>NC_090924.1:89067421-89367421 GCF_040938575.1 Ambystoma mexicanum | reverse complement strand
TAATTAATTCACTTATAGAAATATGCTAGGCATAAAATGTACAATTGTAGCATTATTCCAATCACCTTGAATGGAAGACAACAAACACCAGCATGCAATTCAGCAGAAGGCAAAAACAAGACCTGTGGAGTTTGAACACCTACTTGGAAGACTTAAGCACTCATAACAAAAGGTAATGTGCGAACAGGTTACCTGTTTGTGTTTCAATGTGTGGCAAGGGCATGCTTCAAATAATCTGAGGGAGATGTTAAGTACCCAACATAAACGGTTTTTGGTGTGTAAAATCTGAATATGTGAAATTAAGGCATATTGTTTAAAACGGTTTTGTGTGATATGTTTAATTGTCCTCAAAGAAGGCACAGATTAACAGCCCATGTCTCGGGCCGGCCCTGCACAATTGGCTTAATCAAGGGGCAAGGCAGCGGCAGAAGGTACGAGAAACAAGACACATGCCTTCATCAATGTCACCTCAAGACAGCCCACGAGACACATATGGGTGGAGGTAAAGTTAAATCCTACAATTTGGAAGAGCAACATGAGTATTTACTAGATTAATGGTGAGGAAACTTAAAACGAGAGCCCTGAGAACAGCGGAAAAAGGTACCATGTTCCAGAAACTGAAGCAACAGCACAGCAACTCAACAACCAGCTGTGCTGCAAGGCAAAGAGCTCCAAGTTCAAAGGGTTTTAGTAGCGCATAAAGTGCATCTTCCATTTAGGACCAGAAAGCAGTTTGCTGTGCTTAGGGTAATGTGCCATGTTGGTTTGGCCTACTTGTGCCTGGCTCTAGTCTGGTGGGTAGAATGATGGGAACAAATGCACACCTACTCTTGAAAAATATAGATCAAGTTCGAACACTACTGTGATACTTAGGTGCAGGGGAAATACAAACATTTCTGGCACCAGGAAGGAAATAGACAATAATGAATGGTGTCCTACAAACAAGGACTGCCGTCCCTGCACACTTATATGCTGAAATAACAGCCAATGATTTACAGTCTAGTATGAACAATAACTTCTAAGATCAAAACAAGAAGCAATCAGGATGCAGACTCAATGATGCTCATCAATGAATTCTTTATAAAGTTTGAGTCTCAATGCGTTTCGGGGTCACTACCCCTTCCTCTGGAGCCCAATAGTAACTGTAAACACAAATAAAATTCCATTGTAACATGGTATAATACGAGGTCACATAACATTGTCTAATGTGTTGCAGCATAACATACATAGTTAAAAGTTCCAGTGACTTATCAAATCAGCTCTCCACACTGTGAATTCGTGAAAAAAGCCACCAACCAATACAAGACGGGAGAAGATTTATCATAAGTAATCACGCCAAAGAATCTCTGTGTAGCTATATACCAAGGAAAGCTGCCATAGATCTATCACAGCGCAATTGTTTTGTACCATTATTACCTCTTAGAATGCAATGAGTCGATTAATCATAAACGACTAAAAGCCAGTGGTGGAATTGTACGAAAAGAAGTAGTGGATCTATGTTCCCTGCTCGCCAGCCCATGCTCCACGTAAACCCCACTGACACGCCCCTCCCACGCACAATCCAAACCCCAAACACATGCACCTGTTGTTTAAGGGAACGTTCAGTGCAGTGCAATGCAGTGCAAGATTAAACTTCTACCTGCACTTTTATTTTAAAACTAAGCCATTACGGTACGGTTTCTTTTTTAATTAAAGTATAGGAACAGTAATACTTAATCAAAAAAAAGTACCGCTTGCAACCGCTCCCATCTAATTCGGCCACTGGAAAAAGCAACATCGCAGGAGCAGTGCATCAACAAATAGCAAACCTACTTCATGTTTGGGAGGATAGCTCAGGGGCAACACCCTCATCTTGGAAGCAAGATAATGCAAAGCAACACAGGTTCGATCCCTGGGTCATTACTTAGAAATCTCTGCATATAAATAACCAATTACAATTACTCAGAGCCTTGCCGGAAAAAAAAAAAAATGAGTTCTGATGGCAGAACTTGCATTTGAAATAGTGGGGCACAAACAACCCCGTTTCCCAACTGAGCAAGGCCCAAACTCCCTTCCTGTATGATTGACAAGTTCATCGTTTGAACCAGGTTGTGTGGATGGTCTTGATGCAACCCATCCACATGGTTACCATGGCACAGCTGGCCAAGAGATTAACATTTCAATTCACATTCTAGAAGATCCTTGCTGTGCACAAACCAATTGCACCCGAAATCCCACTTTCACCGAATGCATTTTCGCTGATTAGTTTTGCACTTTTTTCGGCTGCAAAATGCAGATGATAAGTGGAGTTAGGGTATGTATGGGAGTGGGGTTTGGCGTTGGTTAGGGGGGCTTTTGCCACAAAAACATGCCAAATTCGGCGTAAATGCAGTGGTAGAAGTGAGCGGGAGCGGTTGGGAGCGGTGCTCCTCAACTTTTTCAAATGAAGTTTTACTACTCCTATACTTTTATTTTAAAAAGAAACCGTTCCGGAACGGTTTCGTTTTCAAATAAATGTGTATCAAGAAGTTGAAACTTGCACTTTCAGTGCACTGCACCGAACGTTCCCTTAAACAGCAGGTGCATGTGTTTGGGGGTTTGTATTGTGTGTGGGAGGCAGGGTGGTGCTGGGGTGTTTGGCCTACTTCTTTTCGTACACTTCGACCACTGCGTAAATGCATTCATTGAAAAAAGCGCGGCAACGGTTCATACACCGACGATCTTGGGTGTCTGTTCGCCCGTGCAGGACAGATAAGCTGCAACAGCTTTCCACTCGCCAGCTAGAAGTAAATTGAAGCGAAAATGAAATATCACCTGGAAACACTGTTCAGAAAAGATCTTTGGCCTCATTACACGGTAGGCGGTAAGGGTTTACCGGTACCGGTAAGGGCACCGGTACCGGTAAACCCTTACCGCCTTACTACGAGTTCCCTTTGCGGGACCCGACCTTAATGGCTGGTTTTACCAGCCGTTAAAGTAGGGTGCCGCAAAGGGACCTCGGTGCTAATTACGGTACCGCAATTTGCAGTACCGTAATTAGCTCCTTCCCCATTCCCATTATGCCCTATGGGGGCAAAAATGGGAATGGGGAAGTGCCTTGGTGAATGGGGAATTACCGCCCCCGCTCAGCTTGGAGTAGGGCGGTAATTCCGCCATCCACCAAGGTGGACACGGTAAAATACCGGCGGCAACCATGGTGCTAATAGCGCCATGGTTACCGCCTAGCATGTAATGAGGCCCCTTGTTACTTGTGAGTTCATTGCAAATAATAATCCCGTATATTGACAGAAATAAGGAGCAAGCAAATCCACTCCGCTTGGATGAGCGGAATCTTGCTTGTGACTGACTCGCCCCCAGGCAAACTGGAATTTGATATGAGCCGGTCTGACAGACTCTGCCTCAGCCTTCACGACCTAAAACGCTCCTGACTCCTCACAGCCCTACAGGCCTCTGCAGCACCAAACTGTGCGCCCGTCTTTCTGCAGCCTTGCGGACAAGTATCTTGTGGATGTCTTAAGCATTATGCACCACGACCCACAACACCCTGAACCTCCAATTCTCCCATTTGTGCATTACTCCACGTCCTACCAGAATCAGGAGTGAATATAACAAAAGACAGTCCATGGGAATTGCTTCGCCCACGGCTCTCTCACATGCTGAGTGTAGCGCCTGTATTGCACATCTAGAAAAGCCCAGTCCCTCTCAGGGATTATTTTGAGTTCAGGAGCCCAGGGATGGTAGGGTAGATGAGTTTTCCCAATGATCCTGATTCCATCGCACTGTTCCAAGAAACATCACAAGCAATCCCCACTTCCTTACCTGGGATAATGGGCTTTCAAGACACAGCTGAGCTTTAGCACCAAATTCCTGCTGTAAAGTAGGCCTGCTAGCAGTGCCGGATTAAACACTGTGGAAGCGCCTAAGCAGTCGAAAGGTCAGGCCCCCCCTTGCAAATTATCTCCTAATATGTTTTAAATTTTCTGCACTGCTTTTTTGTATCCGTTTTGGCGGGGCTCCTAAAGGGTGTGGGGCCCATTGCCGGTGCCTACT
The DNA here is from genome assembly GCF_040938575.1 of Ambystoma mexicanum. Classification (NCBI taxonomy): domain Eukaryota; kingdom Metazoa; phylum Chordata; class Amphibia; order Caudata; family Ambystomatidae; genus Ambystoma; species Ambystoma mexicanum. Next base: position 89,363,392 of record NC_090924.1, on the reverse strand, counting down.
TGACCTAATGGATAATCCGGCACTGCCTGCAAGCATACATGGGTTTATATTTGCTCTGGCGCACACACATTTCACAGTTTCTTATCTAAGGTCATGCTTCAGGCCTGAGGCCACTCTAGTGGCAAAGGAGATGCAAGAATGAGTTGATGTTGGCTGGGCTACATAGGCTGAGGGTGTAGCTGGCTCTCCTCGCTGTACACTGCCTGCACCCTGAACTCTTGGGAAGACTAGGCATTTTCACATGCAGCTAGCATCTCACGCATGGGCAGAAGCACAAAAAGCTGCTGTTAGATTTCCGTCTAGCCCACTGAGCCTGTCATCCTGCCGAGGTCGATAAAATGAGTACCTTTAAGTTGGGTAACAATAAACATCTGTTATCTGTCGATGGCGCCAAGATGTCCCTCTGGAGTTGAACGTGCGCTCTACAAATACACCTGTTAAGTTAAATTATGTTATGTTATGTTATGTTATGTTATGTTATGTTATGTTATGTTATGTTATGTTATGTTATGTTATGTTATGCTCTGCACAAGCCCAGCCAAGCAAGTATAAACATTTGTATGGAGTTTGAATAAACTGGGCTGGTTGCGCTGCAGGAACAACTTATAGAGAAAAGGATGGCATGGTTCTTAAACTTTTTATTAAAAATGACAATAAAATGAACACAAAATAATCATCCCTACAATAATGCCATACAAATCAGCCCATGGTAAAGCTAACTGAATTTGGGAGATGGCCGATTTTCCGATGGGTCTGTCCACCCCTGTCTACACGAGTAAAATATAAAAACCATAAAAATAGATCTAAACTGCAAAGCCCCCCTCCAGCATCTATATAGTGATTCAGAAAAACGTGAATCATTTGATCCGGCAAACGTTTGATGGAATTTGCACATGACAAAAAAGTCAATACAGAGCTCTGTTCTAACTAACTCTTTTTGAGAACACATAGCGCATACAGAGCATACAAATAACAACAATAACAATTTCAAAAGATGATTCGAGGTTTTGAATCCTCTGGTCCATATGTGATACGCCTCTAGTGGAATCCACCATGGAGAGGGGTCATATGACAATTAGCAATTTATGGAACCAATTCTATTGCAGTCACAACGTCTCTGACAAAAATGTTTTCCTTAGTTCTTACTAGTTTTGATAGTTTTGACGCATATTCATCTATAAAGCCCTAGTTTGGGATTGCATCAGAATACGATGCAAAATACAAAACTCCCGCTAGCATCAATGGCAAAACAAAAACACTGATCATGACCCTTAATAAGGAAAGGGTCTGGGACCGTACCATTGCTACTTGTCAACGGAGTGGGTTATTTCGTGAATATTGGACAATTCAAAAGCAGCCCGACTTTCAACCCTATCATGATCACATATATCCCCACTATGCAAGGTGCCTATATACGAGATTCAGACCTGCCACTTTACCCTTAGGAAGTGTCTGGATTGCAGCACCCAACGAGATTGCGTCTCATTCTGAGAGGGAACACGGACATCTGTCTACTACTCCCTATTTTTCTGCCCCCCCTATATAAAGACATGAGGGTACCCCTTTTGGTTCCTTTGATGAACAATGAAGGCATTAGACATATCACTGATGCTTTGCATTTCTGCAAAGCAACAACTGGGCCCAAGCTTTTTTTACCGGCTTCCAGCTTTCTATATAAGGCATGGTTGTGCAGAGGTAAATGGATTAGTTCTGTTTCAACTTAACATGGCATTATCTACTTGACCTATTCAAATCACCAACAAGGTTTCATCTTGTCTAAATGTATTTTTATATCATTGTCATATTTTGTACACCTTTGTATGATGTTCTATCTTCTTCAAGTATGTTTCTTTTGTGTCAACTGTTGAAATAAAGCTGATGACGATAAAATCCCAAACAAGTGTCCTGGAGAGTAGCATGCCTTTTTGCATATCATTATCCTCCCCAACAGAAGGAAGGCCTGTGTCTAGTCACATGATCATAGCTGTTGTTGTTAGAAGACAAGTTCGGACTGCCCTGCTAATAGGAGTTTCATTACTGGAAGTTGCTGGAACAAACTTTACCCTGAATTTCCATCTGACACCCTGCACTCTTCTATGGCTTGCTTTCTCTGGACTGGCTTTTCCAGCCTTACTGTTGCAACTAGCAATTCACACTACCATCCTCTGGAGGTCTTCTGTTGCCTCCTCCAGAGCTACCAAACCTAAAGGGTCTCCCCCTGAGTTGACTAAAGATAGATCTTTTGCAACCAAAAGCAAGGTAAGAATCTGACGACACCAAGGTGACATTTTTAATGTAGGGCCTACTAAATATGGGCTGCTAGGCCATTGGTCCAGCTTCATCTGTCTATCTCCGTTCACGTGAGAGCTGCTGGGCTACATATTACATATGATAACTACATATTGCATATGATATGTTATGATATGGCATTTATAACGCGCCTATACACAAGTGTTTCAATGTGCGACGAGGCAAGGGAGGGGTGAACAGAGCGAAGACAGAGACACCGATCTTACTAGGCCAGATAACATTGAGATTGTGCAAGTGCTAGTGAGGGGGAGGGGAACAGTGTGGGGGAGGGGGAGTGGGCAGTGCAAAGGAAAAGCAGTGAAATAAATAAAGACAATAAATAACTAGTGCAGCCAGCTAGTGGCAAGCGCAAGGGTAAGGGCCGACATCAGGTGTTACGTACAGGTGGGGGGCTGTAGGGATACAGAAACGAGTGCAAGGGTTGCCAGGGGGGGCAGTGCAGATGTGCAACTGGCGGGGACGGGATCAGGCCCGGAGATCAGAGGGTAGCCAGGTAACCAGTGCAGTTTCGACTTCAATCTCTAAAAAGCTGTGATCAAAGTAGCTAAAGAATGTTCTTTTCACTTAGTATCGATGAGGACCCTTAGAAGCGTTGTGAAACCCTTACCCTTCTGAAAGAGCTCTCATTTCCCGCCTCTGCAATCTCGCCCATTTTTGCCTCGCAGATCCTTTGTGTGAACAGTCTGAATAGCTTTGATTATTAAGTGCAGAATAGTCATACATCTTACACTCTTCCCCCTCTCTTCCCGCAGTGCTCAACTCCTCCTGACTTGTCTTTTTTCCCTCTATTCTACTGCATGAAATGGCCGAATTAATAGTGCCCAGAGAGGATGCAACAGCTATTCAGATTGCTCAGAGCGTGGACTGAATTTTACAATCCAAGCCCATGTTCTGAGCAAGCTCACTTCTGCTTGCACCCACCTGCCATCTCCTGCCATCTCAAGGCATGCCCCCACAAGCTCACACCAGTCAGAATGCAGCCCCCTAGTGAATAAGGCCTAAGACATGCTTGCAAGTATTTATGTCTACAAAACAGAAATGCATCAGCAGAAAACTCTGCTGCCGCAGAACGTTCTGAGTTCCGTAGGCATGTGCGGTACATATTGAGCACAAACAGCATCACAATTCTACAGTACGGATTGGAGGAGCCCTAAACATGTAGGGCCTACTAAATATGGGATGCTAGGCCATTGGTCCAGCTTCATCTGTCTATCTCCGTTCACGTGAGTGCTGCTGGGCTCGTCATCCACGGTCAGCTGACCTAATAATTAGCTACTCTGACAAACAATATTATTCTATTGTGATAACAATGCACCTGGCAGATACAGGGATGGGCTCCGGGGATAGAGCCGAGGTCACACTAACTCACATGCGTCACTCGCTCCCAGACAGATCAGCAACTCACAAGGTCCTCCACTTTAGTTTTAGGCTATAATTCTGCTGCCACCATGCACAAATCACGTGGCCCATTTCTGAAGGTGCCATAGCCTTGCCTTCTAATCTTAGTGATCAATTGAGGGGTGTAAAGTTTTATGGTTGGTGGTCTGGGTTTGGGTGGTGCTGTGGCTTGCAGGGGTCATGGGATAAAAGCACGGTAAAGCTGTATTTCTCATGTCGGGATTGTTGGGGGCAGTAGGGCCTTGCTGTCTGTTCCGTGTATTGGTACTGTCAAGAGGAGCTCAGCTCCCTTCTCATGAGCTTGGAGGGTGCATTGTTGTTCATGCTCATGCAAGGGGCCCAATACTGACACACAAAAGGCTGTTCGCCGCGCTTGGACCTAACCTCTAAAATGGCTGCCACTTGCCAAGATGGTGCTCACACCCACATCTACCATATAGCTTGTAATGCATGCACTAAGGTGATCACGTACCCCCCCTTTATGTGCACCCCCTCCCCCCTGCTCCCTGGATGTGCTCTCTCAGTATCACCCAGGGGGGTGGAAAGACCCTCTATCCTTCCCAGCATATCTTTCCTCCCCTTCTAAACTGCTTCCCCGTCTGCTACCCTCCTCCTCCCACCCTCCCAGGCTCTCTGCTTACCTTTTGGTTTTGCAGTACCATCACTCCTCACCAATCCCTGGAGTTGCCAGGGTAACGTAAGAGTGTTCCAGTTATAGCACGACCCTCCATATCCATGGTGGCCATGTTGGGAGAGTATTTGTATGAGCAGGTTGCGTGCTTGTAGAAACCCGTTATTTCATACAGAAACATTTCTGCTGGTACGCTGAGTGTTAAACTCAGGATGCTAATAGAAATTATTGCTTATTCCCCAGGGTGTACTCTGGCTTTGGTGTTGTTGGACTGCAGCCACTTTAACCCCACTTTGTGCTCACCAATATGCTACATATCTGTTATCATGCAGTGCAAATACACCTGTCCAATATGTGTATCATGCCCCTTGAAATAGACCAAAACAGGTTTTACTCTGACGGGTAGTTTCCTTTCATGTATGTTGTGATGTCGTCCTTGAACATCTGGGCTGCAGAACAAAGTGTTTTGGGTTGAGGCGGTATAGCTTCGAGTGCTTGCCAAATTTCAAGGCATTTATTGTATCAAACCATCATCTTAACGTTATCTCAACTAACGTTTTTTCACAGAATTTCAAGTGTTTTCATGCATTGAACTGTTTCAGCTTAACTCTCTCTTAACTAAAGTTTTTTCACAAAATGTTAAGGGTTTTTGTTCGGCTATAGCTCACCCCACTTGTAGTACTAAAAATGTTTCTTTTTATACTATCACATATGTCATATTCAATATTATCAGTATGTGTCTAAGTGACGTGCCATGGGATTGGTTTCCCAGTATGGGGCAGTGGCCACTGGCCACGCTGTGTGCAGGACCCTTGGCTGCTAGGAACTTGATCGCGAAGGTGTGTGATATTTGGTATGTTTTAGCATATATTTTGCAAACAGATTTTTGTTGATCCACTCCTTGTTCTCATGAGAATATTTCTCCATATGAAATATGGTGTGAGAATTTACCATGGGAAATAACTGTGATTTTCTTGCGAGAATTCCATAATGTTCCTGATATTGAGAGAAACCATCATTGGAAACGTGAGATTGTGCAAGCATGTCCTTTAAACTCAAAGCATAACTAAAATAATGATCCTAGACACCTACAAAGTTTAAATGTGCCCTCATGATACTATCTTACTGGTCACATGTGATTTGAACGAATGAAAAAAGAACAAATTACATTTTAATAAAAATAAATATTGATTTTTATTTTTTATTAGGGGTTCTGCCCCCAAACTGCCTATTTCCCCACGCTTCCAACCCCACTCCGAACCTCCCACACACCTTTTAACCGTTTACCCCCTCCCCACATACATATTTTTCGGTATTTCTTTCGTTATTATTTAAATCGTTCTTTTTTCTTTCGTTAAAAACACTGCATACCTTTCTTACTCTTCCAACTTCCGCCCTGAAGGTAAGCATCCCCTCCACCCATGCCTACATAATTGCAGGTACATTGTAATTTTCCATTCTCACAAGAATACTCTTATAAATTGTGCCTTTCTATTTTCGGAAGATTTTGGATCTGGGGGCACCCCCGTTCTATGCAAAAACTTTTTTTAAATCTACTGCATGTATTTTCAACAAGCTACCAAAAATCACATCCGCGCCACTTTCTGCCTAACTTGTTTTGAATTCCAACCTTAACACTCAATTAATTGATGAAGCGCGTGACATAAATACGGAGGTTGAGGTGAGTGGTAAGGTTGGATTTTTAGTGGTATGGAGCGAGTGGTTATGTTTCGAGGTTTATGGTTGAATCTGTAGTGGTATACAGTTTTTGTGGACTTTAATGTGGGTCGCTCTGTGGCATGGGTGACTTGGGTCAAATGGCTCATAATTTGGAAGACCGGCAGGGCTGACATTGTCTTTTCATCCAAGGAGAATCTGCTTCAAAAGAAAATAAAATTTAAACTCTGAAGATTTGCTTTTGGAGCATAGATTCTTCAGTGTAATTTAATCAATCTAAATAAATTGTTGTGTGTAGCTCAACACATGCCATTTTTGTGGCCTCTTGGCATTATCTCCTGGAAAAGAGGTGGAGAGGGGAGGCCAGAGAGAAAACCTTGGTTGTTGATAGGTTCAGCTCAGCAGTGTCCACTTGTTCCCAAATGTGTTTGTTCACTTCATTCTGATCTCAATGAGTTTACAATGTTATACAGCAGCTCTGTATGCCTTTAAAGTTGTGTAATTCTGCCAGATATCACCCGCTGTGTTTGAATGAGGTACACTAGCATATTCCAGTTATATTTGATAATAATAGCACATAATATGTATGTATGTACTCCGCATGTATGTATGTACTGTATGTTTTTTAAGCTGTACTGACAATACCAGCGCCCAGATGCCTCAGCTTTAGGTGCGTTATACAAATGTCAAAATAAATTAATAATATCTAGTGGTTAGAAGCAGGAGGTATCTGACTAAAAGCACTATGCAAATACATGATTTAATAAAGAAGAACATGTTCCTATCTGTATTCATTTTCAAACCACTTGAAAGTGAGTGTGAACATTTTATTTGAATACATTTGGAATAATCCTAGTTGCAACTTAATGTTATTTTTTAAAAGTGAGGGTAAATACCAATAAAGAAATATAAATAAGGAAACAGCCCCCTGTCCTGGTTTTTGCTATCATTTTCCTCAGTTGGGAATCGGGCTCGCTCTCTTTCTCTCTCTCCTCTCCAGCTCTTCACTCGTTCCTCTCTCCTCCTTAATCTTCCCGTGCGCCCTCTGCCTGAACCCACCCAGTCCTTTGATCTTGTTTCTTACATGCACGCGGTGGACACCCAGCTTCTCATCCGCTTGGATGCAAGGCTGGATGCAGCTGTGTCTCATTAGCTCATGGGACTGATGGTGGGGGCTGACTGGGTGAGATCGGGTGGGCTGAAGAAGATTCATGTTGAGAAACCGAGGTCGTCTTGGTGGAAAGGGACCTTGTGATTAGCAGGCCATTTCCCTGGGCCTTTCCGCTGAACCTGTTTCAATCATAAAGACACTGGATGTCAATCTATACAAGCACCTGTTCCCAGTGGTAAACGTGTATGCTGCTGTGCGCTTTAAAAATACGAATAAATAAATAAATAAAATGTTCCTTGCTGGCCTGCCCCCGCCATGCCCCCTCCACGCACAATACAAACCGCCAGGGTCGGATTGGCCCCTCGGCCTTTTGGCCCGTGGCTGGGCCGAAATCATCCCTGGGGTGTGGGGGGGCGGTTTCTGGCCACGCCTGGGCCGGTTTGAGAAAATAAAATAGAAAAAAAAGATCTTTTTTTCCATTTGTTTTTTCTTTTCAAAAAGCCTTTCATCCTTAAAATCTCGATAAACGAGTACCAGCACAGGTTGGGTGATATTGTATGCATATTTCTTCAATAAAAAAGAGCTTATCATTTGGCCTTGGATGTCTGCTTGCTTTCACAGTAATTTGACAATATGGATCTATACACACAGATATTAATGATACATATGGTGATCCATTCTTGTATGAAATGTATATCACATTAGTGAAATCATAACCATATGTTTCGTAATGTACTTAGGTGCAATGCTATTTGATGCCACTTCTTGTTTTGTCAAGAGGTGAAAGGTCGTTTCATCGCTTCCTGGGATGTCACTTTGGCGTGGGGTCAAATGACATCACTTCCTGTGATGTCATCAGAGGTCAAGGGTCGTGACGCAAGGGGTGGGCCACTTTTCTTTGGGTGACCGGGCCTATTTCTTGTCCCAGTCCGACCCTGCAAACCCCAAACAAAAACACCTGCTAATTAAAGGCATGGTCTAGTAAAAAATGTTATTGTCCCTACGGGTCGGCCATGTTTTTTTAAGCCTAAGTGGCTCGATTTTAGAAAACTTTCCTATGGACGTTACCCGAGTTTTCGTCCATTGAACGCACGCGAAAACGCCTGACATTATCAAAACATTCATATTCCCCGCCTCTCCCCGTGACGTTACTGTGCTGCGTAGGTAAACGCGCCCAGTCGTCTTCTGCGCGACTCCACACAGAACCCGGAAACCAACACAGATGAACTCAAAACACAGCGTGCCACAATTCGGAATATGAAACTGTACTTTAAAATGAAACAGCAACACAGTACTTTTGGTAAAGTACATTTATTTGACATTAAATGTTTAGAGAATATTCAGCAATTGACATATGAACTCCGGGAAGCCATTTATTTTATTTTATCTGTATCCGCAATAACTGTTCCGTTTCAGCTTGAGTCACGCGCTGTTCCTTTATGGTACACAGGGTGTTCATTTTCGTAAAAAGAATCACTTTGGAAGCACGGTGAACCGCAAGGCTGTTCCATCAACTAGGCACTAGTCCAGCCTAAAGGTTGATATGTTGCTTCTAGCCACTAGTACAGCGTAAGGGCATGTGGGCCCTTGGCGATCGTCCCATAATATGGTGATCGTGCTCCAGTTGTTGACACGAAGCTGCAGGTGTCTGGTGAAGAATCCATCCGCCGGTGTCTCAAACAGGTGGCAGTGGCAGAAAGGGATCAAATACCTGTTATGAAAACAAAAAAATGATAATTAGTCTCGCTAGCCTAACTTCATTAATATTAGTCATTTTATTTATTACGGCCGATCAGAAACTATTTGCTTGCAAGGATAGTTCAATGGAGTATGTTCGTCTCTAAAATCATTGCGAAAAGTAACGAGATAAATCGAGGCCAACACACAATGATAAACGACAGTCTACATGCCTGAGGAATGATATGATATATGATATGGCATTTGTAACGCGCCTATACTCAAGTGTTTCTAGGTGTGACGAGGCAGGTGGGGAACAATTGCAGACAGACAACGATCCTACTAGGCCAGGTGTCTTTCTGATCGTGCATGGGGAAGGGCTGTCCATGGTTAGTTGAATACAAATTAAATGATAGGGCCAGCTGGTGGCAAGTGCAAGGTAAATGCCAGGAAAAGTGGCTGAAGGATACAGAGACAGTCCCGTAGTGCAGGGAAAAGTGGCTGGGCCAAGGACCGAGATCGGTGAGACCAGTGGACCTGCATGCCCATGTGCCCACTACGAACAGTTTAACTTGCTTTTCCTAGCTCTTCATTCATTCATTTATTCATGCATCCATTCATTAAATCTTCATTCCGGTATAAAAGCGTGTAAAGATTTTCTTACATTATATTTGAAATTTCCATTGTGTCTCTTCGTAATGCAGTCTGTAAAACGGACCATGCTCTTGACAATGATTTTTCGTATACTGACCTAAAACTGAAACTCGGTCTAGTTTCTGAATTTTCTGCCTTATCGTCTCTTACGTTATTGCACACTCCCTTCAAATGTAGTTCTTTCGGCATAGTCCCTGTCTCAAGGTCAAAAAACAATAGACCCTTATACTTCCAGTGCGACTTGTGGGCCTCATCTGGGCACTGTCCTTCGCATTCTTTATTTGCAACATCACGTAGTATAGGCATCTGTGAGAACTTGAAGTTTAGAATCCGTCTATGTAGTGCACCTCAATGTGCAAATGCGAACTGGCTTCTCTCCCAAATGCCACGGGCCGCTTGGCTGGCGCGTTCTAAGTGCCCCAATTTTGTCCCCGTTGTCTGCGAGCTTTGCAGCCCAAATTGAGACATTTCATTTTTGGTGGAAGGTCAGAGAAAGTATAAAGTACCACAGGAGTTGAGTTAAAAGTGAGATTTATTGTTTGTTTGTTTTATTATTTGCAATACGCAAGCCTCCACTCCGTTAACAGTGCGCAGCATTTACATTTACATGAGATGAGACATGAGAAAAATATATACATACACATATATGAGGTGAATAGAGAGAATTCAAAGATGACACCCAGCTTGTTCGCCACCCATGATGGTGAAGGTAGGGGTTAGGGTTACAGGTACACTGTACAATAACATTTATTTACAAAAAGACAATCGTATTGCAATTATTTGAACCGGGATTTGTACTTCACAATTAGCTGTGCTCCGGGTGGGCATGGTACAGTCGCAATGTTCGGTGGCAATGGATCACTGCTCTGCACAGAAACGTCCAAAATTCCATATCTGTGCTTCTCTAACACAGCAACAATAAGGCCTTTCACAAAGTCGAACTGCATTTCATCATAGACTGGTTTGATCACCCATTGCTTACTTTGTTTTGAAAACACCTTAGTGTAGCTAGGCATCCTTACTTTACCCCTAGTCCTAGATTGTTCACGTCCGACATTGCTGTTATGGGCCAAGACCGCTAGTAGAGTGCGATGTTTCATGCCCCGAAAGCTAAAATGCAGGCGCTTTGGACTGTACTTTAGGCACATATTGTGGAACACCTCCAAATCTCCTGTGTGACAGAATTCTGTCAGTCCTCTCAAATCTCTTGTTAGAGTTTTGTCGAAAACAATCTTCTCAATGGCTTTGTGTGTCGGTGAAGATGGAATCAACCACTTCTTCTTCCGTGCCTCCTCTGGGGACAAAGGGCCATGTTCACATTGGTGGAAATGTTCATTTGCTGTCCAGCGGTGAACGTTGGTACAGTGGTGCATCAGTGACCGCGATTTTTCAAGTAGTATTTCCACTGACCCCTCACAAGTTTTTGGGCTCCACCAAAGATGGTTGGTGATAGAATGTGACCACTGCAAAATACTTTCAAAACCTTTTTTTTCCCTGCAGCCGAGATTTTCTTATTGATTGATTTAGCAGGATGCCATACGTCAAATTGATGTTTAATATGTGGAAACTGCTCTCTCATTGTCTCGGCAATTCAAACGTGTCTATCCGTGGCTATGAGGTCGATGTGCATTCCCCTCGATTGTAGATATTCCACTGATTTTATAAAACCTAGTTTCTCCATGGCCACTGAGGATGTACATTGTGTTACCTGCTCGACCACCAAACTCACAATTTTCTTACTATCCATGTCCTGAAAGTGGTAGGTGCAGTACTTGGCAGAAAATCCAGGGCTGTCGCACTGTCCATCGCCGGCTAGCCTGAATCGTTTGCCTTCGAATGTACTTGCTAGAGACAATTGTTCAATTTTCCAAGCATCACTAATGGCCGGAAACAGATAATCACGTTGGTATGTGTAGTACAGCACTTTAGAAATGAAATGGAGTCCCACAAACTGAAAGAAAGCCTCTAACTTTCTAAAACTGGAGCCACTAAAAAGTGATGCACCTGCACACAGTAGATTGCCTGCTGGCAGTTTCCCCAGCATCGGTTGTGCAGACCATGAGAACCTATGATTTAATCTACAGGCGGCATTTATTTTGACGTTACTGCCTTTTATTTGACGAGTCACATTAATCAATGGCTTCCCACATACTTTCCCTCTAATGGTATGCACACATTTCAGCATACGTATAATTTCCATCAAATAACTGTCGAATACAATGTATTTGCTCTCTTTCAGTACACTGTCATCCTGCGTCAACGTTGTTTCGGCCTTTGACGTTGTGGAGATTTCAACACATTGGTAAGTAATATCGCTGATATCAAGTTCTGATGCGTCTATGGATGCTGCGGCTGGTTCATTCTCTGTCATTTCAACATCTATTACTTCGACATTGATGGGAGAACACAACAATGTCGACAGGTTTTTTGGTGGCAAATTTTTGGCGGGTGTAGATTGTGTAAATTGATCTGCAACTACTTCAGAGCTATCTTCAATACATTCAATAACATCTTCTTGTGGTGGTGCGGTCGCACTGTAGCTATGGTCCAATGCAACTTTGCTGTAGTCTCCAAACACAATTAATTCATGTTCTGGCCATTGGACATGAGCATCTCGAGCCTGAACACGCCTCGCCTCAATTAATAGTTCCTCCATAGTGTACACGGTCTGGCAAGCCACATCTCTCATTCGCTTCACTGTCTGTGTGTGTATAGTTCTGACACCCACGGGTAACTGGAGGAGAGATTGGAAAAGGGATGTTCAGTTTAAACACAAGATGGAGTGTAGTAGAATTGACTGGAAAAAAACATAAAATAGTCCCCAGCACAAACATTTTTTTAAAGTTATGAACCGTTTGTAACTAACCTTTTTTTGTTTTTTTTCTTTGCAACTTTTTTGACTGGACCTTCAACATCTGCACGCTGTAGCTCCGATTCGTTTCCGTGTGTCCTCCCTTCCTCATGCGCTGCAACGACTATATTTTCTGTATCCGCATAGACAGCACGGAATGAGGCTCTATCGTCTCCCTGAAACATATCACTTTCATTACTATGTATCAAAATATTGTTAGCATAAAACACACGTGAGGACGAACACACAGGTACATCTCAATAGCCAAATACGATTTAAACATTGTGTGCAACAATCAAACGACAAGTATTCGACCAGTGATGATCTATTTCGATGGAACTGTCAGTATCCATACCTCTGGCTCTGCATGGACTGCCATGAATGGTTGTATTGGAGAGGAGGCATCCGCATCTCCCTGAAACACAGTACTTGCATTAGTATGCTTTTCAATATTGGAAACACAACACACACTTGGGGTCGACGGCACAGGTACATATAAAGAGATAACCGCAAATGATGCATTGTCCAAAAGAATCAAGGAAAATCCAAATATGATCACATTTCATCGACTTATTTCAACAATTCCTTTACATCTGCATAATCTAAATGAGATGTTGTGATTGTGGTGGAAGCTCCGTCGTCTCCCTGAAACACAGTACTTGGATTAGTATGGTTTTCAATATTGGAAACATAACACACACTTGGGGTCGAACGCACAGGTACATATAAAGAGATAACCGCAAATGATGCATTGTCCGAAAGAATCAAGGAAAATCCAAATATGATCACATTTCATCGACTTATTTCAACGATTCCTTTACATCTGCATCATCTAAATGAGATGTTGTGATTGTGGTGGAAGCTTCGTCGTCTCCCTGAAACACAGCACTTGCGTTAATAGGGAAGAAAGTATAGCAAATGGAATCACGTTATATGATCACGCATGATGGAGCTGTCATTATCCATACCTCGTGCTGCTGAAGAATATCTATGGATGTTGCAAATGTAGTGCGCACTTCCGAAAGCTGTTGCGCCGATTCGTACACTTGAATGTCAGGCTCTGCATCAAGTGCAGGGGTTGGCGCTCCATCAACTGCCTGAAACATAGTACTTGCATTAGTGAGGATTACAATTGTGAAAACATAACACACACCTGGGGTCGACAGCACAGGTACATATCAACGGCTAACCATGAATGAAACATTGTGTAGAACAATCAAACGACAAGAATTCCAGCTCTGATGATGACGCTCGATGGAGCTGTCAGTATCCATACCTCCTGATGTTGAAAAACATCTAGAAATGTTGTAGATGTGGCGGACGCTTCAGCATCTCCCTGAAAGACAGTACTTGCATTAGTATGGATAACACTAATTATAACTGAAAACAAACACCAGTGGACGATAACTAAGGTGTATATCAATTGGAAAGCAGTAACCAAACATTCGGTAAAATAATTACACGATAGAATAAAACTATTACTTGACATGCATAAAACAAGTATGTAGAATTCCAAGATGGCCGACGGGACAGAGAGACGCACATAGATCTCTCCCCGCCTGGGCCGCCACAGAAATTATAATAAAGCCGGACTGAATTAGCAAACTTGCCACAAAAACCTGCCCGACGAAGACAGGACACCACCCGACACCCGAGAGTCGACCTCGCATAAGCAAGGACACGGGGACGCGGGGACGCCGAAGCGGGGAGACGCGACTGCCCCTCCCCCTCCGGAGGCTCCCATAAACCGCCCCGAAGCCGGGAACCAGCAGGAGACGCAGCCGGCCGCGACGGCATTCCGCAAACAGCGGGGCTCCGGGAGCGGACTCGTGAGAGTGCGTGGTGTGGCCCCCACCTCCGGAACACATCTGCCCCCACTCGCAGAGGAGACGAGCAGCGGAGGTGCGGAGAGGAAGGCATCAGAGCGCGGGGCCCAACATCGAAGAAGAGAAGGGCCGCGGCCCAAAAATCACGCCGCACGCCATCGGTCGCCCGGAGGCGCTTAAGGTGAGCGCCACCCCCCCCGCTCACACCAGTGAATACCTGAACAACCCCCTACCGTACAGAGGCCAACGCAGGGCCGGAGAGGAGGGGGGAAGGGGCAGAGAGGGACATAAGGAAGACCCAGCCTCAGATAAAACTGCCTCTGCAAGGGGGACCACAATCCCCCCCCAACAAACTACAAAGCAAGGGGGTACCCGATAAAGGCGACAACTGGGAGACAGTCCCCGGGACCCCTCATAAGCATAACACGCCGCACAGCAAACCCAGGAGATCAACACACTACAGGGAAGGAATGTCGAAGGCAAAGGGGAAAGGGATCTCAGCTCTCCCTAACTCACAGCCACCCAAACAAGATGCGAACCTAGTACAAATGTGGTCGGCAGAATCCCAGGTCCATACAAGAGGAAGGCCCCGGGAAGATTCCCCAGAGGATCGTACCCACATCAACGCTACCCCAATGCTTCCGTCAAGGGAGGACATGCACTCATGGTTCGCGGAGCTTCAGGAGAAGTTCATGACTACGGTCCAGGACCAGTTCACCTCAATGAGAAACGAAATGAAACAGATGGTCCAAGAAGTGAAGAGAGATGTAGCCAAACTGGAAGAGCGGACCGACACGGTGGAGAAAATCATCCAAAACCTAGAGGAAGAGACAACCCAAAATAGCGAGACCCAGGAACAGTTAGTACGCCTTACCCACAACCTAGAGATCCAGTGCGAAGACCTCGAAAATCGCTCCCGGAGATCCAACATCCGAATCAAGAACATCACGGAGGCGGTACTCGACAAGGACCTCAAGAACGCAGTCCAGGAAGTGTTCGGAGACATACTGGGGGAACAGAAAGCAGAATCCATAGGGATCGACAGGATCCATAGAGTGGGCCCAAAAAGAATAGGGGCGCCCGGAGAAAGACCAAGAGATGTCCTAGCAGCCCTATCATCATACCCACAAAAGGAACACATTCTGGGGAAGGCGCGACAATTGGATCACATCAGGATGAATGGGGTGGACATCCAACTGTACCAAGATCTGGCCTCGATCACATTGCAAAAAAGAAGAGACATGGCGCCGGTAATCAAGGAACTGGTGACGAAGGAAATAAGATACAAATGGACATTTCCATTCGGCCTCCTATTCACCTGGGAAGGCAACAAAGAAGAGTGACAACATGTGATGAAGGTCTACAAGTAATGGATATACAAACAGAGGAACCGAGGGGAGCGCCCAACAGAACAAGAGGCGGATTCCATAAAAGGCCGAGAGGATGGGAAGAGATACGGCAAAGGAAGAAACAAAATGGTTAACTACATGATCATAGTAACAGTCCACTGAAAACACAAATTGGCGGCCCGGGATGGAGCCCTTGGGATTGAAACTCAGGAAGGTCTGAGGACATGCGGGGTATAGGACCCCCCGCGAAGTTGACACCGAGTGCTTTGAGGGCCGGGAGCGATAGGCTCAACGCCCTAGCAACCTTAGGTACCCGGGCCCTCCTCGGGAAGTTACATGTTTCAAAGTTTGAAGTTGGGGGGACAGAGAGGGAGGAGGGGAGGGAAATGAACCGGAAGACGCAAAGTTCGTACAGCTCAAGGAAACCGGAAATACACAGAGATAATACAAAATGGGGAAACTTAGAATCCTGACATACAATATAAGAGGCCTGAACTCCCCGATAAAGAGGAAGAAAGTGGAGTCCCTGCTGAAGAGAGAAAAGGCGAACATTCTCCTGCTCCAAGAAACACACATTAAAGCACAGGACAAGCAGAAAATACATCTCAGGGGATACCGGATATGGGCACAATCGAATGCTACAGACAAAAAAGCAGGAGTCCTGATAGCAATAAAAGAAGGAGCGAAGGTAACCCTAACAGACAGGCTCACGGATAAAGAAGGGAGGCTTGCGATCGTCAATGTACAGCTCGACGGATGCCACCTGACTCTGGCCTCTATATTTGCACCCAACACGGGACAAGATGGCTTCATTCGAGATGCTCTAGAGAAGCTTAAGGGCTTTGCAAAGGGAGAAGTGATTATGGGAGGAGACCTAAACCTTGCTTGGCATCCACAAACAGACAGGAGCACTGGGGGTCCCACCACTCAGGGCGCCCCCTCCAAACGTCTCAAACAGAAGATGGATCAACTGGCACTTTGCGATGTATGGAGACAACAAAAGGGCCAGCAGAGAGGCTACACGTACTTCTCCCACATATATAACACGATGTCAAGGATAGACTACTTCTGGGTCTCGGTGGGCCTCATGGGGAAAATCCAAGATATAGAAACAGGTTCGATTTCCCTGTCAGATCACGCTCCACTGTGGTTAGAAATAACGATCCCAGAAAAAGGGGGAGGGCTATGGCGCTGGAGGCTCCCACAGGATATCCTCCAGGACCCAGTAATGGGGGAAGCGATAAGGGACAAGATAACATAATATTTTACACAAAACGACACAGGTGAGGTCCCACTAAGCACGGTCTGGGAGGCACTCAAAGCAGTAACACGCGGCCATTTCATAGCTCTAAAAGCCACTAAAGAAAACCAGAGACACCGCTGGGAAAAGGAACTCGAAAAAAAAATAACGGACACTCAGGAAGAACTTACATCTCACCCCAATAGAGCCCTAAAGAAGGCCCTAAAACACACACAGGGACAACTAGAAATGCTTCGCACAAAAGGAGCCGAAAGATCCCTCCAATTCCTTAAACAACGGCTATATATAAAAGCCAATAAGGCGGACAGACTCTTAGCAAGACAGCTGCGAGAAAAACAAAAGACAATAAACATAATGAGCATGCAAGACTCGCAAGGAGAACTACATACACAAACCCAGAATATAGGGAGGATCTTCCAGGAATTCTACCAAACACTATATACCACAGATCATCCGAATGAAGCCGACCAAGACGCATATTTGCAAACTCTCACCATCAAGAAAATCCCAGAGGAAGACAGAGTAACATTAGAGAACCTGATTTCGGAAGAGGAAGTCAAAAAGGCAATAGCTGCACTCCCGATTGACAAGGCACCAGGCCCAGACGGCTTTACCGCCCCCTTCTACAAAAAATACGCAGACATACTCATCCCCTTCCTGACGAGACTCCTCAACACCTTTTGAGAAAAGGGCAATGTGACTCACTCAATGAATGAAGCAAAAGTGCTGGTATTCCATAAAAAAGGGAAAGACCCATCCCTCCCCAGTTCTTACCGTCCCATTGCACCGATTAATATAGATGCCAAAATATACACTAAAATCCTGGCGAATAGGCTATCCCCACTTCTCCCGTCATTAATAAACCCAGACCAATCAGGATTTATCCCGGGGAGACAAACGCACGACAACCTGAGAAGAATAATACACCTGGTCGAGAAGGCCGAGATTACCCACACACAGGCTGCCCTACTATCATTAGATGCCGAAAAGGCTTTCGATAGGGTGGAGTGCACAATACTGTTCAGAACTCTAAAGCATATGGGATTTGGAGATCAGTTTATAAAAATGGTAAAAGCCAATTACACCTCCCCATCAATTAGGATTGCCATAAACGGGGTGGTCACGGATAAAATAGAAATAACAAGGGGCACCAAACAGGGATGCCCTCTGTCCCCTCTTCTGTATGCCATCTTCCTGGAACAACTTCTAATTAGAATAAGGGAGACATGCGCCATAACGGGGATAGAAATGGGAGGATCTCAACATAAAGTAATAGCATACGCAGATGATATGCTGCTAGCCCTAACGAACCCGGGGACGGTACTACCCCATGCAATTGGAGAGCTGGAAACTTTCGGGGCAATCTCGGGCCTCAAAATTAACAAGAACAAATCAGAACTCTTACTCCTAGCTGGCGGGAGGCCGGAAATGGGAAGAATAGCAGCATCACTAGACTTGACAATAGCTGATAAAGGAATCAAATACCTGGGGATAACCTTGACTCACAGGATAGAAACATTATATAATGGGAACTACCCCCCCCTTTTGGAACGGGTAAAAAGAGACCTGGAGCGCTGGAACCCCCTAAGGGTGTCGTGGTGGGGTAGAATTCAAGCAGTAAAGATGAACGTCCTCCCCAAATTGCTGTACCACTTTTAGGCCCTCCCGATCAAAGTCCCCAAATCATTCTTCAGAGCCCTATCCAAAGCAATCTCGTCCTATATTTGGAACAAAAAGCCTCCGAGGTTCGCCAGAGCGACCCTTACAGCTCCAACAAGGGAGGAGGGCATGGCCCTGCCACACTTCCGCAAATATTACATGGCAGCACAACTCTGGGTTCTGAGAGAATGGCTGGGAGACAACCAACAAACAGTATGGGTGTCACAGGACAGGGCGGTAGCCAGATCTCCCTTAGAGGAAACCCTATGGAAAGCAAAACAACACAGGCACCCCAACCTCCGCATAAGCGAAATCATGAAAACTACCCTAGAAGCGTGGGATGAGCAGACACGGAGGGGCATTATGACGACAGCGGAGGGTCCATTCACACCCATTTGCCGGAACCCCCAGTTCCCACCGGGAATGGAGCAGGGAGCATATGAGAAATGGGAGGCAGCAGGATACACGAAAATAGGCGAAATGTACCGAAACGAGGACATAAGAACTTTCAAAGAATGCAAAGTACTACTAAAACTAACGGAGGCAGACAGATACAAATATGAACAGCTAAGGCATTGGCTGGCATCTCCAGACATCAAAACAGCAGCCACAAGAGAACTCAAGCCATTTGAGAAGTTCCTAATAACCAACTCCGGATCTAGAAAACTAGTCTCCTCGCTCTACACCTTCATCAACTCCCAAGGGGAAGAACTCAAATGGGCATACATGGTCAAGTGGACGAAAACATTGGGGGAGGAAATCCACAAACGCCAGTGGGAAGATCTATGGAACACCATCCCGAAAATGACCCGATCAGTCCAAAAAAGAGAAATGTGGCTAAAAATCGTAACCCAATGGCACTATACTCCGGAAAGGCTGCATGCCATGTACCCCCAAACAACAAACACGTGCTGGAGAGGTTGCTCAGAGGTGGGCACGTGGAAACACATCTGGTGGGACTGTAGGGTGATCAAAGCTTTCTGGACGGAATTAAAGGCGGAATTCAGAAAGATATTTCCAGATGCGGCACTATTAGGGGAAAAAGTATGGCTATGCGGAATTAAAGATCAGGCAGCTAAGAAATTTAGGAAACCACAATGGAGAAGTTTCATGGGATTACTCATAGCAGCTTGGGCGACCATTGCCCAAAACTGGAAAAAACAAGAACCCCCTCTGATGTACACTTGGCTACAGAAAGTATGGACACAACTGACCATGGAAAAGCTTACGCATACAATACAAGGAACAAAAGAGACCTTTACAAAGGAATGGGGGGAGATACAGGACTACTTGCAATCAGATTACATGGAACAATGGTGCCCGCATAATATAAGAATATCGGACATATTGAGATCATAGACATTTACAGACACAAAAGAACTAATTGGAAATCTTCTGGAGTGGGAGGGGGGTGGGAGTGGGGGGGAGCTGGGGGACGGCCAGGTGTTCCCAGTTTGTAATTGAAAATAATAAATAAATCTTTAAAAAAAAAAAAAACAAGTTTGTAGCGGATTAGCCTAGTAAGATTACCTGATACGCGCTAGAAGTGGTTGATAACTGCGACCACGTCAAGGATGTAGAATGTTCTTGCTTCAGATTCAAGGGATAGTCAAGAAGTTGTAAAGGTCAATTAATGATTGATAATGAAATGCCAATATTAAAAATAGCCATGTAAACCGACAGAATACTTGAAAAATGCTCAATACAGCACAGTTCCCTGTGCCCATATATATATATACATTGCATTTGTGGGTTATGAAATCGAAAAAGAATATATTGATAAATGTTATTATTCAAAAAACTATACACTCATATCAATATCGAAATTATTACAAGGGATAGAACACCTACATATCTATTAATCCATTCGGCTACACACTACCGCAAGGCCGAAAGCTAAATCCGGACACTTGGCTCACCGGTGGCGGAATGTGGATGAATAGAGTGGGAATAGCATTTTCGCGCAATTTCCGTGTCGTTCGCCGTTTATTCTTCTTTGTTACCCAAGAAGTTGTGTACATGTCCAAGGAAAAGTGCCGGCTGCAGATGCGGTACCCCTCTTGTCCTCCAAGACTTGTTGGACTCTACTTTCCAGCTCATCCAGTGGATATCCGCAATGTCTGACCCATTCTCTTATTCGATCAACAGTTTTCGGGAATACATGCATTGTAGTTCCTTCAGATTTCGCATGGGTCTTCGAAGGGCAACCGCTAATCGAACAGGCAGGCATTGTTGATAAATCTGAAAAGTAAATATCAACATTATTATTCAATCTTCAAGAGTAAAGATTTGATACAAAAGTAAATGAATCATCCAATGATCAATGCAAGGTTTGTTTTGGTCGCAGGAACTATACCAGTTCATTATGTGTGGCTTAGTATTTGCATAATTTGCAGAAATGTATAATTGATGTGACTGAAATCTGAACATGTGACTCGTCCCTTGGATGTTCTGTCTTGCACGAGAAGGAAACATGCTAACATTATTGACTAGACCCCCGAAGGATGCAATTCAATCACAATAATCACAGATGAAAATAAATAGATCTAATGATAGAATAGCATTGGAAACTCAAATCAATACCAATGAGACCAATGAACATAGCACTATTGTGTACTCTACTCGAAAATAGATAGAAATTTAAAAATATGCGAAATATGACCAGGATACATGGCTTTACCTTGACCAACAAACAGTTGGATTCAGCAAGCAGAGCAGTATGTTGCGGGAGAATAGGTGGATGGCCACAGGTAGCGCACTGATGGATATGCTCGAAGCGGTCACAGAAGTTCACGGATAGCACGACGACGAGCAGATTAGCATAGATCTCAGTGGTTCCCAGGTAGCACGTTCAAGAGTTGACTTGCAAAGCACAAAGATGTTCTCATGAGACATATCGAGTGGTTTTTAAAGTATTAGAAACTGGGGTGTGTTTGTGAATGAATGGCGTATGTATGTCGTGGTATTAGGGGGGCGGCCTGCTTGAAGGGGAGGCCTTCCTGGAGACACGGGGTCTGAGGAGGCCATGTGACCGATGGCCCCTTGGCGTGGGACACCTTTTGAAGTGTACATGCAGTTTGGCACCTTGGCCTTTCGCGCCCCTGACAGCCCTCCATGCCAGCGCTCATCCCCGGGTGTGAACCGCCTTTGATAGAGGGGGGTGGGATGGATGGGCCTGGGGCATACAGATAAGGTACAGGTAGACTGCTGAATGGAGACACACTTATGTGGATTGCAGGGGGGCGGCCTGCCTCAGGGGAGGCCTGCCTGGAGACACGGGGTCTGAGGAGACCATGTGAACAATGGCCCCTTGGCGTGGGACACCTTTTGAAGTGTACATGCAGTTTGGCACCTTGGCCGTTCGCGCCCGTCACAGCCCCCCATGCCAGCCGCATCCACCGGCGTGAACCGCCTTTGATACAAGGGGGTGGGATGGATGGGCCTGGGGCGTGCAGATAAGGCACATGAAGACTGCTGAATGGAGACACACATATGTGGATTGCAGGGGGGCGGCCTGCCTCAGGGGAGGCCTGCCTGGAGACACAGGGTCTGAGGAGACCATGTGAACAATGGCCCCTTGGCGTGGGACACCTTTTGAAGTGTACATGTAGTTTGGCACCTTGGCCGTTCGCGCCCGTCACAGCCCCCCATGCCAGCGCGCATCAGTATAGCGTTGCTTATCATTAACAAATGCCACATACCGGAGATTCTTGTGAGCACAGACCCACACTTCAACCGGTGTATTATAGTGTTCAAGACTGTATAATCCAATGGTAAATGTTAGTATAGATATATGTGTGACTTTTATAGAGACATAACCTACTGAAAGACTTTGAACAAGTGTGTTTTAGTGCATGCATTATCGAGAATATGTTATGTTAGCTTAAATAGATAGTGACCACCCTGCTTCACAGCAACCAGACCTTCACCCATCCGGAGCACAGATGTCTGACGTCCATCCTTGAATGGAGACACACTTGATTCATTTAAAAAATCGAGACAACCGTTGTTAAAATATATGTGGTGTTTTATTTTGTATCTTATTTTCATGACACAAAAATACAAGACTTTAAAGATTATACAGGTCAGGTTGCAGCACAGCGAGAGAAAATCCCCTGTACTGACCGCTGTCACTCGGGAACATTTCTCTAATTGCACGAACGGCACAGGCGGGTATCACTCTTCGAACGCGGTGTCCAAGCCTCCCTTGAAGCCACCATGTAAAGGAACGATAGGCCACCAGCCTGTACCACCTGTGAAAAGGAATGAAACAAACTGTTTTTAAATTGCCAAGATAAGTTTAATAAATGTTTGTTGTCAATGACAGTTCTTGTAACTAATGGCATTTTACACAGACAAATGCTATCTAGACAATGCACACTATTCAACGACTTACATGCGTTACAATGATATGTAGATGTAATTTTGGATATAGTAGAAGACCATGAAATAGGAGTTGCATGACAAGCAGAGTATACTTACTCGTTACTCGGATTACGAGGACGAACAGTTGCTCGAAGTTCGTGCATAAGCACCATCATTATTCTCAACACGGCCCGTGTGAGGCAGGCTGCCCTGAAGTCTGGCAGCTCAGTGATGCATTGCGGTCGTGGCTCGACTTCCGAAATGTAGGCCAGGCATCCCGAGTTTTCTCGGCAGCAGCAGTTCTCGTCCTGGGTTGGCATTAGCTCGCACCGATTGCATGTGCACCAGGTGGAGACGCCATCCATTCGACTAGGCCCAGGCTCTTCATCTGTTGATTCGTCCTGCCAACTGCCGTCCGAATCCCCATCGTTTTTGCGTGCTTCCCTTTCCAGTAGTTCCTCCTCGGTATACTCGGGCTCGTACATGTAGGGCATTATTGTAGCCATTGTGTGTTAAACAAACTAAAATAATTTATAGCGGTGATACTGGTATCTGTTCACACAGGTTACAAGCGGCGAAGGTAGCTGACCAGAGCACTGAAACGAGTCACAGAATACTCAAAGTAACACAGAGAGAGGGTTGGAATCGAAAATCGGCTGCTGTGTGTTGTGAAACGGTCTGTTTATACTTATTGAGGAGAGAGGCGTCCTGCCATTTCCATGGCGACACGTCATTAGCTGAAGCGCAGCGAATGTTGACACGAGACGTGCTTTGGCGTTGGGAAATGGGCGGTACGAGTCTGCTGATGACAGGCTCACGGGCGGGGGAATTGATTTAGTGCCGCAAAAGCAGGTCAGCCAGGGCGATCGGGGAAAAGATAGGATTATCAGAAAATGGCGGCTCCCTGGTGCTTGTTTTCGCGTGCGTTCAATGGACGAAAACTCGGGTAAGGTCCATAGGAAAGTTTTCTAAAATCGAGCCACTTAGGCTTAAAAAAACATGGCCGACCCGTAGGGACAATAAAAAATTTTACTAGACCATGCCTTTAAGGGAATGTTCAGTGCAGTGCACTGTAGTGCAAGTTTCAACTTCTTCCTACACTTTTATTCTAAAAGTAAACCATTCCGGAACTGTTTCTTTTTTTAAATAAAAGTATAGGAACAGTAAAACCTAAAACAAAAAGAAAGTAGAGGAGCACCGCTCCCAACCACTTCGACCACTGTCTGTCCCTTGCCCCACAAACTAAACGAGTGGTTTCTTCCTGTTTTTACCATCACTGGCTTCTCGGTCATATTTTTGATCACTGGTGATCTGCAATCCTGGCTGGCCTCCGGCAATGCAATCTAACTTGGTCATAAGGAGCCTAGCTTAGGCCAGCTCCAATGTGTCCAAAATGTTGGAACTCGACTGCTTACTAATAATTACCATCGCGCCCATATCTTTTGTGATATCAAGGTGCTGTGGCTAGTCCATAAATGTGCCTATGGGTCGTGCACCTCGTTATTTCTACTCAGAATAGTCCCTACTAACCCTCCACAGTTCTTGGGTCTACCTCAGAAGACACATTGCTTTTACAAACTCCTTGCTTTAGGCGCAGTGGGACTGGGGTCTGTGCATTCTCCCTTATGGCCCCAGCCTTTTGGAATGCACGGCCCTTTTCTCTCAGATCTGTATCTTATTGTGTGCCCTTTTGCAAAGCAGTTAAAGCCCAGCTTGTTCTTTCAGCCTTTCCATGGTCCCCTTTTCCGTGAACTGATGCTGTCCCTCAGCATCAAGATGCCCACTTGTTGGTTGCAGCAGTGCATCATAGAAATGAAAACCATAGCCTAGTGCATTCTCCTAACACAAAGTCTATTCTTGACTTGGCCACTCTTGGTTTCTTGGCAGTCCCAAAAATGGTTTCCTAGAGTTTCGTTAGTTGGAGAAATCAAGCATATTCCCTGACAACAACAAAAGCTGCCACCTTCCAGTGTGTTGGCTGGAGTACATGTCAAGGTCATCACATAGCCACACACCACAATTAGTCCTTATTTATTTATTTATTGTTGTTTTCAGTTAATATAACTTTTACAACAAAATTCTACAATAAAATATCAACTACTTTCTTTGTTTTTCAGTCATTATGATGTATTTCTCCAATGCTGCCTTCACATAAACATTCTCCTCGCCTACAAGGAGCTTAGAATGTTTAATGTATAGGCCCACACTACTGTTTTTAATCTACTTTGTGCTAGATCCGGTATGCACCCAATCTATTGCAAACACTTCCCTTGTGCATTTGTTCTGCATGCGCTCTGCTTGAAACCCTGTTCATCATCCCCATCATTAAGCTTGATTTGGATACCTGATCCACAAAGCAAAACAACACATTATGAGCATGTGAAAGTATGCGGACCAATCATAACATAGATCATTAGCATATCTATCACATGATGCAGCAGAATACAATATAAGAAAAACACATTACTATTTATTACAAATCCTTAAAACATCTAAGAATACGTGAATACAATTATAATTAAAAGTAGGGTCACAAAACCATTATACTTAAATTTATTAAAAATTGACCTTTGTGATAATGTAAAGCAACATGGTTATGAGTAGGTTTTCAGCCGTTTGTTATACTTTTGAATATAAAATACCAAGCTATTTGTTTATGTATTTGTTTATTTTAATTCGTATGACGCGCCACACGTCCGGAGACTCTCTGCGTATAGGTCATCTTATTAATCGATACGTTTACAAAACCATAAATTTAATTTTTTATGTAAACTTCACAAAACTAAACAGGGAGTAAAACAAAATATCTGTTACCCCTATAACTAGTTTAGAATGTTTTCCTCACTCTACATACATGTTTAGAATGCATTATGGCACTTGTGTATAGCTTGGACAGTTGCAGCACCAGGGCGCAACTATGGTGCAAATCTTTATGACTACGCCAAGGTTTTGTGCAATTGCAGTTTGAGTCACATCTTCCCGTTCCCTGTTTCCTTCAATGTACAGCTACCCATCATCTTAATAGGCCACCTAGTATACCGATATGTGGCGGCATTCCCCAAAACATTCTTCTGTTTGTCTAGTGACGCGGGTGGATAGATCCTTGAGGGCAAGATACACCTTCTCCATCTTGCAGAGTTAATGTTTGGCGATTATTAATTAAATATAAACTTGGGCCTTGATTTATCTTGCCTGGCCCCTCTCTAAACCCGAGCTGTGTATCAAACCCGAAGATGTTCTGCATCCATCCAAAATATGTTGGAGAATTCTTCAAGTAAAGATATAGGACGGTAGGATTTTTTCGATAAACAAACTCTTATAGCCTTGTTCCAACTATTCAGGTGTGTGCCTGCAATGGCAAAAGCATTGTGCATTTTTTTATCTGCACCCTCACCCCCAGCCCTGCATCCCTTTCACTCGCCTTTTGTTCCTCATATGATGGACTGGGCCCAGGCGGGGGAACAATGCATCAATCTTCAGACACGCCTCAGCACACTCAGACTACCATGTCAAGGATTTGGAAAAGTAGGTAAAAGCATATTCGTGCATGGAAGCACCCGTAATTAGTGGTCAATGTGCCCCTCCCCCCCTTGTGCAATGGCCACCTCTGGAAAAAGCCGCCTGACAGCGTCATAAAAGATTCTCCTCCTGGTGGCTGACGTCACATTGTTGTGTATGGCTTCCTTAGGAAGTATCAGCGAGCACTGCAGATTTGAAATGTCATATCCTCTTACTGTGACATCACAGTAGGGGATTATGGACTCCATAATACACCTCTGTAACATAATGGTAAGGGGATACAGAATCTCCCTTTCACTTGCCCGTTTTAAGGAAGCAAAGCAAGGCCACTGCTTAGACTGCCCAACCCGTATGCTGCGGTTCCCACTCTGACATGGGCTGCTCTGCCCATGTGGATCACGATGGACCTGTGGGTCTGGAAAACTCTCAGAATCTTGCCACCTGCCCTTTCTGGGAACTGCACTGGGCTGGAGCGGGGTGATGGAGGTTAGGGTAGTGGAGGAGGTTCCAGGATGCAAGGAATTCGTGTTTTCTTTCTGCTCAGGGGACGGCATTTCTAGACAATGAGGAAGGTATGGGGTGGATGTCAGGATGCTAATAATTTGGTTTCAAGAAGGATGGGGGCTTCAGCAAGTAAGTACAGACTTCAAAGATAATGTTACATAGCATAATTCACACTGCAACCATGTACGTAAAATAACTGGACATGAACCCAGGTACAGCAGCATTGTGATACATGGGCAAGTCCCATGAAGACCCTGAACAAATATCCTGCTACTAGAAATAATCCCAAAAAATCGATTTCCCCACGGCATACAAAAGCAACAACTGCACTGCCATAAAGTATATGTACCATATACACCTTTTAATGATCATTCTACATCCAAAACATTCTTGTAGCCCATCAATTTCTGGGTTGAGACACATTTGTCGACATATTTATCACTGTCAATGGGATAGCTGACATCGGGCTCTAATGGCTTCTTCAATGCAACCAGCAAATCAGCAACTCAGGGAAACACCTGGGATCCCTGTTACCTATACAGTAAATGATTAAAGCCATGGGGAGGGAACACCTGAGGGCAACACCATTCCATTACATAGGAGGATTTCTCAACTCTGAGCTATATTCCAGCACTCAGGTGTGAGTGAGATCCTGGAGAACTTAAGCTTCACTCTTGTTGCCTAACAAATACCATTCTACCCCCTCGGTAACATGATCTAGGCTGTCTTTTCTTGTGACTTAAGTAGAGACCACTGGCAATAGCTGGGCCATTAGCTTTGGTGGTGGTCATATCATCTTTCAAGTGGAATTCCTATGTACAGTGGCACACTGTTATCTACTGTAATTGACTAGTTAAAATGTAACATAAACCAACAAAGACAATTACAAAGCAAAACACTTTACTTGACCTTCAAGCCACCAGTTAATTTCTACAATTTGTGTTTATTTCTTGTGTGAATGACTCCTCAATTAACCAAACCTTTTTATGGTCCCACTTTCAGTGCGGAATTCCAGAGTACATTCACAAATATGTTCTTGGCTTGAAATAATATGCTTCCATTAAGCTAACCATAGAAAACTGAGTTTTTCATGATGCCACTGTTTGTAAACAGAATGTTTCGGACTACATATTACTTGAAACTGACATGTGAGCTATGTCTCATTAAATTAAAGATACACTGGGCCTCATTATGAGTATGCCGGTCCTTCCCATTCCCCTAGAGTTCTATTGGCTGTAATGCTCCGGTTATTCCTCAAAGCAAAGTGCCGGACAAAAACACGACTCCATCGGCAGCCGTGCCATTTTTATCGGCGCGGCTACCGCCAGGGTCGTAAGGAGGCCCACTGTCTCTTGCTGAGTGCAAAGTATTTGGTGGTTGAGGAATTGTGTCTATTCTCATTAAAGGCATCCTGTCTCTTGCCTGTAGTCAATCATGCATAACTGCCTGCAGCAATCAATAACTAAAAACAAGTGACTTTATCACACATGTATAAACTGGAGGGATTATATATATGTTTGTATTTACATTTTTCTATTGCGTGAATTTAGCCTAGAGGCAATGGTGCACAGATTATTTCAAAGCAAAATACACAAAACAATGAAACAATCAAGAGTATCTGAAGTATGAGTATTAAGAGAACAACTACAGTGGGTTGAGCAAATAGGCGAAAACACATGTCTTATGTTCCTTCTTGAAAATAAAGGGGGCCAGTCGAAGTCTATCAGGAAAAGAATTCCAGAAGAGGAGAAAGGCACTGGAAAAGGATTGGTTCAGAGTGCAAAATGTATGGTTTTCACTTTTATTATTTTGAGATCCTCCTGAAATCTGCAAGTTATTGGCCAGAAATCATGGTTGTGCCGATCAATGGACACTCCCATAAGTACACTATTGTCATCAGCAATATACCACAGGTTCCTGTGTAGAGGTTCTAAAACGGTGAGGGGGGAGGGGAGGTTTTCTTTTCTTTAAGGAAATCAGTTGGAAATTGGCAAACTGGGTTTATTTTGTAACATGTTCTTTCATTGAAAGCATGTTATGCAGCCAAAATACCAGGTGTTTCTCGACAGGGGCAGTGTAGGAATAATCCCATCTCTGGCAAGTAAAGCCATCCAGGGCTGAACTAATCCTTCCTTGCTACGATGAGCAAAGAGAATGAACACAGTTTTTGATTTTGAGATTGCCAGCTGCCACGTATCCCCATATCAAACCAACAGGAGCCCAGTTGCCTGCAACGCGAAGGGAAAGCTGCATGTCATCAGTGTATGTGACTTTCAACTCCTACTTTTTTAAATATATCACCTTGTGGTTCAACCTACAGGTTAAACAATAAGGTGGATCCCTGGGGAAACTCACTGGTAACATGTGGATAAGAGGATCACACTAATCCAACCTGCATTGCCTCTCATCTACCAGTCAAAAAGTATTGTCACCAGTTCAGAACCTGACCAATGAGTCCCACAAGGGCTGCAAGATTGGAACGCAGAATCCCATGATTAACCAAGATTGCACACCTCGCAAGTTGGCCCATGATGGATATCTGATCCTTAACCATGTGGACTATCTGTGTCCATTCTGGTACTGGTAGCCCTGATTTCTAAGACAGAAAACTACAAATTCTGTTCAGGAATGTAGAATAACTTGCACCAAGAGCCAGAATTTGAACGTATCAGCCTTTAGAGGGAACACATGGAGAGCCTTTGTCCTGCTATTTTGAGTAACAGTTTTATCAGAAGAAGTGGTTGGGTCTTTGACCCCTTACTCCTTCCTCCAGACTCTTGTAATGCTGTGGAGAAGCCGGAGTTAAGGGACAGTTGAGGCACCGGTTCTCAATCTACTCCACCTCATCTCTCATTCCCAACCTGACTTCTTGTGAGGCAAGTCACCCCCTTCCTGTGGTGACACTTCCAGCGGCGTAAAAAGGTTGTACCTTCATGCTTCCTCTATCCACACATAAAATCTAGGTGAAGGACTGAGCACTCATTTCTAGTCTTGCTCTTGACAGACCACGTTTTAAAACACGTGTATATTGTTGTAAAGCAGAACATGCAATGGGAGCATGTGTAGCTGGATGCCCCAAAACTGCAAACAATGCAACAAGAAAAGTTGGGCTTAGCTTTCCCAATTGGCCAATGTGAGATCATGACCAAATAACGTTGCCTGCTGTTTATTCGTTGTCTTAGTTGTCCAAATTAGGGTCACCAGGAAGGGATGCAGTTATGTGTACACTTCACAAAATGGCTCACACATGCCACCTTTAATAAACTACAGTGTGGCTGACTTTGAAATAAAATGTACTATTGATCATTTATGTCAGGGTCACTAGGAGATGATTTGTGCCTACGCTCACCCATGGCACAGTTCCTTGTATGCCAGGGCCTCCGGATAGCGGAAAAGAAAAACAAATGATGGACTACAACGTTTATATGGCCAGGAGGCTTGCCTGGGGCATAGTCACTGGCTCAGTATTGCTTCCTTTCATTTGATTATCGGACTAGATGCACTGCAGAAGATGTTATACGAAACCCTTCTCATCTTCTGCCATCTTATTGAAGACGTTTTATTGAATAGTCAGGTCGCGCTAACAAGCACTCTTATCTAAGCAAGCAGTTTGGATCAGGGATAACTTCTTTTGACTCATTTTAATCTTTGAGTCCTTTAAACCAATTCAAGCCTCCTTGATTTATAATTATGTAACATCAGCGTTTTTTTACAACACACTTTATACCAAAGAGGTTTCTAAGTGCGGACAGGGATTCGAACCTGTGTTCAAAGACAAGTAGAATTATGATCCTGCTTCCAAGACAATCGTTGCCACTGAGCTATACTGCCTGGTTGCGTTCAGTATGATCCGGCTCGACCACTCCTATCTGAAGGCCATCGGCAGGGCGGAGAAATTGTATACTTTCAAACTTGGAATATTTTAGAAGGGGATCTGAAGGTCATGATTCATGAGCGTGCATGGTATTGAGGGGATTTGGCAGAGCGAGGGCTCTGTATTGCCTCATAAATCTCTGATGTGACCTGCAATATACTTGAAATCTCCATTCCGCTGTACAGCATTCCATGTACTCGTTCACGTGTCAGTTGGCTAGGATTACGGCTTGGGTATAAAGCACACTACTCCAAAACCAAAACTGAGTTTCTAAATTTAACAGGTGCCATTTTCCCTTATAACGAAATCCCATATTCTTTTTAAAACATGTATTGTTGGGGGTTTGTTAGTTTGTGCAACATAATAAACATGAAAAAAAGACTTTTAACTATAATTCCAGGGAATGAGCAAAGGTTTCCTCACTCTAAATAGTCATTCAGTTCCTTTCAACAACTTAAGCATGGCTTTAAATCCTGCACAGAGCAGCACCCTGAATTATAGATGCTGCCTCGCAGGTGGTGGCTGTCCGCATCCTGCGCAAGAGAAGGGGCTAACTGAAGATAGGGACAGTCAATTCCTGAGAAAGTTAAACGATTAATGGTCATTTGAATTCGGTTGAATTCGGAGAAGTCTTTCGGTGTGAGAGAACCCTAGCAATTGTATTCCCTTAATTGCCACTGTGGCAAATAATATCCGCCAGATGGCCTTTAACCGGGTCTCACGGCCTGTTACACCAGTAGAGTCCTCCCCGATGGCAAATCAGGTGTAGGCATCTGGGCCGAATGGTCAAGTGCTGAGTTTTCAAAAAAGGAAATGTTATTATTATAGATGAAGCGCTCGAGTTAGGAACCTACAGGTGCCTTTATTGACTATACGACACCTCAGTAGACAGACAGAAGGTTAGCCCGAGGAGTATGACCCGAAAACATCGAACACCATTACTGCGAGTCGGAAAACCACTCATTTTTTATAACGAGCGTACCCACGTTTCATTGAAAAAAATAGATGGGGGTTGGGCTGAGGGATTAATTAAGCTGGGAGATGTGGGCAGGGTTGCAGCGGGTCTCCCCCTCATTTATTTTCAAAGGAATGTGCATAAAATCACGGGGCGGCAAACAGCCTATGGTCCACACTACGATAAAAGCACACTACAGGGATGGAACCATTGTTTCAATGAAAAGCATGCACAGCAGGCCCCAAGCAGTGGAACCCCAACAACAGTAGAGAAGAGGCAATTCCCTTCTGTCCAGAAAGTGATGCATATCAAAACCTTTCCTTGATTTTAACATGGCAGTTGCCCATAGCAGCTTGAAAACCCAATCACAATTAACAATAGTGATGTTCTTGTGGCAACATGTTAGAGGGAGATTGC
Source organism: Ambystoma mexicanum (assembly GCF_040938575.1). Classification (NCBI taxonomy): domain Eukaryota; kingdom Metazoa; phylum Chordata; class Amphibia; order Caudata; family Ambystomatidae; genus Ambystoma; species Ambystoma mexicanum. Next base: position 89,331,354 of record NC_090924.1, on the reverse strand, counting down.
AGAAGACTATGTTTTCTAATGCGATAGCTGAATGGTCCTATGTGGGTGTCTATGGAATACCAGAGCACACCAATGAGTGGGAAGACCAAGAGGCGATTGATACCTGAACCATACAACTGTAGCAAATGTGGCCGGTTTATGCGCCCGAGACGCAGAAACAGGTAGGAACCTGCAACCCTGTTGGTCTGAAGACATGGACGTCATTTAGTTGCAACCCCTGAGGTCTCCCTTGCCACCCCTGAGGTCTCCCTTGCAACCCCTGAGGTCTCCCTTGCCACCCCTGAGGTCTCCCTTGCTACGCCTAAAAAGAAAAAAAAATGTTTCTTTTTTTAATTGAGGCTCATCGGCTGTGGCCTTCTGGAGTGGCTGGTTTTCTGAAAGCTATAGCCGGTAAAATAGATCAGGGGGTTTAGCGCTGGCTGCTGCAATGTCTGTGTGATCTGCAGGTTGCAGGTTTGACTCCCAATAAGGGCAACTCAGCCTTTCCTCCTGCTGAGGTTGATAAATGAGTACCAGCACAAGTTAGGTGATATTGTATGATTTTTTTTTCTATATGAAGCACTTAAGCGTAAGTGCTATATAATAACACATCGTATCGTTTATCCTTGGACGTCTACTTGCATTCACAGTAATTTGGTAATATGGGCCTATAAGCACTACTAGTAACGATACATAAAGTGATCAATTCTTGTATGAAATTTATATCAATTTACAGTTATATCGTAACCATATTTTTCTTAGTGTACTTAGAAAAAATGCTATTTGATGCTACTTCCTGTTTTGTCAAGGTTTGAAAGGTCGTGTACCATCACTTCCCGTGATGTTACTTCAGGGTGAGGTCAAATTACAACACTTCCTGTGATGTCATCAGAGTTCAAGCGTCATGTGATGTCACTTCCGCTACGCCTGGCATTTTGGTGTAATGACGTCCCTGTGTGAAGACACCAAGCAGGCTGTTTTCAAAGCTGATATACTTTTTGGCCAGCTGAAGGGTGTATGAGAACCCGAGAAAGAATCACGCATGACTGTGCAAGCTCATTGTGTGTTGCGTGTACGTGTGCAAGTGTGAAGAATGTGTGCATGAGAATATGTGACGTTAATGTGAAAAACAGGGTGCAATTCCTAATGGCCATCAGCGGGTATGGTCGTGCGTATTTGCAAGTACGATGGCAGATAATGGGTGCGGTGATGGATGCCTGTACACCATCTATAGTGAAATGTCAAATATGGGATCTTTCCTAATTAAGGGCGTGCGTGAGTGCCAACTGAGCACAGGTGAAAGCGCACCGAAACCAGATAGGTCGTGTTTCAGTCTAGCTATATAATGTGTGCAGGCAATGTAAACAACGTACCAAACATCCACTGCACTAAAACGGTCTGAAGGAATGCAATAGGCGCTATTTATAAGAGCGTCTATTCGTGCAGTCAGTGGAAATAATGCACTGCGTGACGGCACTAATTGTCTGAACTGCGGCGTAGAAATCTCCAGTGTGTGTTAACAAACGGTGGTGTCACAGTCACATTGGGAGGCAACAGATTTAATCAACTGGCATGCGCGCAACAGTCGGAGAATTCTCTCGAAAGTCATGCAACTATACTTGGTGAATACGTCTCCCTGGTTACTGGGCAGGTAGCGGTACAGATTGATAACATACTGTCACCGTGGTCTGATTGTGGCTCCAGGCAGAATAAAGTCTCTTCCTCGAGGAAGGCTTGATCTGTGTAAGGGGTCCTGCATGATTTAAATGAGTGCAGGGCTCGCTAGGGAGTGTGGCTTGCGCTGAGAAAGCGTGGCTCATGGCCCATAGTGCTTGGAGTCTGGCTCAGTGGCGCAAAACCATTGAGCTGACTGTGTTTCAGGCCTCCCCCAACCCCTGAAAGGTCGGGTTACGTTGACTCGACCTGGCTGATCTCAGCTCTGGCTCAATGTGCGCTCACAGGGTGGGCTGCACAAGGGCGCACCCATGGGGCAACAAATAAGGGTGCATTGCCCCCAGCTCAGTGTCATGTAAACAGCGCCTATTAAAGAATCACGGGTTGATTCTTTAATAGGCGCTATTAAATAAGGCCCTGCAATAACTAATGTAAGTATTTCACTGTTAGCACATGCATTACTATGCATACATTTTTAGGCAATTGAAATCGTGATGTGGATTAGTACTTGCATGCCAGGGGAGGTATTGGAATGGTAGGAGGGACAGGAGGCATCTCATCCTCATAGCAGCCCTTAAGTGGGATCTTTCAGACTTAATGGAGAGAGTTACCTGCTTGTAGCATTGAAGCTGCACTAGACTAGTCTCATTAGAATGCGTAAAGAGGTTAGATGCCCCCACACAAATAGGTTCGCACCACCCCCACCGTCTCTGAAGTTAGCGCCACTCCAAAAATGTGAAGGGCTAGCCCCCACCCCCTTCAATTTAGGTTTCATTGCGCCCCTGGTAAGACTGATACAGGTAGGTGCCTTAAGTGGCAGCAGGACATTTCAGTAGACAGGTCAAAGGTAAATTACCGAGGAACAAGTGATAACTAGAAGAAACTGAGGAGCGGCATTTTTTTCCCTGGAGTCTAGATGAAACTGCCTGACTGTCACTCTTAGAATGCTGAGATAGGGGTCATTGTCATCACACCCACAAAACACACATCACAAGCTCTAGATTGACATGTCTGCTGGAATTATGTACCACACATCACCTCAAGAACAACCCAATCCCCAAAGACTGTCTTTTTTTTCAGGATCAGGTGATGCATCAGTGCGGCTGCTCGAAGAAGGGAGATGAGGCGGGGTGATCTGCCTACCAGGAAGATGTGCGTGGCACGCACAGCCAGGCTGTCTGCTACAGTGCCGGCCAGGGGTCAAATCCTAAGAAAAAAAGTAGGGGGACTCATTAACATACACAATGAAATGTCATGCCACCAGTAATTAGCATATCAAGTTGCAATATGCAAATTTAATTCAATTGGCTTTGCATAACCATTCAAATTGAGCAGGACAAATGGGTATTTGCCTTTCATAAAATCAACATACACAAAAAACTAAAGAGAGGATATTAATGTTAAAAGGTGTGCACGTTTTAAACCCCAAGAATCAATGCCAATTTTTTCCCTGAGAGTGCAGTCCCAAAATGTGGCATTTCACCTTTAGTTGTTCATTGCTTTTCACCAGGTTATATGGCGCAGTGGCAAAGTGCCCGACCTGTGAACTAGGTGACTACAGCTCGATTCCTCAGGTCATGCTTAAAATCATAATTTGAAAAAGACAGTCAACATATCTTGTTTTACACACAGCCTCTAAAATACCCTGGGGGACTCCATCCACCCTCTGAAAACAGTGGAGGGATGCCAGCCACCCGTGTATACCCTCAACTTGATCCCTGGTGCTGGCTACCAGAAAGGAAATCCAACCAATATTTTCTGGCTTCGGTCATGCCGGAGGAGATGCTAGAAGCGGAACCCACACCCTGTCCAGCTGTATGTTGGATACTGATGATGTCAGTACTATGAAAGAAGAGGAAAACAACCCTGCCACATGGCGCTGATGTTGATGGCTAAGAACAACGGAACCTGAGTGAGAGTGGTGCAACGCAATCACTTTGTGAACAAAACCAGGGAAGCCTTCTCCAAATTTCTGAGCTGTGAAGGCGAGTGGAACAAGTAAAAGGGCCCAGTGATGATCCAAAGAGAGGATAGCACAGGAGCAATGCGCTGGTCTTGGAAGCAAGACTATGCAGAGCAACAGAGTTTCAAATCCTGGATCCGCGCTTAGAAACCGAACTTAGGTATGGTATTAGGCGAGTTAAAAACTATCAAATAAATAAAATTAGAAGAGAAGCACTTATGGACTCAAACCTAAGCCCACAGTGAGAGGAGAAACAGAAGGCAGGAGAATGAGAAGAAACGTGTATAGCCCTGAGGGAAAGCTGCATATGTATTGACATAGGTCTTCCCTTTTACCAGGAAACATAGAATTAAATATTTTCCAGAAAGAGAATTCCTGGGTAATTATTAAGTGAAAATATTTATTGGCTAATTTCCAAGAGGTACTTCAGTGAAAGGCCAAACAGAAAATATTTGATCAAAGCACTGCATATAAATACATTTTATTCCCAAAGTATTTTAAAAAACAAAGACGATCTCACACTATATAAATTCAAATTCCATTCTTCCAACAGCATTCATGTCACATTCATCTTGTCATTTAAATTTAGCTTTTTAATAAATATTTGCATCAAAATGAAATTTATATTTCAATATTCTAGTTAATTAATATAAAGTCTGTGTTCAATATTTAATTTCTGTGCATTCATTTAAGAAAATATAGATTTACATGTCTAAGCCCTTTCTTTCGCGTCAGTTGCAATTGGGTCTTCCTCAAGATCTAAAAATGGGCCCAACAAATCAACAATTCAAGTGCTGATATAGCGTTCCTTAAAAGATTCCATTCGATATTTCAATTCAGACATATTTTCCATGTTTCCAAAAATAAATGAATTGATTAATTTCAGAAATTGATTTTGTATGTATTTCTTATACCTACAAAAACCCCATAAATAACTTGGTTTTATTTCAGATTCAGCCATTTAGGTTTTTGAGTTTAAGTGATGGAAAATTGGCTGATTTTGTTACTTACAACATCAGGACTTACTCAATGTCGCCATAAATTCTGGATAAATGAATTTCAAATTTTTGAATTTCCGTCACTGTAATTTGATAATTTCTGCTCCACCAATGAATTTAATAGCATCTTTGTATCTATTTCTAGTTATGTCATACTACATGAAAATGAGAGTATGAACAATCTCAGCTTGTTTAGAAGGGGTACTCATGTGAGCACTTTTGTGCACACTATTCTTGATTGTTAATCTCTGTTTTGGCGTGTTTTCCTTTAAGGAGTGTTTTCCTTTCAAATTGCCTGCACCCAAACATAATGATATGTTATTTATCTAAAGTCTTATTTTTTAATCAAAGTGGAAGGGCCTGCCCATAAATTTAGCAAGACAATCTGTACCTTGCTCGTGGATTGCTCCAGATCTGACAGTACATCGAGGATGGCATATGCTTGCTTGGCGCCATCTTCATGATGTCACATGCGTCATACAGCTGTTTGTAAGATTAGATGTTTATGATTATTTATTACTTGTTGCTAAATGTTGTTGAGATTGTCTTTTTTTTTTTAAATACTTTGTAAATAGTATGTATTCAGCTGCAGTACTTTGATCAAATATTTTCTGTTTGACCTTTCACTGAGGTACCTATTACACATTAGCCTATACACATTTCATTGAATAATTGTCCAGGAATTCTTTTTCTTTAAAACAAGAAGTAAAGCTGGACATCGGGATGTGGGGTAAGAGGCTTGAAGAACCTTGGCAGGGAACATTTTAAGTTGTACTAGAGTGTACATGAGAATGCTGCATCTAAGGAAACTGAACCTTACCTCCCAGAGCAAACACAGAAAGCATTTTATGATATATCTATTGCATGCAAAGAAACTGAATTCCAGTTCCAAGAGTGAACTGATGAAATATCCATTCACTGAAGCACTACGTGAAATCTGAGAAAGCATTCAATGCTTGACATGCCACTAGCTGGGAAACAAAAAAGTGAATTGTTGAAGGTTTGGAATAAATCTGAACCATTGGCACTGTTCTGGGCAACCTTCCACACCACAGTTTTTTTAGCCCATCTGCGCCATAGCGAAAGGGGTCCAGCCATATACAAATCAGTCAGGTACTGCCACCAATGGAAGCAGCATAACCCAAATTGCTAGACCATGTCCGCTCTGCACAGAAAGACAAGCAACCCCAGACATGCTTCGGCGTTGTTGAGCCTCATCAATGAGGTGCAGATTGGTTTCATAAACTGAGTCCTAATTCCACAGCAAAATGAGAAAGAATTAATTGACTGATGCATTCCGTGCTGGGCATCTGAGTCTTAAGTCCCAGAGCAAATAGATAAAACATTCATTAGTTGATGCGTTGCAAGCTGAGAAACCGAGTCTCACCTCCCAGAGGGAATTGGGAAAGCATTCATTTATTGACATGCTTCTTGCTGTGAACATGAGTTTTGACGCTGAGAGCAAATTGAGAAACATGAATTCAGCTGGCACATTGCATGCTGTGAAACTGAGTTCCATTTCCAGAGAGAATAAAGAGAAAACACTGGCAAAGTGAATGAAATTGGCATACTGCACATGGTGATTAAGAGTTCAATACTGTTCGGTTCTATGTGTTTTGAAAGTCTGCATTTTGTCAATGCGCTTTTGGTTGAAAGGATATTAGATGTGCATCCCCCCATGTCCTCCCTATCTACGCCACACCACCCTCCCAACATCCACCCCAACCCCTACTTACACATATAGATATTGCTGTGTTTGTAATTGGTTGATTCAACGAAAAGTGCAATGCAGACTTTCTAATTAAGATCTTTTAAAATACATATTAAAGCGGATGTTGACTCAAAAATGTAGTTGTCTCAAAAAATGGGCGATAATAAAAAAATATATATGCAAAACATTTTTAAAGAAAGTTCCTATGTAACATTTTGAGCAAATGAGGCTCAAAATCAAAAATGTCAAGCACTATGCGGCATCCATTTTATGAAATGAACGAGCCTCCAGTGCTGTGTTAAACTTTGCTCTTGCTGCAATAATGAAGCAAAAGCCCCCTACTGGGAACATTTGCTTATTACAGTTGGAGAGCAGAGAATGCAGTCAGAATCCTTCCTGCCGTGTGCTGCTGGTAAGTGCCTCTTCATGGGATTTTTATGTTTTCCCGGGCTCCCGCGAGCTGGGGGAGCCTGGGAAACTCTTAAAGCGAGGTCCAAGCAATTATAAATACAACCGTGTTGTATTTATGATTTCTGTGGCTTTCGTTTCAAGTCTCCCGAGCTCCCCCGAGCCGGGGGAGCCCGGGAAACTCAAAGCGAAAGTACCAGCAATTACAATGTTGTTGTATTTATGATTGCAGTGACTTACGTTTCAAGTCTCCTGAGCACCCCCGTGCCGGAGGAGCCCAGGAGGCTCAAAGCAAAAGTACTGGCAATTATTGCTGTGGTTTTCTTTTTAAGTCTCCCGAGCTCCCCCGAGCCAGGGGAGCCTAGGAGCATTAAAAAGAAAAACACAGCAATCATAAATACAACAATGTTGTATTTATGATTGCTGTGTTTTTCTTTTTAAGTCTCCCGAGCTCTGCCAAGCTGAGGGAGCACGGGAGACTTAAAAAGAAAACCACAGCCATTATAAATACAATGTTGTATTTATGATTGCAGTGGCTTTCATTTCAAGTCTCCCAAGCTCTCCCGAGCCATCAGAGGACGGGAGACACAAAGCGAAAGTACCGCTAATTATAAATATAACATTGTTGTATTGATGATTGCATTGGCTTTCGTTTCAAGTCTCCCGAGCTCCCACAAGCCGGGGCAGCCCAGGAGAAACAAAGCGAAAGTACCAGCAATTATAAATACAACATTGTTGTATTTATGATTGGCATGGTTTTCTTTTTAAGTCTCCTGAGCCCGAGCCCGGGAGACTTAAAAAGAAACCCACAGCAATTATAAATGCAACATTGTTGTATTTATGATTGCAGTGGCTTTCATTTCAAGTCTCCCGAGCTCCCCCGGGACGGGGGAGCCCGGGAGACTTAAAAAGAAAGCCATGGCAATCATAAACACAACAACGTTGTATTTATAATTGCTGCGCCTTTTGTTTTCAGAAAGTCCAGGCAATTATGAATACTTCATCGGCATCCGGCAGAGTATTCATAATTGCCATGACTTTAGTTTTCAGTTTACCATGCTCAGGAAAATAGAAAAGAAAGTCGCAGCAATTTTGAAAACTCCGCCGGTGGCCAGCAAAGTATTTATAACTGTTCTGCCTTTAACTTTACATTTTCTATGGTTGCCCGGGTTTGGGGAGCACAGAAAACGTATAATGAAAGTGAAGGCAAATACTGTGGCAGCCTCCTCTCTTCGTGTTAAGCCCTGCTCTCTGGCAGCAGTAAGGAAAAGCTCCCAATAGGGGATTTTTGCTTGATTATTGCTACCAGAGCAGAGCTTAACATGAACAGAGGAGGGTGCTTCATATCACAAAATGAAGACCCCGTTGTCAAAACTTTCAGCCTCATTTGCTCAAAATCTTACATAGGAACTTTCTTTAAAAATATGTTTTAAATATATTTTTGATTATGGCCCATCTTTTGAGACAATAAAACGTTTGAGTGAACTTCCCCTTTAAGCTACTCATCAAGCATTTGAGAAAGAGAGCTTCAATCAACAGACTACGATGTATACAGGCATCCAGTGCTGGAAATGTTAAAAATGTATTGGGGGAACTGTCACTTTTTTGGAGGGGCGGGACTGTTGGATGGAGGGGGCGGGCCAAGGGCCGTGGCCCCCGGCCACATTGATTAACAAAGTATCTCTTCATAAAACCCTATCCTAGCGATTTGCATAAAAGCAAAGAGCATTATGGGAACATCATAATAGCCACAATTTTTAATGTTAACCACATCTTATAGTGATTCAGTAAGACTCCTTTTTAAGTGAATAATGGACTCTTCTGTTTTGATTGGTCACAATATTCACAATAATAAATAGATGTCTGTAACTGCAGGACATATATACTAGTTTGACCAGCTCCAATACTGTATGTGAGGTTTTGCCATTTTCTGCCTGTAGTGCTGAGTCTTCTGAACGCTGTTGAAAACCAAGTTGCTTGCACGTTCAATGTAATTAGTAGACTGCTTTCAGAAGACTAGGCAGCGCATGCCGAGTCTTCCGCAAGCGGTCTGGGAGAGTTATTTGCTGGCCCCTGGGTGAGTCATGTGCTGGCCCCTGGGTCTGTGGGACAGAACGGCGCTCCAGCAAGACCTTTTTTGGAGGAGCGTTGCTCCGTATTTTTCCAGCCCATTCCCTGCACTGCAGGTGTCCCAGTCTACATCTGAGAAAAGAGATATGTTTTCAAATACCGAGAAACCAAGTGACGACTCATGCCCAAAGACAAGGGCCATCTCTGACAGAAGCAAAACCTTTAACATAGTATGTTTCTCTTTGAGAAAGCTCCCTGGTGACGTGGACACCATGGAAACAGAAAGGTAACTCTTTGAAAATAGAAAGAGGCTCCTCTGAATTTTCATGGCAAGGCCAGTGCAAGCAGTAGAGGCAGCAGAGAATAATGCCCTCATTTTGCAAACTCTTGTGATCACATTTGTGTTTCATAGACTAGTATTTGTAGTTTTCGTATATTAGTTTCCTGTGAGGGGCGTGTGGCGGCCTCCCATCCAATGAGGAGGCTCAGAACGTGGGCGTTACCAGACAGTAATCCCGCCGCCCTGAGCCCCATCAAGGCTGCCGGCTGCCATCTCCCCTCGCCAGGAAATTAGGTCATTCTTCTCCTCACCACTCCCCACATCCACAGAATTCCCTCCCCGCCCTCTCACCCCCACTTACCTCCTTTTCCATCCATTTCGGCAATATGCAGGGAACACTTGTGTCCCCAGCGCATCCGCTCCCGATCTGCGTCAGGCCACAAGTAAAACAAAGAAGAAACTAGTCCTTCTTCCTTTCCATGGCAGCCATGTTTTTTTAAACTTTTTTTAATGGCCGCCATGGAAAGAGAGAAGTGAATATGTGTAGTTCTTTCTCGCATTTCCATGGTGGCTTTTTTTTGCTTACTTTTTCTATTTTTTTCAATGGCTGCCATGGAAAGCGAAAACACATTTTTTTCTTCTTCCCCGGCACTCATTTTTTTGACATTTTGTTTTTCTGTTACGAAACGCCAGAGGGTTTCAGAACAGAAAACTTTGCTCCGGCCTGTAACTATGGGTTCCGGGGCATTACCTGAAGTGGTAAAGCCCCCTGCTCGGGGCCTATTGCTTAAATAATTATTCCTCCATCAGAAGCCACGAATACCACGCTTCAGGGGGCCAGCTCTGGTTGGGTAGGTCCTACTGAATGAAGGAAGAACGAAGGTATAAAAAAAACAGGCAGTGCAGAGAGCCTTTAGTTACTTGCCAGCACTATCAGCGGTTAGTGTCCTGTTTCCAAGCCACCTGATTCGTTAAGCCACACCTCTCAGGTGTTAATTATGGGTAGAGTTTAAAAATGGTGTGCTATTCTTTTCGGTGGTAAGATGTGGAGGTAGGGGTGTCAGATAGGGATGGGAACATGTTTTTAGAGAGATGAGGGCGGTTTAACTGTTCGAGTGAACAGCAAATGCTATTTTGAGCTTCGGTGCAGAGAACTGCTATTTCTTTGTTTCCTCGGGCAAGCCTGTGTATGCTTCTTGCTAAGGGTAAGGGACTTCGGCTATATAAAGGTCCATTCAGCAGTGTGCTGTTCTTTGGGAATGGGCAGAGCTTACAATGCCTCCTTTTGGGAATTCAGGACGAGCATGTACACCATTATAAAGCATGGAACTTTAAACTGTTCTTTAATTCTGAACGGGAACATTTACTACGAGGAAGAATGTTCTTTTTCTGAGGCAGTGCTGGTGTGGGCGGAGGCCTCGCTGAATGTTTGTGTTTAGCTCTGGAAGAGCAGCTTTGGCAGAGGGGCAAAGCTGTACGAGCTCCAGAAATAGCAGGTTGAGTCAGTGGCTGATGGTACATTTCAGCACAGAATGCAGTGACGTCTGGCCATGATGATTACATAGTAATCAGTAAGTTGCGCGATCGCTACTAAAAAGTAACGTAGTCATTACAGTGCTCGGCACCCCAGCGCTCCTCCTGTTTCAGAGTACATAGCCATCAGGCAGCCCACACTGCACGGTTACACCTGCTGCTTGCAGGTGTCAGTACTTTGGTTTAGTAAAAAGAACAGTAGGTGCATTTTTTTCCTATTATGAAATGCTGACACCTGCATGCAGCTCGTTTAATCATGCAGCCGCTATACGAGCTGCCTAAGGCGCTCCGCCTGGCTAGGGCTAGTCAGCGGTGGGCCCCGGCAGGGCCCCGGCTCAGGAGCACTTTCTGGAGACTGCCTGGCTAGCCCCGGCCCACTTAAAGCCCTGGCTGTTCCTGTAAAAAGCTGTTTATATGCTACACAACTCCTATGTGACTTTTAATATCCTTACAGCTGAGGGCACACTAGTCTATAAATAAAGTACTGTATCTAATGGCTTCATGCTGGGTGATGACTACTCTGAAACAAAAGGAGAGCTGGGTGGTCCAGCCCTCCTCCTGTTACAGAGTATAGAAACATCAGCAGCTGGCAGACCTTTGCTTCAAGGAAACCCATGCTTTAAGCATTGCCTACCATGCGGCTCCTTGAATGAAAGGGCTGCCTACTGCCTGTGGGCTGGGGCACACTGGTGTCACATCTTTGGTGCGCCCAACCCCTTCTTTTGTTTAAAAGGAGGGGCTGGGCGCATCAAAGGTAATAATGCTAGTACGCCCCAGCTCTACTTCTATTACCAGCCCCCCCTTAGGTGAGGGGAAGGGTTCTCATTAGGGGCATGGCCTAAGTAAGCCACTCCCCTAACAAGAGCCCCCCTCCATTTCTAATCCCACTTAGAGCACTGGGAACAGCACTCCTCTGAATTTTGTGACTAAGTACCCTTCCTGTGCTTGGGGGTGGTGGATGGATGGCCACGGGGGCTGAGGCTGCCACCTGTGCCATGATGCTGGGCCCAGAGGTAGTGTTTGGGGGATCCCTGGTGCACCACTCCTCACCCCAGGACTGTGGAACAGGAGTGTCACAAGAGACATACCAAACCAGCTGCCTTCCCCTTTAAGAAATACCCTTAACTGTGCCGTGAATCAGATCCCAATTGTTGGCTAAATGTCACTCTCTGAATGAAGCTACCCATTCCTGGGAACCTAGATGTCAATATTAGATCACTCAAAGAGCGTGGCTAGGCCGGCAGCATACTGTGCAGTGTGGCTGCTGTGATAATCTAACAGGAAAAAGTCACACAGCTGAGATAGGCACTAAAGTGTCAAAAGAGCAAGTAGGAAACCCACAATGGCGGGCAAGTTGAAAGAATAATGCCACACATTACTACATCTCCTTATTTCTAACAGCTGATCGAAGACCCCAATCTGCCCCAAAATATTCTTCACACAAGACCAATAATCAATTACAGCTGACAAATAGGACGATCCAGTGGAGGAGCAAGGACCCAATAACCCCCACAGTCGATTGAAGATGGAGATTGGGTGGATGAGGTGGTTGGAGCTGGAATGAACATGTAAGGGAAGTACGGAGAAGGGTGAGGAGGGGCAGAAGGACGAGCAGGAGGAGGATGTTGCTGGGATAATGAAATAGAAGGCTGAAGGAGGGAACAAGGAGGAGGTTGAAATTCAGGGGAGTCTAGGTGGAGCAGATGGATGAGGTTGGGGGCGAGACTGGAGCAAGGGAGGAGGCCTAAAGGAAACTTTAGGAAGTCTGTGGAGGAACAGCATAGCAGTTTGGTAGAGCAGGCATAGAATAGCGAGAGGAAGTTGGAATGGACCATCAGGAAGGGATTGGAGGACCCACTGGAGAGAGAAAAGAGGTTGGAAGGAGACATCAGGAAGAGGTTAGGAGAAGCATGGAAAGAGAGATTGTGGAAGATCAGGAGCAGGCCTACACGGCTCCTAAAGACGGTAGGCCTGGGCATATCTTCTTTACATCTAAACTGAAGTCTGAGAGATTGAGCCCCCATCACGCTTCTTGGCCCTAATCACAGACTCTGATATGTGGCACCCAGCAAGGGTAATAGTGATTGGATCTCTTCTTCCAGTTTGCAGAGTTATGACCCCAGGCTCAACTTTCAGGGATGAAGTTCCCCGCTCACTTCTAAGGAATATAGTGACTCTCACGATTCCAAGGGTATGAGTGACCCTCTCACTTCTGAATGGGTATAGTGCCATGCTTGCTCCTCTCTGGTTCAAGGAATATAGCTCACTGCTCGCTATGCCATAGCCCCCAGCATGCTTTCACAGACACAGCTATTCTCACTGTCTGTCCAGGGCCACCCTCCGCAGGCAGGTTCTTCAGTGCACTTCTCTATCTGGAGTTCTAGGCCCCTTGAGTTCAGCGGAATCTATGATTTCTCAGGTCCCCTTAAATATCTCTTGGTCTTCTGCATCTTTGCGGTCTAAGTGACCTCTCGCAATCTTCTCTCTATCTACCACACCATCCAGATGTGGATGGCCTCCCACTATCTCTGTCTTAATGACGAAAAGACGGAAATCCAATTGGTTGGGTCGCACAACATGCGTAAGAAGCTCAGCCCTACCCACAAATCCTTTACCATCAAGGGCATTTGCATCCAGGTCTCTAATAGCGTAAAGACCTTGGGTGTCTACCTGGGTGCTACTCTCTCCCTCTCAAGACAGGTCAATGCAATCACCTTTTCTGCAGCTCATATTTCCAAATTAATCAACATATGCAGACCATTTCTGACCTCGGAAAGCTGTGTCACCATTGCCAGAGCACTCAGAGGCTCCAGGCTGTACTCCTGCAATGCCCTATTTGCTGAGACCTATTCTCGCAATGTAAAGAAACTATAAATTGTTCAGAACAATGCTCTCAGTGCGGCTCTCGACATATCTAAACGTGAAAACATATCGGCAGTAAAATGAGATGCTAATTGGCTCCCCATCCTGCAGCGCATTATTTTAAAATCTCTAGCCATCCTACTTAAGTATCTCTCCAGCACAGCGCCTAAGTATCTCTTGCATAGATTCTCCAAATCCCAATCGACCAGACTGACCTGCTTGGCTTATGCCCACTTGTTGACCATTCCCAGATTCAGAAGAAACAGATTTGGGGGGACCCGATTCTCGGAATCTGTCTCCAAGAACTGGAACTCTCTCCCTCTACACCATAGATCTGAATAATCATATTGGACATTCCAAAAACACCTCAAGACTGTACTAATCTCCACGTGAACCAGTTTGTTTCAGCCTAAGTACCTGATATGCCTGTAACCTTTTGTCGTAATGAGCGCCTTGGTGCCTCTGGGTTTAGTGCACTTAACAAATGCAAAAATAAATAAACTGCCTGTCACCTCTAACAGGCCTTGTGGTGCTCTCAGGGCCTTCAGTTGTCTCTGGCCCCTTAGCTGTCTTTGGTCCCACAGATGGCCCTGGTCTTTCAGCCCCATCTAGCCTATGTTCAAGTTGTCTCTGCTTCTTCCTCACCTGTTTCTCCAGTAATCAAACTCAGTTCTTATTCTCTTCTCCCCCAATGAGGAAACAGCTCCTTGAATAATGCTTGGGACCGATACTAACTTTGATTGGTTTAGGTGGTCAGGCACTTCTTTCCCATGATCTTACTGTCCATGATAGAAAGCCTCTAAAAGGCCTGATAGCCATGTTGAATTCACTTCTTTTGCTTTGGTTAGCAGCCTGTTTTTTCTATTTTCTTAGTTTGTTCTTTGGTTTCTGGGTAAGAGCGGTTGATGATGTGGGACTTTTGAACTTATGGAATCTGCTTTCTCTCTTTTTCTCTGTGCCTTTTCTATTTGCCTTTCTCCATTATTTTGGTGAACAGTTTAAATACTGTCATTTGTTAGCTTGACGGTTGCATTCCTCCAGTTGATTCCCCCCACCCCCCGGGTGAGGGAGGGATGCCCTTCTGCTTGCATGTACTGCAAGTGATGTATTTCAGTGATGTGGCTACCCCGATGTCTGACTGGTTCGTGGGAAGTGAGGTGGGCAACGGAAATTGGTCTAATTGAAATGAATGCAGTCTGCTCCTACTTACGGATGTTCTCCCAGGGTCTGACTGGGCCTAATCTTGACAGAATATTTGGATGGCTTGACTCTTGTACCCAAGTAACAGTCATTCAAAATGTATTTATTCAGAGAAACTCCATAAAACAACATATCATATGTACAATAAAAAAACATACAGGCCGATTCATGGAAATAATGTGCGCGGAAAAACCGGCGCACGCGTGCGAAAACGTGCGATTCGCAGTGGCACAGAAAAAATCGCAGAAAATCGCACAGAAAACAGCGCACATCCATTCATGGAAGCACGGGCACGCGCGAAATGTGGGATGTGCGCTGAGAAAGTGCGCGGCGCACGCTGGCGCACGCTGGCGCACAGGTCATCGAACGCCGTGCGATAAGGCCACAGCGAATTCGCACATAGCGCGGCGCACAGAACAAAAGTAGGCGTAACACGGGGGGTCACAGGCAGAATGGGGAACAACTCGTGAAAATGTGGGCGTCACGGGGGAAGTACAGGAGAACGCCCACACGCTCGCCTACAACACGTATTCATGGAATCGAATAGGGAAAAACAGCGCACGGCCAAAGACGCGCACAGGCCCATACATGTCCGCCACACGAAAGCCGGCGGTAGCGTCCCTGCGCAGAAAAAAAATGTGCGCCAAAGTCCTACACGCACGAGAAGGCCCACACGCGATCGGGCCTGGGGGAGCGTGTGCGTGTATATCAGGGGCTCGCGGGTGTTCTCACACGCGATTGCCCTTGGCGCGTGTATTTCAGGGGTGCGCGAGAAGATTCACACACGAACTGGCCTGGGGGAGCGTGTGCGTGTATTCCAGGGGCTCGTGGGTGTTTTCACACGCGATTGTCCTGGGCGCGTGTATTCCAGGGGTGCGCGAGAAGATTCACACGCGAACTGGCCTGGGGGAGCGTGTGCGTGTATTCCAGGGGCTCGTGGGTGTTTTCACACGCGATTGTCCTGGGCGCGTGTATTCCAGGGGTGCGCGAGAAGATTCACACGCGAACTGGCCTGGGGGAGTGTGTGCGTGTATATCAGGGGCTCGCGGGTGTTTTCACACGCGATTGTCCTGGGCGCGTGTATTTCAGGGGTGCGCGCGAAATTCTACACGCGTTTTGGCTGGGTGCGTGTATTCCAGTGGTGCGCGAGAAGTACCACACCCGTATTGGCTGGGTGCGCGAATCCATTGGACCAAAGGCCCTTACAGCGCAGGCGCTTCTGTGACGTGAACTGCACGTCCTAGTATCAGCACTTGTAATAGGTCCTTAGCACGTATATGCGGAAGTGACGTTGGACGTGTGGTCCGGTTTAAAAGGTACGTGTAGGACGTCATTTCCTTGTACGTGCTTTTCGTGGAGAGCGAGTGGGTGAAATCTGTACTTCTTGTCGGTTCACACGCGAATTACTTCACAGCGTTTCGAGTTCGTACTCCCTGTTACCTCTGTCAGATTTTATTTTTTCTCTCTTTCTCTGGACCTGTTCCCTCAGACAGTGTTCACTTCTCCTGTAGTGCTGTCTCCTCAGACAGCGTACAATTCTTCTTTTGGTGGGGGTGTTGCCAGCGCGTGCGCGCGCACGCGCGTGTACTTCACGCACTTTTTCCAGGCAGACGGTGAGTTGCGCACCTATTTTCCAACAGTGCTTGCCCCGTGTGTCGCGTACCCCTTCAGAGGTCATTGTAGGCTGCGTGTGACACGCATACGTTCATTATTGTGTTTCTGGGTGCCACAGCGTAGTGCGTGTTTTTGTTTACACGCACGTGGTCTACGAGGGGTCGCTTGCACGTCATTTTCTGTAATTGGGGTGCCTGTGCATTGCGTGACCCGTCATCTTACCCCAGGGGTTCCATTCAGCCTTGCAAGTGCACTAGGGTACGAATACCATCTAGTACCCTACCCCTTTGACCCCCAATTGCCCAGGACAATACTTCCCTGCTACTCCCATACGCACAGCTACATCAGTGCCATGTCTGGGAGGCGAGCAAGAGGTAAGGGTGGCAAAGGTGGCCGACCCTCAAGAGGTGGGCGTGGTGGGCGCGGTAGGGGACGTGGCCGGGATTTGCAGGCTACCCCTAGCACCCCACGTGTGGAGGACCAGTCAGGGAGACCCATGCCCCCCCCCATGGTTGAGGAAAACGTGGCTGACACCATCGATGCTCAGCCCTTGTTGGACCCGTCCATTGTGTCACCTTACCTGGCACAGGCTGACTCCGAGACTGATTTCCAGGTGTGGACTTGTGGAAGTCTAGGCCACGGGTGGCCATGCCAGTCAGTGTCATCAGGCCACGTGTATCAGGGGCAGCCATGTCATCTGTGGCCCCAAGTAGGCGGGGTGGGAAGGCTGCAGGGGCAGCTGCAGCTCCGTCCACCCCAGCTCTGACTCTCCCAGCCAGGACAGTGTTGGTCCCAGTCCGTCAGTCTGAGGTTCCCCCTGCCACTATCACACTCGAGCTAATGCTTGCAGGAAGTCAGATGGTCAGTGTGTCATTGCACACTACGACAAGTCCACCGGTGCTCCTGCCCCGAGTGGCCAGAGCGGCATATGCCACTCACAGTCCCCACCACCTTACAAGAGGAAGAGGAAGAGTGCACGTGCACTACAGGCTGATGCCCCAGACACGGCTACACAGTCCGGCACGCCGAGGAAGCCTAGCTTCAATGATGCCGAACTGAATCAACTTGTGCAGTATGTGTCCGATCATGACGCCGAAATGTTGAGCACTCCAGGGTCTAGGATCACACCTGCTCGCCGTCAGGCACACTGGCAGGCCGTCGCGGACAGCATAAGTTCCCTTGGGTTTATGAGGCGCACAGCTACCGAGTGCTACAAGCGATGGAATGACCTGAAGCGCAGGGCAAAGAGTAAGCTGGCCTCAAGTCATGCCGCAACTCTGGTGACTGGAGGTGGGTCTCCAGTAGAGGACATTGAGCTCACTCCACATGAGAATGTCGCTGGGACCTACGTCACAGAGGAGCAGATCCAAGGTGTGGGAGAACTTCCAGATTACGAGGCATTGTCCGGTGAGTGCACATGCATGTGTGTGTGATCCATGTGTACGTTGCATGTGGGAGGGGTCCAGGGTGGGTGCCAGGTCAGGGTGTGTGTGCCTGAGTGGTTTTGGTCACCCATGTGCTTCATCCAATGCATTTTGCCCCCCGGGATTTGGGTATTGCAGTGTCCCTTCTGGCCACAGCAGGCATTTGCCACTATATTGCGCCAGTTGACCTTGAAGTGGCAACATGCAACAACATTGTTCCGTATTTTGCTGTGCACGTTCTGGCTGATTGTAGGAATACCCCCAGTTCTATTGCACATCACTCTGCCCTATTCTCACAAATATGACATGCCTATGGTACATGCCAACTGTGGGATGGCACTGCTAGCCAGCATGCATCTGATGTGTTGCCCTTCCATCTTGGTGTCATCAGTGTCTGACATTTACATCCCCTTCCAACTCAGTGACAGTGCATGCATGTGAGGGACATAGTCATGTGGGACATGTGTCTATCAAGTACATTTCCTGTAGCTTGTCTGGCCTATTTGTGTGCCATGGTGCTAATGCCTGTTTCCATTTTCTGTCTTTCATGTTTTTTCAGAGGATGACGCACTTGATGCTGTTGAGGGTGAGGAGATGGTGCTCACCCAGGAGGGATCTCTGACACGTCCGAGCACGAGTGGGGGACGTGGTGTGTTGGTGGGTGAGAACCCACTCTTGCTGCAGGGCATTCTCTCCAGGGCTGTATATGGGTGCACCTCCCCAGAACTCTTTTCAAGTGTTGATTCGGATGAGACCCATGTGGATTCGCAGGTTTGTGTTCATGGAAGGGATACTGTTCTGTCTGACCCACCTGCACCAGGGGTAGAGCCCACAATGGGGATGTCAGTGTTGGTAGGTGCGCCTGTGGTGGTTACGGATGCAGGGCCACACTCCGCAACATCTGATCCTGTTCCTGGGCCAGCAGATCAGAGGGGAAATGCAGTCCTGCAGCCTCAGGCAGTGCCGACACAGCGAGGCGCAGTTCGCCTTGCCCCAGACAGGTGTGGTGCCCGCCAACGCGGTGGCCGTCCGCCACCTGGCAATACCGTATGGGAGCAATCCATATATGGTATGGCCAACCAACAGGCAGCATCATCAGAAATGATTGCTCAAGCCATGGACAGGGTGGCCACTTCCATTGTCCCCCCAGAAAGGCAGAGGGAGCTACTAGAGCAGGCAACAGCCTCCATTTGCCAATCAGTAAGGGAGGACATGTTGGCGTCCAACAGGGACAGACAGGCGGCCCTGGACAATCTGAGGGAATCAATTTCTCTAGATGCCCAGGGACAGAGGGAAGCCCTGAGGGGGGAGGTCCAGCACCTCAGGCAGACTCTACTGGACCTTGAGGCTTCCACTCTCACCAGGACAGAACAGCTGCTGGAGCGCGTCACCCGTACGCTCTCGGCAGAGATGCAGGCAACTCGTGCGGAGGTCCGGGCAACACGTCGGGTGTTGCATGGGGATCTCCGCACCATATCCCTCCAGAACGAGGCCTTCAACACCCGCATGCTTGCTGCAATGGAGGACCACACCAGGGCTTTGCGTGGGCTGCCTCCCATAGCACCACCACCTCCTGTGGTAGCAGCAGAGGTCGAGGAGAGCGAATCCAGCAGTGATTCTCCCACAAATTAGTAGCCGTGCAGGCCATGAGCCCATGGAGGTGTTTTATTTTCGCAACATTCACCCAGGTGGCTGTTGGTGAGCATCCTGTCCCCGGACCTCCTGGGTGGCCTCCCCCACCCCCCCTGCCCCCACATGGCCATTTTTGATTTTTGCTTTTTGATTTTTGAGGTGCAGTGTGTTGCCTTGTGTGGCTCCTGTGGGCTTCCACTGTGTTCCGTTGGGCACATGCAGGCTTGTCCTGAGTTTGGGTTAGATGCTTGGGTTTGTGAGACACACACCCCTCCTGCTTCCCGTTTCCATGGGCTTGCAAAGGGTGTGCCCAAGTGACAGTGAATTACACAGTGACGTTGGACTCCCATGAGCAATGTGGCCAGTCTGTAGTCAATACTGTGTATACATTCCTAGTGCATATTGTAGTAGTATTGTACACTGCATGGTGTATTGATGTGTGCTTGTGCTTCCATGTCTCCCTCCTAATTTGCAGGGTCAGTCCTCATGTCTTCACAAGCCCGTCTACTTTGGAGATGGAGTTCATGTTGTTAGCAGTGCACTCGCAGATGTGGCTGGCACCGACACTGTACAGTAAGAGGTGGTCAATGTGCTGGCATCATCAGGTTGTAGGTCAACGTATCCTTTAGTATTTGGTCATATTTGTTGTTATTTATACATGTATGTGGGCATACTGTGTGTGGGCAGTTTCCATTTGGGACACTGTACTCTGTGGCACTTGTGTAATGTTTGGGGTATGAATTTGTTTGCTCTCACATTGCATGGCATGCCATGGTGGAGATGAGTGTGGGCCTGTTGGCAGGTGCCCCTCACTGCTGGGGGGTGGGGGTGCAGGGGGACATGGATGGGGGCCTGGGGGGGAGGTGTTGGGTGACATGGCACTGTTGTCATGTACTATCTTTGATGGTGGTAGTGATATTGGCATCATTGAAGTGTGTCTTTTGATGACACAGCATTGGTGGTGTTTGTGTAGGTAGGGTGGCACACAATGGTACACTTCCAGTTGTACAGTCTCAGGCTGGTATGGTTGTGACAGGTGACTCTCCATTGAGGCATCATCTTTGTCAGAATGAGTCATCATTGATTGTCAGCTGGTATGTGCCAGGGCTGTGCCCACTCCACAGGGGTGTGATTTTATGTGAAGTAATCAGCCACCAGCTGCGTGCGGGCTGCCTCCCCCGTGCCCTTTCCCCTCCCATGCGCAGCGGGCGTGCATGTGGTTGGGGATGTGGGGGCACCACCATGTCCACGGCCAGGCCCCGGCGTGTTGCAACGTTGTGCAGGACACATGCTGCCACTATGATCCTGCACACTACTGGGGGAGCGTATAACAGCTGCCCGCCAGAACGGTCAAGGGAGCGAAAGCGTGACTTGAGCACTCCGAATGTGCGCTCCACTATGCCCCGGGTTGCAATGTGGGCTGTGTTGTATCTTACCTGGGGTGGCGTGATGGGGTTCCGAATTGGCGTCATCATGTGGGTGCTGAGAGGGGAGGCACTGTCCCCTGGGGAGGTGGTGATGGGTATCATTAGTGGGGTTGTGACATTACTCAGTATCTGACATGCATGCACGCGCAGTGGCATTTATACTCACCGAGCAGCCATGTATCGCCATGCCGCCCAGCCTCTATGTCCCAGTTTAGGGTAGACATTCTGTAGATGAAGCTGTCGTGGGTTGAGCCTGGATAGTTTGCATATACTGAGGTGATGATTCCCTTGGCATCACATACTACCTGGACGTTGATGGAATGCCAGTGCTTGCGGTTTCTGTAGATGTGCTCAGTTGCCCTGGGGGGACGTAGAGCCACATGGGTGCAATCAATGGCGCCTAGCACTTTGGGGAATTGTGCCACCCTGTAGTATTCCTGTGCGACAGCCTGCCTTTCTGCAGGTGTTCTGGGCAGGTATATGTGCCTGCGGACTGATGGGCGTGCAGTGATGATGGCCAAGACCTGGTGTAGGCAGCGTGACTGGGTGGCCTGTGACACCCCCCCCCCCACTATGGCACTTGTCCGCTGAAATGAACCAGTGGCCAAGAAGTGCAGTACATTGAGGACCTTCTCCATGGGGCTGAGGGCTTGGGAGCAAAGGGTGGGTGATGTGAGGTCATCCTCCCACTCACTGACCAGGTCGAGTATAATGTGAGGTGGAAACCTGTACCTCCCATACACCTGGTCATCAGGCATCCCAAAAAGGCTGGTTCTGGGTGTGAATATTCTGGCACGGACTATCCTCCTCCTCCTGTGATATCCCACGGCCACTGCTGCTAGGAACGGTATATTCATCCTGGCGTCTGAGCTTGTTTGTTGTTTGCGCGCACTTTTATGCTGTGCGGGTCAACGTACGCCTGCTTCCTGCTGGCGTACGTGCTTCCGTATTGGCCACGTTCGATTCCATGAATACGTGTTGTAGGCGAGCGTGTAGGACTTCCCGCGCACCCCTGAAATACACGCACGCAGCCCAATCGCGTGCGAAACCACCCGCGAGCCCCTGGAATACACGTGCCCAGGCCAATCGCGTGTGGAACTTCCCGTGCACCCCTGGAATACACGCACGCAGCCCAATCGCGTGTGAAACCACCCGCGAGCCCCTGGAATACACACGCCCAGGCCAATCGTGTGAGAAACCACCCGCGAGCCCCTGGAATACACGCACCCAGGCCAATCGCGTGAGAAACCACCCGCGGGCCCCTGAAAAACACGCACCCAGGCCAATCGCGTGTGGATCTTCCCGCGCACCCCTGAATTACACGCACGCAGCCCAATCGTGTGTGAAACCACCCGCGCACCCCTGAAATACACGCACGCAGCCCAATCGCGTGTGAAACCACCCGCGAGCCCCTGGAATACACGCGCCCAGGCCAATCGCGTGTGGAACTTCCCGCGCACCCCTGAATTACACGCACGCAGCCCAATCGCGTGTGAAACCACCCGCGAGCCCCTAGAATACACACGCCCAGGCCAATCGCGTGTGGAACTTCCCGCGCACCCCTGGAATACACGCACGCAGCCCAATCGTGTGTGAAACCACCCGCGAGCCCCTGGAATACACGCGCCCAGGCCAATCGCGTGTGGATATTCCCGCGCACCCCTGAATTACACGCACGCAGCCCAATCGCATGTGAATCCACCCGCGCACCCCTGAAATTCACGCACGCAGCCCAATCGCGTGTGAAACCACCCGCGAGCCCCTGGAATACACGCGCCCAGGCCAATCGCGTGTGGAACTTCCCGCGCACCCCTGGAATACACGCACGCTGCCCAATCGCGTGTGAAACCACCCGCGAGCCCCTGGAATACACGCGCCCAGGCCAATCGCGTGAGAAACCACCCGCGGGCCCCTGGAATACACGCGCCCAGGCCAATCGCGTGTGGATCTTCCCGCGCACCCCTGAATTACACGCACGCAGCCCAATCGCGTGTGAAACCACCCGCGCACCCCTGAAATACACGCACACGCTCCCCCAGGTCGCGTGTGTTATTTCTCGCACTGGTACAGGGTTGGCGCAGCCCTTTGCAATGGTTTTGCGATCTTGATGGCTTTTCCTTGCGCAAGGACGTTCTTGGGGGCGTAACTGGCGCTGCTGCAGGGTCGCTGCGATACTGTGCGCCACGGCTTGTTTTGGAGGATTATTCCATGAATACGATGTGCACTGAAATGGATTTTATCGCATGCGGCTGGCGCAGACATTCGCACGGGAACACTCTGCGCCAGCCGCGTGCGATACTTTTGACTGTATTTCCATGAATCGGCCTAATAGTTTATAAAATACAAAAGGGAAATTTAGGTAAAAATTATCACAACAATCAGAAAGTTCTTTGATGTCATGGGACTCATACCAAAATGTCGACTCAATTATTGTGACATGATAGTAACTGCGTGTTTGCGCTGTACAAAAAGCCTGACTCCCATTAAACTTACTACGTGGTGCGGGGTGTGCCGCCGCTCCATTTTTTGGTGTAATGGGAGTCAGGAGTTGCAGGGTAGTTCCCTGCATCCATTAGATGGACGACGGGGGACAAGAAAGTCCAAAAAAGACCCTGCACTGCCAGCTCCGACCTACGTAAGTGAGTGGGTGGAAACCCACGTCGCATGGATATAGGGGAGTCGGCGGCACACACATAAGTGTGCCGTCAAAAGGATAAGTAGGTTGGGGTAAAGCGGGTAAGGGCATGCAGGCATCTAGTGATCTATATGACCACTGCACCTCACTGTAATGAAAGCCAACATTTCCGGTGGCGCAGTGAGCACATAGATCCGACGTCATGTACAGATACTTATAATTCTCAGTTGGAATAAAATGTGTGTAAAGGAGCATTATTCTTTGACCGGACAAAATTTGGGAAATATCTATCGAGTGATCAACACATTTTAGAATGATTGGCCACCATAAGGTGAAAATAAGCTAGTCAACGTCTATAACCCAAAACACGTGAGGGCTGTATTAAAATTTTCTTGGTTTATTATACCATTACAAAATTATATGAAGTCCATATGTGTTTCTCTTGACACCCTGTCAGAACCACGTGATTGTGATAAACCATTGTCTCAATTTTCAGATAATGGAAATCGAAAGAATATGATTTTAATGATGAGAGTATCCTAAAATATGTACTCGAACGGAGCCAGAAACTTGTGCAAGAGCAACCTTTTAACTTCATTTGAGGCCAGAGAAACATTGTTGATCAAATAATCCTAGATAGGTTTTTCCAAAATAGAGCAAACGTAGCAAACCTACCCAATTTGTTCCCAGTTATCAAAGGACGTCACATCTTGTAATATCTTATGGGATAAAATCACCATATCGTCCTCCAAATTGCTAACCATGACAACAGTGGTGGCAAGGATATATGATGAGAAATTGGAATGAGTTTCGGTTTTAAATATATAATCCCCAAACAAATATTTTTAAAAAATGAAATTTCTACAACATCAAGAGATTTTAAAGATAAGTGAGCCTACACACCAGCCGCACATCAATTCATTTCTCTGGATTAATCGGTGTGTGACCCCCAAGGTTAGCACAACAACTATGAAAAACTCTATTTGATTGACTGGACCAGTGTAAACTGTCAGAAAACCCTTTTCTGACCACCGAGTTCCGACTTGGAGAAGGGGAGTAGGATTCTGAGATGGGGAGGAAGCAGACTATGGCACAGGACATACGGGACATCATTTCACTGCCCATGGTCCATCTCCTCCTGATGCCTTCCTCTACCCCAAGGCCTATCTTCACCCCAACCTACAGCCCAATGCTAATATCTGGCCCCTTCACCATCCTCACCTAACGTCCATCCCTTACACGAGGCCCATCCTCGCTTCAAGGTCCTACCGTGCTTAGGGCCCACTCACACCTCAGGCATATTCCCAACATGAGTGCCATCAATGGCCCAAGGCCATCCCTACTCAAGGTCTTTCCTGGAATTAAGGCCCACTCACTCCCAAAGTCCTATCACCCTGCCAGCCCAGTCCATTCCTTGAGGCCTGTTTCTGCAAGAAGGCACATACCTTTGCCACAGAAGCATCACACCAAAAAAAACAAAAAATGTGCATTGTCTTTGCTTCAGTATTATTGCACTTTGTTGACTTTTATCTCCCTACAACATACTTTTGTGGGGTGGTTATTTTATAAATAATACATAGCAGAATGTGATATCCCTATGAAACCCTGTGGTTTATTTTCTTACAATTTGTGAGTTATAACATCACATTTCACTTGTAATTAAAAAAACAATGATTAGCTGGCTCCAAAAGGTGCTACAGGTAACTACTTACGTGGCAGCGCCATATGGCTCCAGCAGACAGCACGTGGCATCAGTCACTGTTTGATTATGGTTGAGTGCCTGCTTCTGGAGAGCTTTTTATTTTCTCACGCGGTTTGGAACAGATGTAAACGCTGCTTAGATGGGCTGCGAGGATACCTCAGGGGCAATGTGCTTGTCTTGCAAACAAAACCACACCAAGCAGCATAGGTTCGAAACACGGGACTGCACTTAGAGGCTGGGGTCTTGTATGAAGTGTGATATAAAAAAAATGACATAAAAGGGAGTGGGTTTTACGGCAAGCAAGATAGCTCAGTGAGTTATGTGTCTGTAGTCAGACATATGGGTTCACCTGCACGACACAGGTTTACATACCAGCAAGACTTCCTCAGTCCTTTTCCATATGAGGCCGAGGAATTGAGTACCATTGCATTTGGTAATAATAAGACTGATTATTAAGCTGGCAAGAAGCACGAGGAATCCAGTATGAAGCTCTGCACAAACCAGTTTTATCACTGAGGCAGGAAGAAAAGTATAATTAAGCAGAAAAATGAGCTAGGAAAAGGGAGGAAAGGTAAGGCATGAAAAACGTATTTGCATTTAATGGCCTCGGGCAAAAGGGGAGCTAAATTGCACACAAGAAAACAGACGTAGAGGAAAAGGGTGCACATGGATGTAGAAAACTGCAGACAATAAACATGAAAAAGATTTTTGGGGGCAGCAGGACACCCGTCTATGAAAAATAGAGTACCCTCAACTGTACCTACCAAGGTCATTGCCAGGCGGGTGTCTTTATATGACTTGCTATTTACCCTTTACTCTAGTCAGGGGAATCCCATATATTACGCTACAGTTAATGTTAAACTTCATACCGAAAGCGAAATACAATCGCATGCTTTGCAAATGTCAGGGAGCACAAAGAAGGATAGCACTGCTCAGGTTTCGCAGGTTCGGGGAGACTTTCAATGAAGTTAAATAGGCACCCAAAACTGTGGAGGTGGACAGAGCACATAACCGGGGTCCCCACATGCCGCAGTGAGAGAAGAAGACATGCACTCGCACCTGACTTTAAAATAAAATGTCAGCCAAGACCCACGGATTTCCATTAGATACAGAGCTGGAGGCCATGGGGGAAACACTTGCTGGCAAAAAGACAGAGAACGCCTCATATGACAGGAGTGGCCATGCAAGCCAGTCTGTTGCAGCAACATACCATTCAACAATGTATAGGGGCTGTCTCTGGATTATGATTTTGTAACATTTATTTTAGGAGATGTCGAAATGTTGGACGATGTATGTGCAGTCCAGAAGAAGTTGTTATTTAGAGGCGCCATGATGGAAAAAACCAATACGAAGAGTATGGAAATCAAAGGTATCCCCTACTGAAGAGGGGTTGTTGGATGTAATGTCTAAACTTGCAGATATGGAAAGGGTAACATACAATCATCAAAAAAAGAGAACTCTGTTTGAGAAAATCTGGGGTAGATTTTTGGATCTGTGCTGAGTTGGTGTACCTGTTCTTGGGGCTGGTGGGTATTAACCCTGCGCTGCTGTAAAATGTATACATGAAAATAAAAAATCAATAAAAAGAAGAGCATTTCAACTAATAAATAATCTCGTTGGGCATTATCATTAGGGCAAATAGCAAAAAGGCAGTGATGGAAATACATCCTATTTTTTAGATAACACCTAGTTATGAACCCACGCTCATCCCATGCAGTGCTTCCTAAGTGTCCCATGCCAAAACGTTCCCATGCGATCCCAACTGAACAATGCACATAATTATGGATGTATGTCTTTATATTGATTTCTAGGCTTTGTAACCCCCTGCAGTGTCTTCAAGCCTAGGTAGCAAAGATAAGGCAGCACGTTGACACTACACAAAACAAACAACTCTATCTTCTGGGGGGCCCTGTCTCCTTCACATAATCATGCATGTCTGAGTTACCAGTCTGCTGTCATTTTAGGTATAGGCGGGCCCACATGCTTACTGCAGTCCAGGCATAGCATTGCTTGCTAAATGGA
This sequence comes from Ambystoma mexicanum, assembly GCF_040938575.1. NCBI lineage: Eukaryota > Metazoa > Chordata > Amphibia > Caudata > Ambystomatidae > Ambystoma > Ambystoma mexicanum. The sequence continues at coordinate 89,304,220 of NC_090924.1, read as the reverse complement.
CAGAGCAATATGCTTTGGGCGGACCATCAAGGTTGGAGCCATCTTGCCTTGGGTTCCTGGGCCTACCCTCCATGGCAGCTCTCCATTCACATTCTGCCAATCAGGCCCCAGAAGAGCATGCATCATATCTGAAAGGGGGGCAGCGGTGAGAGGGCACCCACTAACTTTGCGTTGCTATTATTCTGGGTTACTTACATATTTGTCTGGTTTACTATGGCATGCCATGTGCCTATGCAATAATGCTTATGCTACCGTAACTATGCTCTTCAATTCTTTGAAATGCTACTTTTTTAAGGTTTGGTATGATATGCTATAGTATGCCATGGCATGTTTGTGCTGCAGGAACCTTTTGTGTAATGTTGGTCTGGCAGGATGTATGTATTTGGTTGCCAAGTGCATGTTTTTCTGAAAGTCTTAACTTGACATTGTGCTTTTGATGTTCACATTTAATTTGCTTTTAGATTGGTGTTCCTCCATCCCGCACATGTCCCTGTTTAGACTTCCACTTCCTCCCTCACTTCATCTGTACCTAAATCTGCTCCACGTATGTGTTTTCCTTTTTAATTCCACCTTCTCAATTGTGATCTGGTAAAGGAATTGCATTTTTTTTTAGGTTTAAGGTCGTTTTGCTAATTTTTAGTGTTGGGCTATTAGGTGGCACTGAAAGCACTGCCTTAAAAGCCGAAACTATTGTCATTAAGATCAGAGGATCAAAAGTGGCCTTTGAATGAGGGTCCGTAATGCTTTTCTGATGGAGATGATATTTGAGGGGGGAAACATAGTTGTAATCCCACCCATTTCCTGGCCATAGCCAATGTAATCCCTATGGCTAATCCCACCAATTCCTGCCCATCTCTGAACTCTTTAATTTTGTGTGAGCTGTTCCATGGAGGCAGCCATCTTGGATGACTGTCTCTAAGGAAGCTCTCTGGAAACAAGTCGGCCATCTTTGAATGGTAAATATACCATTCATCTTTGTATTCAGTGGGGCACAAAGGCCAAAACTGTTGGCTTTGCAAATGCTTGTTTGTTATCTGTTCATGTATTTATTTTCCCCTTCATTATGTTTTTGTAAGGCATGGTGGCAATTTAGTTATACCAGCTGGTTATGTCAGGTTATATTATGTCATGTTTTCTTATGTTGTTTCACATTGATTTCATGTCGCCCTTTAGAGGGCCGACAATCACTTTGAAGCTGTCAGAAGGCGGCAGTTACTAGTCCACAAAACACCAGTAAAACACATGAGCGGAACTCAGATTATGGAAAGGGCCCTACTGCCCAAAGTAAACCTGCAAATGTGAGCTGGTAAGCAGACTCCTCCCCGCAGCTGGGCCTACGATCACCATGCTGTCCTCTTTTATCAGGACAAGTTAACTTCAGTCCAGGTAGCGAAGGGTAGACAAGGCTCACCTATGCAGATTAACTCCCAAAAGAACCTAGCCGCAACCCAAGAAAAATCCTGCCTCTGATACCATAATAACCATATACAAAGTATGTAGCTGGTCTGAGCCAAAGGCATACTTGCATAATTAGAGAAATTAAATCAAAAGACTATCAGACTGTCAGTTTTCACAACAGGCCAGACATCTGGGTCCCTTTCTGCCTACCAATGGTCTTGTTGCACCTCCACATTTGCTTCCTTTACAGTATATTGAACGCAGCCTGGTTTGGGAGCTCAGAGTATACTTTCTCATCAGGGAAGTAATTTGGGGGATCGCTACGGGTTGCAACTGCGACCCCTGGCAACTCCTGCACAACCCTTGGCACTGCCCCTGCGACCCGTGGTTAGGGGTTGCAGAGGCAGAGAAAATAAAAGTAAAGAGAGCTCATACTAGAGCCCTCTTGGCGTTGAGCTGCGCTCATGTCCTTGGGTCCCTCTGACTTCAAAAACAAATTATTTATTTTTGAAATGTGAGCCCCCCCACCACTCCAGGACATGGAGACAAATGACTCTCTGCTGTACGGAGACGTGTGCGTGCGTGCGTGCGTGCGTGCGTGTGTGTGTGTGTGTGTGTGTGTGTGTGTGTGCATGTGTGAATATGTGTGTGTGTGTGTGTGTGTGTGTGTGTGTGTCTGGGTTACTTACAGGTAATCCTCATTACTCCTAGTCCCACTCTTCTGTGTCCCAGTTTTTTCCTATGGATCCCCTTGACTCATACATAAGTACTGGGATGAGGAAGGGGGGCGTGGAGTGAATGCTGGGCCAGGAGCTGATTTTGGGGGTTGAAGGAGGAGAGTGGGATGGAGAGGGGGATGTGTGGGAAGGGTGGGGGTTTTAATTGGGTCTCAGAATCGAGGGGGGCTCTATTTCTGAGGCATGGCGTACATAGGGGTGGGTGGATCCCACCCACGCAGACTTAGTCCATGCCCCTTAACTAGAGCCCCCCTCGCCTATGGGGTGTGGGCGCCTAGAAAATGGTTGGCTCCTCATAGGAGCTAACCAGGAGACCTAGGGTGCACAGGTATTATACCTTTGATGCGCCCAGCCCTCCTTTTTGTTCAAAATCATGGGCTCCATGCCCTGCTGACAGACTGCCTTTGGGGGATAAAACCAGTGATTAAAAAACAAAAGGAGGGCCCCGGGGCACCAAAAGTATAATACCAGTGCGCCATACCTCTCCTTCAGTTTCTTCAAGTGAGGACCTAACTACCAGCAGGCAGCCCTTTCATTCAGGGAGCCACATGGTTAAAGGGCTCCTTTACTAGTTAGCTCCTATCACTAAGAAATAGAAGGAGATCTGGGTTGCCCAGCCTCTCCTTCTGTTCGTTAACGAGAGGAGCTGACCCCAGCAGGCAGCCCATTTAGCCAAAGAGCTCTGCAGGTGTCCGCATTTCTAATTAGGAAAAATGAGTGCCACCTTTCCTTTTTCTTAATCAGAAGTGCAACACCTACAGGCAGACCCTTAACCATGCACATATATTTGGCTAAATGGGCTGCTTGCTGGGGGTTGGCGTACCTGGGGCTAGTTAGAGGAGGGGGGACCAGGGAGCCCTTTTTATAGACTGCCGGGCTCTGCCCCATCTAGCCCCAGCCCAATTAAAACCTTGGGATGTGCTCCAATGTAATGGGCATCTATGATAAAGCAGGCATGTTGTGTGTTATTAGTGGCTAGACTGGCATTTTGGTACAGCCTGTCTAGTCATTTCTTACTGTGGCATCACATTTTTACTTCGCATCAATTATAAATTACCCATGATAAGTATTATTGCCTGTCTAGACTGTATTTGGGTGCAGCTAATCTAGCCTTTTCTTACTGTGTCATGGCATATTTTTCTGGGCATGTATGATAAAGTAAGAATGCTAAGTGTTATTATGTGGATGGATTGGCATTTTGGTGCAGCCAGTCTAGGTATGTCTTACTGTGGCATAGCATTTTCTACTGTGCATCATCAAGGCTACAGCAAACATAGTGTATTACATGTCTGGCCTACATTCTGCAGCCAGTTTTGAAATTTTTTTTGCATTGTGGCATTGCATTTTTAATAGCAAGGCGTTAATATAGCTCAGCGGGTTGAGCGCTTTCTGCTGCGATCTGTGTCATCTGCAGCTCGCAGGTTCGCCTGGCAAGGACAAACCAGCCTTTCATTCTTCTGTGGTTGATCATTAAGTACCAACTTCGGTTGGGGTAATAATTGTATGTAAATATGCACTATGCATAGTGCTTTGGTGAAATCGCTATATGAATCAGTATCATTAATGCTCCTGTGTACTGTTGGTGACTTGCAGCTTTGAATTTATTTAATTGTATATTTATGTATTCTTTTTTATGCCCGCAAGCTACTTCTGGTGATGTCACCACAATGAAAGAGGAACTGATGTCATCTGGGTCAAAGGTCATGGGGCATCACTTCATGTGTTGTCATCAGGTGTGTGATGTCACTTCCGCTTCCCAAGGCATTTTCTATAATTTGATAGAATGCTCCCAATTAAGGCACCAGATTGTCTTGTAACGATATATTTAGAAACTGCCCTTAACATGGGGAGTTAATTTGCCCAATTAAAGTGCCACACAGTATATCATTTGAATTTGTTCAGTTCTAGCCTTGTCTACAACTCATATAGAGCCACTGAAATTCCTCCCTCTGTGCCACCAATAAACCAAGAACCAAGCCGGGGTACAGAAAGAATCTATATTTATTTAATAATAGGTTCAATGAGTATTTGCACCAAATGATTATGTACACCATTTTCTCTGTGACACAAAATAAAGCTTCAATACAAAAACTCACTTTTTGGGATTTCTCTTTTGGGCCTCGTACATGGAACACAGGCCAAATAAACAGTTCATCCCTCCTGTCCCACAAAATCCCCATAATGTCAAAATGATGCCTTGGTACATTTCAAGATCATGAGCATTTTCATTCCTTGATAAGGTTTTAGATTTAAACCAATTACAACCTTTTTTCCATTTTCAAAAGCAATTTCACACCTGCAGCACTTTGAATGTTTAATTTCCCTGTGCACTTAAATCTGCTGGCAGTTATGAAAGCACAACAGAGTTTTAATAATATTTTGGATTGATTTAACCCTTCTTCTTCTGTCTTCAACCTAAAGCAATGCAAAATCGTTCTTCTATCAGGGTCCCATTCTCAAGCTCAGGAGAGAGGGTGCATTTTTCAGTCAGCAATTACACTTTGTTTCATTTAGCCAAGCACTTCTCTTAGTCAGCACCAAACCCAGAACCTCCGGTACATTCATCAACCCTCTGCTTAAAGACTAGATGTGAGGAAGGGTGGCAGTTAGGAGTTTTGTTGTTGGACAAGGACACCCCCGCCGCCCCGTTTAGGGAAGTCTGAGGTTGACAAGGAAAATAGGTGTACCCAATTACATTAACAGAATATAGCGTTTATCCTCACTGGGAATTACTTGTGTTCATTTTGAATGTTAACAAAATCACCCTGTGTTATTTAGCGATAGGGGGAATTAAATGAATTACTGTTTTAAAAATGTACTAAGAGTATACTTCCATACCCCACCCCCACCCATTACCTAAGGGGAAAGTATTAAGTCAAACAAATTGCAAAATGTGGTTCTGTTGGACAGGCTACCTACATTGAAAATATTGATTTGTTTGTGCTCAGGAAAGGCATCAAGACTGCATGCTCAGGGGAACACAGTGGTCTGGTCAAGCAGCTTCTCCGGGTTCAGTCATCACCCTCCATAATTCACCCTCTCTTGGGCTCTCCTTGGTCATAGGGCCCAGTCAGCTTTTAGTCTTTCCCAATTCTTGTCTCCCAGGCAAGGTTAATCCTTCAGCAATATTTAATAGTTCCACCCAGAGGACTTCAGGCAGTTGTCCTGGCAAGGTTACATTCTGCAACCTTCTTTCAGTATTCACCCAGATGTGTTTTAGGCAGTTCTCCCCTCTCTGGCTGCTTGTGCAGCCACTTTTTAACCTCAAAGACACACCTCCAAAATATTGCAATCGGGAGGTATTAACTTTTTAGCCCTGACTTTTAATTGGACACTTACGGTCTTCTCCACCCCGAAGGTCCAGCCCCTCCCTATGTATAGGCCCCCGTAGTATAGTTGAAATGGTGGGAGGGATGAATCCACGACCAGCATTTACATTTGACACTTTTAAAATGTTCCCCTGAAAAGTCACTACATGGCAACCTTCTTAATTTTACACCTAAACCTAACAATGTATTTATATATTTAGATTCAGCTAATTATGGCCTGACTCATTAAGATGACTCCCGTCTCGGCAGGGGGTTGCATGTGTGAGCTGTGGTTTTTTGCCATGACCCACAAATAATATCAGTTACTATACCCATATGTTATACACAGTTACATGATTCGCTAACATCATTCACTAATCGTCTACCTCCCCGAGTCCTGAGTTTCAGCCTCAGGACATTTTCAGGAGAGCGAGAAATGCATTTTAGGTTGTAACTATTGTCCCCAGTTTCTGTAATTATCACAGTTCCAAAGTTAATGGGCAAAACATGATTCCTAATATAATCCTATGGGAACATAATTACATACATACGATTCTGACCATCAAACAACCCCCAAAGTTTCTTTTCTTGTCCGACGTTTCATTTCCCCTCAGACAGCTGCTTCAGTCTCTGCTGCTCGATTGTTGATTTTAGCATGGTGTAAATTCATCAGCCTTTCTTTTCCCAAGGCTAATTACTTTATTTGTTGCTTATCTCAGGGAACTGGCCCCAATAAAATTATTTCCTGTTCACTTGAGCATTCTGAATAGAAACTGGGCCCTTCTCAGGAAATAGAAACTTACTGTCATGCCTCTAGAAACAGACACTTATATTTGTCAAGGTGAATCTGTCTTTGCAAATATGCTTTCCATGTAGTATAAGCCTGTAATGTTTCTAGGCTTTATCAATCAATACAAGGGTTTCTCTTTATTTGAAACAGCATTTTGTTATGTGGCCAATGCAAATGAAATGCTGTTTTTCATTTTTCTTCATAAGGAAATTAAGGGGTATGTCATGATGCCTACCCCCGGAGCACCAGGCCAGGCCCAGCACCCCCGGGAGCAGGCATCACGCCCCCGGGTAAAAGCCCAGCGGCCCTTTATAGGGGCTCTTTGGACTCTGTCCTGGCGCCGTTGGCGCCAGGCTCATGTTGGACATCAGTCCTGGTGCCATAGGCGCCAGGCTCATAAGGGGAAGTGTTTGGTGCACTTACCTGAAGCAGACCATGCTGCACACTCACCTGATGCAGACCATGCTGCATGAAGAACCAAGCCAAATGAGGCTTAGGAGGGACTATTTTTCTGAAGGAACTATTTTGTTACTTGGGTGGGGCTGTGGAAGAATACTCACCTGGAACTTCTTCCAAGGCTATTTAAGCCACGCCCGGACAGCCACACGTGCTTCGCGTTGTTCTGCATCCCAGCAGCTGAACGCTCACCGTGTCTGCTCCTGCACCTGGACTCCAGCCACGCCCGCCTCGAACCTGGAACACCTGTAAGGAAAGAAGAGAAGAGAAAGGTGAAAACCAAGAACTTATTCAACCTTTTTACCTGCATCCGGAATCTTCACGCCAGCATTCCTGAAGGAACACTTCCTTTTAAAAGCACCGCGTTGCTCGCTGCAGCGCCGCGCTTCACTCACCTGTTCCCGAGACGCCGCCCGGCTCCATCGCGGCTCTCAGCACCGGTCGCCACATCTCTGCACCTAGGGGAGAGAAGAAGAGACAAAAGGTGAGCAAAGGAACACAAGAGGAAAGCCGAATTTTCAGCCATATTACTTACCGGCTTTTTCTTGGTGAACCATTCCACATCTCGGGTCGGCGCCGCATCTTTGGCAGGTACCGCACCCCGGCCCTTAGGGGGAAAGGACAAAAGACATTACTGGGGAATTATAAAGACATTTAGAGGGGTCGCTCTCAGCACTAACTCACCTGATTTTACCACCGGCAATTTAACCCCTCAACGCATCACCTTTGTTCTGCACCTGAAATAAAGGACAGATCACAGGTTAGGAAAAACAACATAAAAGGAGGCTCACACTTGAACTTTTGCATCTTCATACTTACGGCGTATCGCTCAGAAAAGTCAAGTGGATTTGCCAGCGCCATTCTGAAAACCAGTGAAGTAACTGGATGAATGCGCGCCCCTGCACCAGAAGCAGGATGGAGAGTTCATCCTTCCAAACCATAAGGTGAGCTTAAACCGGGGGTTTTGGAGGAAGTCAGAGAAGAATGAAGGGGGATAGGGGGGAGCAAGCACACTATTCATCAGACAGTTAATCCCCTTTCTCATCTGCAGAAGGATATTCCTACGAGCCAGACAAGCAAGATTTGGGGGTCCTGTTCAATCGGTGGTCCGAATTCTGCGCATCACGCTTGAAGAGGCCACAGCAACCCAGACCAGACCAGCGCCTCCGTGGGAGCCAGGTGAGCGTTACAGGGTAGGCCTTTGGTTTTTAGTTCTTTGTCATTCACACGGCATTTTTATGTGGGAGGTGAAAACCAAAGGCTGCCTCCCTTCTAGTTTGGCAGTCACAATGAGCCTTTCCAGTTCCCTTCTGCAGCCTGGTTTTATGTTCCACATGTTCCTTGCTTCCAGTGCACAAGCACATACAGTTTGAGTTCACGAGGCACATTAGCAGTGTTGATATTACTGGCTTTTTCAGTCTGCCAGTGTGTCTTCCCATTACAAGAAGGTATATCTGCACATTGTGGGCCTAACATAGCCGTTCAGTTCATTTGATCATGGGGCTGACATTAAACTCCACAGTGTAACATCACCTAACATTGATCAGTACATCTCATCCCTCACCAAGATGCAATGCAGAGCAGGCTCTTGGAGTATCGAGATTCACCCTTCCTCTCCCCCTTCTTTCCCTCTTCGGTCCCAGCATTCACCTTTACACAGCCAACTCTTGGTTCTGTATCTTCTGCCAGGTTACATGGCACCCCCAGATTATCCTCCTAGTTTACAAGGGGGTCTTTTAAAAGCTTCCTGGCAAAGAAGCCTCCACATTTCACTAAACCATGCACTGATTGCTACCAGTACCACAAACAATGTTCGGCATCATGGGTGGGAGCCACACCTTTTCATTCCAGTCAATATTCACTTGATACACTACTGAGGATTACACGTGCACCCCCACTACCATCAGCATACACCCCCCTCAACCCTCGAGTTTCTCTGTTCAATTTCTATCCTACTCTGGCTTGTGTTTTCCTCTCTCAATTCATCCCCTATTTACTTTCTAATACAGACCGCGGTCTCCTTCAAACTGGGCGGGCGCACAATACACCACTATACAGAAGATACTCCTTGCCATCAGACTGCTACGGGGGTGACGGGTGCAGTAGAAAAACTTTCTAACATAATGTAACGGTTTAACGAGAAGCCACCCTCAACACAGGGAGTTCCTTCCCTCCCCACTCACGTGGTTATGCAACAAAACATTTAACAGATTCTTTTTTAGCCCCATCTCAGACACATATCATGCTCCTTGGATCCCTCTACCCTGAGCTAGCAATGAGCCAAAAACCAGGCTGGTGTATGGGAAATATATTAGTATTTATTTAAATGAAAAATAATAGAAATTAGCGTGAAAATGTCAAAACCACTTTATCCGTGGCACAACACAATCAACTTCTCTCAGCATAAATAAATCACAAAAGTGAATTAAAAAGAACACAATAACAATTCTTACTTTCTGCAAATTTCACTTCACAAAATAATTACTCTGATAGATAACAAAGGCACTTATGCAATGTTGTGCGATTTTGATTTTCCTTTAGGCTTAAAAGGGTAGCAGTAGGATTTCAAGATTGGTAATTATGATTTTGCCCACACTTTTGATTTAAAATAAACACAGGGTGATTTAGTGGTTAGTTTTTTATACTCCCTCAAAAGAGCTGGTGGTTCCAGCTTCCCAGCTCTGGCTTCACAACTCTGGAATACCATTCCACTGGATATCAAATCCACACCTACCTTCCAGCCTTTCAGAACTAAGGTCATCACCTGGTTACTCAACAATTAACCTACCATGATTGAATGCATACCTACTGCAAGAATGTATTTTGCACTATGTCAGCTTATTATTGTCTATGCACTAATTGCTGTCCTGTCAAGTATACCTTGGCTTCATCACTGTACAATTGTGACCTACTTTGCCTGTAACTCGAAGCTTAAGCGCCCATATACCCTTGGGTCAGGTGCGCTATACAAATTAATAAACAAACAAACAAACCCCTTGCTTTGGTCTTTGTTGGGAAGTCAGACAGAAAAAGTGTAATGCTTTGGGGAATTTTGGATTTCAGACCCCCTTACTGAAAGGCCTGTGTTAGGGTCAGCTGGACAACAAGGATTGCCCAATTCATGTGTAGGCTATAGTTGTCAGCACACACTGGGAAGTGAGCTTTATTAATTTCGAATTTTAACAAAATTCACCCATAGTGTTCTGCCAAATGGGGAATTAATTAAATTAATGTTTTTGGTTAAATAGGCTAAGGATCTACACAGTTTTGCCCTCCCCCTCACTATAAAGGGAAAGGATTCAAGGCAAGCAAACTCCCCCACCTTTTGGTTTCCCAGGGCTTGGTTCTACTTACATAGCAAGCCTCTGTTTAAGGTTCAGGAAAGCCAGCTGCATCTCAGCACATTCTGGAAAGATAGGGAAGGGGTCTGGTCACTCCACTCTCAAAGATGGCCTCTCACTCTCCACCATAGGACCCAGTCAGCCTGAGGACTTCCTAGCGATGGACAGCTCCACCCAGATGCACTCTCAGCAGTCTCCTCTGGTGTCTCCTTAGAGCTGTCAGATGATAAGTTTCAGAAGCCTTCCTGATGGCCAATCTCTTTTCTCTGTCCTGTCTTTGTCCTTTTTCTGTTGTCCCATGTCCTAGTGCAGTCCCCCTTATAAAGCAGCGATGACACAACCAATTTTACAATCTTGGGGAAGTACCCTGCACTAATCCCTGCCACTAGGATTGGACAGTTACCCTTCTCTCTCCGGCCAAACCCAGCCTCCAAGTCAGGATTGGTTTAAGGGCCAGGAGCAACATATGGCAATTCCCATTCATCATCATTCTTTGTTCTCCTTTCAACTTTTTGGCAAAAACTAGTTATGTTTTCACAACTTCAAAATGTTACTGACAACTGCCAAACTAAACATATTTTCTGTTTCAGCTAATCATGGGGAATTAGATAAGTCGACCACCAAATCTGTATCATGTAGCTCAGCCATGTGGCACCTTCCTGCGGTTTCCATGAAAAGCACAACAGTTATGAATATGTATGTTATTAAGCATATCCCTAATTTAATTTTCCACACGCTCACCAACTCTCACATTTGGAACATGTTCAGATCAGCCAGAAACCTAGTTTAACTGACCCTTACAGTTCCCAGAGTCAGAGGAAGATGAATTTTATACCCCCAAAATCACCTGGAAATTACATAGAAAATGGTACATAGATGAAATCCATCCACCTTTTGATGGCTGATAAAAAGGCCTAAATGATAATAGTCCTTTTAAATTAATTGTGAATGATCATGTGGGACAAATTGTCCTGCCTCCTGCCTACCGGCAGTTTGTTTTCCTGGGTCAGCCAGTGCCTTTATCAGTCTTCTTTTTGTTGGAAGCTTGCTCTTTGAAGTGGGTGTCCCCATTTTCAAACATATTAGTCATGCTCTAAGCAAGGGTGACTTTTCTTGAAGTCCATGCTTTCAGAGGCAGCAGGTATGAAGAACACTGAATTTCGACGCATTGAGCAGGACATTTTTATTGCGGTTGGTCATTAGGGAGATGTGACATCCATGCTGAGAGTGGGAGATTTCCTTTGTGAAGTTTTGCACACAGCCAGCAAAAGGGTCTGTCTTGGGTTGACATTTTCCATGAGGACCAAGTGGCTCTTCAAATGTCACTGGAGTTTTGTGGGTGAAAGATAATATACATTGCTTTTGCTCAACCCACACATCATGTTTTGTTTTCCAAACATTTTCCTGTGCGCAGTGATATTTTTTCACTTTTACTTTTAAAACCGTTTTTATTTGCACACACATGTGCAGGCCATTTTTGTTTTCAATGTTTAGAAATCCCCTTTTCCGTGTCACAGGGTTCTTTGATTCCTCCTTCTTTTGTAAATTAAAAGGTTGCTTCTCCTTTGGTAATGACAGGTAGGTCCCTTTCCACATGGCTCTTTAATTTTACTTGAAAAACAAAAACAAAGCCAAGGCCGTTTTGGTTTCAGTGTTTAAAATCCTGCCATTCATGCGAAAGTGACTTCTGTTTGGGGAATTTAAATGCACCCCACAATAACATAATTTGGCAGAATTTTAGAAATCAGTATTTAAACATGCCATTCAGATTACAGCAATTTTGTAATCGCTTTAAAAATGCAAAATATGGTGCCTCCAGCAAACTTGTTATTCCCCTGAAAAAAGGGGTGTAAAAAGAGCAGCTTTGCATATTTCCCTTTTATGAGCTAAAGCCAGAAGAGGCCCTTCCTCCGTAGAGCTGTTGCAGGAGACCTTGTACACAGGGAGACCACCACAGTGGGAATGCAGGTAAGAGAGCGTCTGCAGCCAGAATGAGAGGAGTATTGTGAAGAGACACAGCTCACCCTACTGTTATTGTGAGGGCATCTCTCGTCACTCAAACAGCATAAGAGGAGCTTCATTTTAAAGATTGTGTTCCAACTTTATTTTGGAGTTGGACCAAACTTATTTTGGTTTCTTTGACTAGTTTGCGTGAAAAAAGATGTCTTGCATTTGGAGGAGTGTGCCCAATGCAGGCGTGTAGAGTTGTGGGGAGAGTGCTGGCACTGGATGCCAGGCTTCAAAGCATGGTTGGGGGGAGGGGGGGGGGGGGGGGGGGTGTGTGTGTGTGTGTGTGTGTGTGTGTGTGTGTGTGTGTATACACATGACCATCCCTGACTCGTGTTCACACTCCAACGAAAGCCATGTGCGCTCCATAGGTTTCAATGTAGTATTCCTCCCAGGAAACCCATATCACTATCCAAATAAGTGCTCTTCTCCATTGAGCTAGTTAAACTCAATCCAAAGATATGTCACTTCATCTGGCTCAGAAGGTTGAGAGGGATGGGTCCGGGAGTCAGGTCTGGGTTACTGCAGAGTCATGGTAGGGCATCAGGCGTGTGTGTTTGGCAATGGGAGGGGGCACTCAGTACGGCTCTCATACTTCCCGACCTGTCGCCCCTGCATGGTTGCTGAAGTCAGATGTTTCAGTGAGTGATTCCATTGGAGTCATTAGACATTAACATTGTTATGTTCAGTGGCAATGTTTTGCCAAGAACAAATCTCATTAAAATCAGTAGAAACTCACGTGGCCGTCCAGGAGGTTCAAAGTGAGCCTCGGGCAGGTGGCCCTCTCCAGAAGATGGTGAGTGGTCTTCAAACTGTGAGGCGGGCCACCATCTGGGGGCCCAAAAGATGCCCATGGGGGTGGGTGGTGCAAGGCTCTTCAAAAAGGGAGTGTGATGACTGATTACAATAGAAAATATAAGCAAATATGATATCTAGAAGGGCCCGGCCAATCTATTTTTACTCAAGGGGGGCTTGATGACAATATTTTTACTCAAGGAGGGGGCTCAGAATCAAATAGTTTGAATATATCGGGTTTGGAAGCATTGGCTGGATGTTCATCCGCTGTTCTTTTGTGGTGTGGACGAGGCAGAATACCAGGCACTGGCTGCATGTGGGGGCTGAAGTGGAAGGCAGGACACAAGGTACCGAATTTTTCTAGAGTGAGAAGTGCACACACAACTTAAGTTTATTTTAAACACTCCCATTTATATATGCAGTCCTCTTTACTGACAAGGAGTTCCTTTTAGGACAGAGAAAATGCAAAAGTTATGTTTCCAAGAATACACCTGCTGCAGACCTGCAACAAATAATGAAGATATGTGGCACAAAATGTAATTTCTTTTGCAGCAAAATGTTCAAATCCATGCGGCAATATCCGGGGCGGCCTGTCTTAAATGCCAGAGGTTTACCCTGCCACCAGAGTCATAATGAGGGCTAATTATTATGCAAGCTATCATAGATATGATATGATATGGCATTTATAACGCGCCTATACACAAGTGTTTCAAGGTGCGACGTGGCACGGGGGTGGAACAGAGGGAGGACAGACAACGATCCTACTAGGCCAGGTGTCATTCAGATCGCGCAAGTGCATGGGAAGGTGGGGGGAGAAGTGCACGGGGGGAAGGGAGAGGGGAAAGTGAAGTACATGGGAAAGCGGAATAAATAAAATAAATAAGACAAATAAAACAGCCAGCTAGTGGCAAGTGCAAGGAAGTGCAGACATAAGTGCTGGTAGGGGACTGAAGGGATACAAAAGACGGTCCCCAAGTGCAGGGGTTGCCAGGGAGGCAGTGCAGGTGGGAAATTGACGGGGCCTGGGCCAGAGATCAGAAAGGGTGGCCAGGTAACCAGTGGAGTTTCAGTCAGGAATTCAGCAGGGGAGAGGTGGGGAGAAAGCAGAAACAAAAAGAAAAGTTTTGAGGTGTTTCCGGAACTGGAGATGGTTCTCCTCGAGTTTCAGGGTGGCAGGAAGGCTGTTCCAGAGAGAGGCCCCTGCCGAGGAGAGTGTGATCTGCCACCAACTTGTTGCTTGGAGAAGCGACTGACCCTGAGGGAGTTGGAGGCAGATGAGCGAAGAGCTCGAGAAGGAAGATATACAGGGAGAGAGAGTTGAAGGTACTGTGGCCCCAGGCCCCAGAAGGCCTTGTGTACAATGCAGAGGGTTTTGAACTTAATCCTTGCAGCCACTGGGAGCCAGTGCAGAGATTTCAGTCCTGGAGATATACAATCCCTGGGCTTCCTGTTATGGATAAGTTGTAGAGGGCGGAGAGTGGAGGCAGGCAGATTTAGATAGAAGCTGTTACAGTAGTCCAGCTTAGATAGGACCAGGGCTCTGGAGACAGAGAGCTTCTGGGGGAAAAGAGAGGAAAGGAAGAATACCTCTGAGGAGGTGCAGCTGGTAGTGTGACTTTTTAGAGACATCAGAGATGTGAGGGGAGAAGGAGAGTGCAGAGTCGAAGATGACCCCGGGGTTTTTAGCCTTGCAGGTGGGAGTGGGAGGAGGGCCAAGAGAGGCCAGCCAGAGAGCTGTAGGGAAGGAGGGAGTGGGTGTGCCGATGAGTAGAATCTCAGTCTTACTGGCATTAAGGCAGAGGTCGTTGGCGGCACACCATTCCTGGATGGCAGACAGACAGTCAGAGATGAGAGAAGGAGAGGAGTAGGAGGCCGAGGGTAGCCTGAAAATGAGCTGGGTAAGAGCTTCTTCAAGCACCTATAAGAATTTTTTTTAACATTATTACGCTGAGATATTATTAGAATAGCGTGCCACCGATAAGCGCACCCAGGCCGCACCGCCCAGGCATGTGCTTCTTAGACCTCAGGTTAATGAGGCCAAATAAACAAGCACAGCCAGGTTTCAGGCAGGCCCAGAATTCTAATCCCAGATTTCTATCTCTAGCCTGTCAGTTTGAGCCAACCTAGGTAAAAACCTGCCCAAGATCACACAGGGCAGCGCTTTCCCAAAGGCCAGCCGCTCGGCAAAGGTTCCGGGAAGGGAGCAGGAACTCCCTGGTATCCGCGGTTTCACAGACAGTCGTTGCTCCTTTGTATTTTTAGAGCTGCTCAGCCAGCCATGACTGTGCTCTTAACACCGGGCAGAGTCTATTAACTGCGCTCTGCCAGAAGCCTCGCATTAAATCGTTCCATTAACGGCCCAATCTGGCCCCATCCCGCTCCATGGGCGCGTGGGCCGCAATTACGGCCGTTTGCCTTTGAAAGGGAGGCTCTCGCGGGCGGCTAAAGGGGATGGGAGTGCACGCGGAGGGGGCGCAGTAATAGCTTTTCATTTTAGCATCAGGACGCTCGCCCCCGCACACTCGCCCCTGGATAGGCTTTTCAGCCACATGACTCGGAGTTGGGGGGAGGGGGAGTTCAGCTTTGCTCCTACAGCTTCAGAGGCAGAAGCAGCATGTGGTTCCAAGCCAGAAACCAGGAACACAGCACGGTTCGCGAAGGTTCATTCAAATGTGAGGGATGTGCACTACTATTCGCTTTTGTGCGTGGGGTGCATTTTGCTCACGCGTAAATAGGTGTAAGTGCTGCTTTCCTTGTATGAATTGCCCCGTGACATCACATGAGCAGATAAGAACTGCCTGGCCATGAAGTCTACCCTCGCCCCTGCTTGCTGGATACATGTAGGACAGTTTCAAGGCAACAGTGCGAACAACTAACACATGCCAGCACCCCAAGAATGCGAACCCCGCTTCCATACCGCAAAGCCTGCCCGACCTGGCAACCGCCCCAGCCTATTGTGTCTTTCACCACTTTTCTTTCTAACTCAACTGGCCGGCCTCACTCACTCCATATCTCCTCATTTTCTTTTTGACCACCCTCAAGGCTCCCTGCTATTTCTAATTCCTTCTGTTCATCTCTCTCCCATCCTGCTGTGTTCTGGTCCACTTTCTTCTGCGTTTTTTTTAACATTCTGCAGCATTCTCTCCCGCCTTTTTTTCTCCACTCCCTCCTTCTATCTCTTGTTTTACTTTGCTCTTGTCTTCTACTCCGCTGCTTCCTTTCTTATGAGGCACTTGTTACGCTCTGTCTCTCATTATTTGTCTTCTCGGCCCTTTTCCTTCGTTCCTGTTTCCCTTTCGTTCCTTTGATTCTTGCATTCCTGTTGGCCTTGTTTCTCTGTTTTCAGGTTCTTGCCCTTCCAAGCCTCTCTCCTGCACTCTCGTTCTCGGTGTGCCTGTCTCGGGAGGATAGCTCCAGGGCAACGCGCTCGCCTTGGAAGCCACCCTCAACACAGGGAGTTCCTTCCCTCCCCACTCACGTGGTTATGCAACAAAACATTTAACGGATTCTTTTTTAGCCCCATCTCAGACACATATCATGCTCCTTGGATCCCTCTACCCTGAGCTAGCAATGAGCCAAAAACCAGGCTGGTGTATGGGAAATAGATTAGTATTTATTTAAATGAAAAATAATAGAAATTAGCGTGAAAATGTCAAAACCACTTTATCCGTGGCACAACACAATCAACTTCTCTCAGCATAAATAAATCACAAAAGTGAATTAAAAAGAACACAATAACAATTCTTACTTTCTGCAAATTTCACTTCACAAAATAATTACACTGATAGATAACAAAGGCACTTATGCAATGTTGTGCGATTTTGATTTTCCTTTAGGCTTAAAAGGGTAGCAGTAGGATTTCAAGATTGGTAATTATGATTTTGCCCACACTTTTCATTTAAAATAAACACAGGGTGATTTAGTGGTTAGTTTTTTAGACCACCCCTTGCTTTGGTCTTTGTTGGGAAGTCAGACAGAAAAAGTGTTATGCTTTGGGGAATTTTGGATTTCAGACCCCCTTACTGAAAGGCCTGTGTTAGGGTCAGCTGGACAACAAGGATTGCCCAATTCATGTGTAGGTTATAGTTTTCAGCACACACTGGGAAGTGAGCTTTATTAATTTCGAATTTTAAAAAAATTCACCCATAGTGTTCTGCCAAATGGGGAATTAATTAAATTAATGTTTTTGGTTAAATAGGCTAAGGATCTACACAGTTTTGCCCTCCCCCTCACTATAAAGGGAAAGGATTCAAGGCAAGCAAACTCCCCCACCTTTTGGTTTCCCAGTGCTTGGTTCTACTTACATAGAAAGCCTCTGTTTAAGGTTCAGGAAAGCCAGCTGCATCTCAGCACATTCTGGAAAGATAGGGAAGGGGTCTGGTCACTCCACTCTCAAAGATGGCCTCTCACTCTCCACCATAGGACCCAGTCAGCCTGAGGACTTCCTAGCGATGGACAGCTCCACCCAGATGCACTCTCAGCAATCTCCTCTGGTGTCTCCTTAGAGCTGTCAGATGATAAGTTTCAGAAGCCTTCCTGATGGTCAATCTCTTTTCTCTGTCCTGTCTTTGTCCTTTTTCTGTTGTCCCATGTCCTAGTGCAGTCCCCCTTATATAGCAGCGATGACACCACCAATTTTACAATCTTGGGGAAGTACCCTGCACTAATCCCTGCCACTATGATTGGACAGTTACCCTTCTCTCTCCGGCCAAACCCAGCCTCCAAGTCAGGATTCATTGAGGGGCCTGGAGCAACATATGGCAATTCCCATTCATCATCATTCTTTGTTCTCCTTTCAACTTTTTGGCAAAAACTAGTTATGTTTTCACAACTTCAAAATGTTACTGACAACTGCCAAACTAAACATATTTTCTGTTTCAGCTAATCATGGGGAATTAGATAAGTCGACCACCAAATCTGTATCATGTAGCTCGGCCATGTGGCACCTTCCTGCGGTTTCCATGAAAAGCACAACAGTTATGAATATGTATGTTATTAAGCATATCCCTAATTTAATTTTCCACACGCTCACCAACTCTCACATTTGGAACATGTTCAGATCAGCCAGAAACCTAGTTTAACTGGCCCTTACAGTTCCCAGAGTCAGAGGAAGATGAATTTCATACCCCCAAAATCACCTGGAAATTACATAGAAAATGGTACATAGATGAAATCCATCCACCTTTTGATGGCTGAGAAAAAGGCCTAAATGATAATAGTCCTTTTACATTAATTGTGAATGATCATGCGGGACAAATTGTCCTGCCTCCTGCCTACCGGCAGTTTGTTTTCCTGGGTCAGCCAGTGCCTTTATCAGTCTTCTTTTTGTTGGAAGCTTGCTCTTTGAAGTGGGTGCCCCCATTTTCAAACATATTAGTCATGCTCTAAGCAAGGGTGACTTTTCTTGAAGTCCATGCTTTCAGAGGCAGCAGGTATGAAGAACACTGATTTCGACGCATTGAGCAGGACATTTTTATTGTGGTTGGTCATTAGGGAGATGTGACATCCATGCTGAGAGTGGGAGATTTCCTTTGTGAAGTTTTGCCCACAGCCAGCAAAAGGGTCTGTCTTGGGTTGACATTTTCCATGAGGACTTTTCCATGAGGACATTCTCGGTGTACCTGTCTCGGGAGGATAGCTCCAGGGCAACGCGCTCGCCTTGGAAACAAGACCAAGGAGCAGCACAGGTGCAATCTCCGGGTCCGCGCTTAGAAACTTCTGGCTATTAAGCGCGTTAAAAATAACCTATCATATCTTTGGCTTTTGTGGCCATTGTCTGCCTCAATTGTAATTTTAGTGTCCTTTCAGTCCTCCCCCTCCCACCTCAGATCTTCGCAATGCTCTCCCTGTGGGTCTTATGGTCACATTACACCCAAGCACAACATGGACCCAACCAAGCTAAGGTACATTTAGGCTGAGAAAGAGCAGCTAATGTTTGGCATGATTCAGGAAAAAAGGCGGGGCCGCCTGCGTGCAGGTGAGAGCGTGGGGAGACAATGAAACAAACCAGAACAGACTGCTGTCCTCTGCCACTGCCCGGTTAGCTTTTTAATTCGGTAGAAACGTCAGGCTGGGGATTGAGTCCCCTTGTCATTTCCCACTCTGCGCCCTGGGCAGCTGCCCACTTTGCCCGCTCCTTGGAACAGTCTTGGACCCAAGTACCCTAAATCATCTCCCGCTGTGTACGATTTGGCCAATCAATCCACCGACTGTGCTGCCATATTTTGTATTTGAGGCTGTTGCATGCATTCCCTGCTACTGAGTTTCATATCCCTGTCTGAGATGCGAGAGACAAAAAGGAAATCAGAGTCAGGCCCCGGTGTTTAAGGCGCCCAGGACGGAGGGACCTTATCAAATCAAATCACATCTCATTGGCTTCAGCAGATCTCATCAGCCACACAGCCGAGCCAGCAATAATAATGGAAGCAATATTGCCAAGGGCCATCACAGCGGAAAATACAGAGGAAGACCTCTAGGGAAGTCGCGATTGATGGATCTTGGATGTCTGTTGCAATATAGATCTATTTCATTTTAAGACTCAGTAAGCTTTATTCTCTTTAACAGCATTTGAACAGCTCAGAACGTGTGGGTCTTTCCGCAATGTATAGCAGGATGGATATTCTGCAATTTACACCTATGTTGGAGTATCTATTGACTATTTAGGATACATCATTTCATGAAAATCTAGGCTTTTGATATTCAGAAATGGCCTCAACACACCTTGAAATACGGCTGGCCTTAGTGGTGGCAGTGCCCTGGGCAGCAAAAAAAAACGTGGCATCCCCCTCGCCCCCGTGCGCTCCAGGTCATGCAGGGGACTGGGTGGGGCAACATTTTTCAATAGGGTCCAATGCAAAAGCATCAGAATCCTATTGTTATTAATTGCGCCCTGCTCCCGACAGAGAGCACATTTCATTTCAATAGGGCGCCTGCCGCACCTTCTTCCAGCATGCCAGCTTGGGGTAGACCTTGAAAGACTCCCCTGTGCTGGCGTGGCGGGAGGCTGACGCCACCCAGGGCTGTCTCCCAGGCAGCCATGCCCCAAGGCCGGCCCTGCCATGAAATGACACCAATTTTCTTTCACTTTTGGCTTCCCACCCATAAGCCTTTATTTATTTATTTTTGTATTTATAGCAGCGCACAAAGCCCTGAGACATCTAGGTGCTCGTTACAGTGAATATAGTGTTACAAAATGTTGTCAGGTGTTACAGGGAAGTTGCATGTACATCACTATGCTGAAAAGTCATAGTAGGTAGGTTGCAGATAAATTTCATTTGCAGCAAATGCTGAAACAGCCATAGCCGGTAGATTACATTTGCAGCAAGTGCTAAAGCAGTCATAGCAGGTAAATTACATTTGCAGCAAAATGCTGAAACAGTCATGGTAGGTTAGTCATAGTAGGTTGGTTGCAGGTAAATTACAATTACAGACATTTACAGAAAAATGCTGATAAAGTCATGGTAAGTTGCTTGCAGGTAAATTACAGTTATAGCAACATGCTGATAAAGTTATAGTGGATGACTTGTGAGTACGTTACATTTACAGCGCAACGTTGACAAATTACGTGTTGCTGTGGGACAGTTACAAAGTAAGACATGTGGATCCAGGTAGTGAACTATCTCACTAGTGTTAGGTTCTGCAGGCGAGCAGCTGTGATGCAGTTACAAAGGATAAAGTGAGCTGCCTGACGCACAGCTGAGCCTGCAGGTAAATAATGTGGCGACATACCTGACTGCTGTGACCCTAAAGCACAGTGGATGTGCGGAAACCAACAAGTCAGAGAGGGAACAGCGAGGTCGTGGCTCACTCACTGCAGCACAGGCCGGAAAAGCTTCGACCCGTCAGACAGGGGGCACATTAGCGGTGCAGGGCGATAGCAGCTAAATGAAGTCTAGTGTGGGGCTACCCAATATATCTATTTGAGGAAGAATGGTGAAGTAGGCAGCATGGGGTGGTCTTGGTGCAGGCTTTAATGTTGTCAGGTAGGATCAGACGATAGACAGGGTCAGAACGAGGTAGTTCCTTGGCCGGCCCACAGGTGAGGATTAGAGTAGCCGGGTGAATACAGGTATACACAAATGCATGACCGAGAGGTGAAATGAAGAGTTTCAGGGAAACGGTTGCAACGGAGGTAGCATTGATATGATATGATAGGTTATTTATAACGCGCTTAATACCCAGAGGTTTCTAAGCGCAGACCCAGGGATCAAACCTGTGCTGCTCTGTGTCATCTTGCTTCCAAGACGAGCATGCTGCCGCTGAGCTATCCTCCCGAGACCATTGGTCACGTACCTTGGGGAGCAAACATGCCGACGTCCTGCCTGGCCCGGACAGGCCCAGAAAGGGGTTGTCACACTTTGACGCAGTCTTTGTACTACAATAGCACTCAGCCCCATTACACAAAACGACCTGCCGGTAAGATAGCTCAGCGGGTTTAGTGCTCATTGCTGTGAACTGTATTTGATCTGTAGGTCACAGGTTCAAATCCTGCCAAGGTTGACTCAGACTTTCATCCTTTCCGAGATCCATAAAATGAGTACCAATTTCGATTGGGTATTAATAATGTATGTACCTATGTTGTACAATAAAGCACGTTGATTAAAATCTATACATAAATAACAAGTTATTATTATTATCTTCACGTCCTCTTCCTTTCTGGCCCCATGGGGCCTCAGCATGATCCTGGCACTCTCCACATGATCAAATCAACACTGCTGAGTTGGATATGTTCTTTATCATGCAGGGCCAAAAGCCCAAGGGGCTGGGGGGGCAACACCATCACTGCTGCTGCACGGCATGTGGTGGGCCGTCTGAATAACCCTGCTCCTTTGGGAAAGGAAAGCCAAGGTGGGACCCATCTGCTCCTAGCATTAGCGCAGCAGAGTCTGGGTGTATGCCGGGCCCCGCTGACGCTGTCCACTTCACCCAGGCTGCACCACACAATGTGCCTCATGCTGGATTTTCCTGTGCCACCTGTTGTGTCCTGATAGGGTTATAAAAACACTGGGGAAACTGATTCAAAGATCAAATGAGCTTCCTTTGCTCTCCTGCCATTAGCAACGACTATTCGTAACACAGAGGAACAGTTATGGGAGTACTTATTTCACATCAACATTGTGTTCTCGTACATGAAGGCAAGGAACCTTTCAGCATTCGTACTGCCCCTAAAGGAAGAACAACCTGTCCCTGTAAGGGAAGGGGGTTTCTTTCCCCGGGTTGCCGGTGGTGCGCCGCCTATCTAATAGGGATAGCGGAAGAGGATCTGTCCCTTATTGCCATATTTCACAATCGTTCATACGTACTTGATCGTAAAAAACGATGAAATACCAGAGGGAAGGTGAGACTGAACTTGTTAATGAGTCTTGTCTCTTCTATATTTGTGAGAATGCAACTGGCATGGGATTTAGTAATTTCACCCTATAGTCTGAAGACATTTGACACAAACAGTTGGTAGTCATGGGTATTAAAACAAAATCCCTCAGTATTGGGATAACATAAAAGGATCTCTCACATACAGTGAGTGGTGTGATTCTTAGCATGTCCTGGACCTATTTGGCGGACATCCTTAAAAAATTATGAGGTAAGCTCTCAATTTATGTCATCGACCGGTTTCGATGACAACTTGTAGATACTGTTATCTTCCTCAGGACCGGTTGCTTCTGGATCGACGGAATTAATCCCTGGAATATCCATCCGATCATGCGGATATGGTGGACACCTCCGTCCCCTACACAAGCACTTCAGGCTGCCTAAAGGCTGGAGGGTGCTATTGGTTGAGGCTGCACTGCTATTTCATGCTCCACATGTGAATGGCGGTTCTCGCTGGCTTGTCTAACGTGTCGCGTAGACTCTCTTGCGTGTCCGTATCTCGCTCACGTTCGGCAGCTATTCTGGCAAACTGTACCTACACACTTCTGTGTTCATGGCCGGTGGGCATCCTGATAGGGCACATGAGCCAGTGTACGCCGGTGTATGCTGGCAGTGATAAAAGGAGACACAGACACAGTTGTATGCTCTCCTGTCCCCGCTCGTACACTGCTGACGTGCCAAGGTGAGGCTGCATTTATTAGCCGGGCGTGATAGCGTATGGCGCCATTGCACCTTAAAGGGGAAACACACCACATCCCTCCTTTTACATATAAACCAAACCGAACAAGTATACTGCCATAACATCACAACTTTTAGGTGACAACGTAACACACAAATGTAACTTTTCTTATGTCCGTCAATCATCTGTCACATAGTCCCCAGGTATGCAGGCTGGCACCTGGACTCACAAGCAGGATACCTCCTCTCTCACCAGCTCCAGGGTTTCACCATCACTCATCTCCAGGCCACAGTGATCACAAACGTCCTCATTCTGCATCAACCACCTTTGGTTGTCATCACCATACTCACTCTCTCGCAATTCCAGACTCAGAATTTGACTGGCACTCACTCTCTGGCTCCTCACTTTCCACACTGCAGGAGAACCCGACAGTTCCTGGTGATGAAATCCTGTCCATCAGATGCTATCACCTTTGACCCCTGGATGTCCACCACTGGTCTTGGTTGGTAGGTGTGAGACATCTTCCCAGCAGGATACCTAGATCGTACCAACACCACATCTACCACAGCCACAGGATATCTCCGAAGGCCCCTTTGAGCATTCTCTCACTCAATGGCCCTTTCTCTTTCTTCACTCACTACATCATTTTCAATAATCCCTGGTGTTCTTTCCTAATAGGGGAGAAATACCCAGGGAAATCTCTGAAACAAAGTCTCTGCTGGAACCGCATCCGTGGAGCAGTGAGGTGTTGTTCGATATACCAATAGGAACTGGAACAGTGCTCTCTTTTCACATAGCTCCTAACCATACGTGATCCAAAACACCTTGTTCAGAGTTCGCATAAAACGATCTGCCTCACGATTAGCACAAGGCCACACTCGGGTGACTTTTCAGTGATGTATTCTTCATTCTTGCAGAAATTCCAGAAACCCTGCATCCTGAAAAGGGGATCCATTGTCTGAGCATATTATTTTGGTGAATACGTTGCGGCAAAAACATTCTCCATTGCTGGAATTACATCATGAAGGGCTCTCGAGCATACAAACTCTACTTCAGGATATCGGGACCACTGATCCGCCATAACCATGAAATGGGAGTCTCGATGGGTTGACCCAAAATCCATATGGACACATGTCCAGGCTGTTTCGCTCAGGGGCATACACTCAATTCGGGGCTCCTTGTATTTTGGGGCATCTGCCTAGCACCATACACATTCTTTTATGAACTCTTCCACTCGGTCCTTAAGTGTCGGGAACCAAACTATGAGGCGGAGACAATCCTTTGTCTTTGCCACTCCTTGATGTCCCTGATGGGCCAACTGAATGACTTTCTGTACTAAGGCTGCAGGAACCACCATGCATGGTCCTCGTAGAAGGAGACCATCTTTGGTGAATGTCAGCTCTTTTTTCACCCTCCACAAATGTTCCAATGTGGTCTTCGCCTCTTGCGTTCTTTTCTTGATGTTCGCCAGGACAGTGTTCCATTCGCCCTTAGTCACAGCATCCCTCAGGAGTTGGAAACACTCGTCTTTCTCAGACTCATCTCTCAATTCATCCACCTCCATTGAGTTGGGATCACCCCTTCAGAGACCAATATCACAAAATCCTCTGTCTCTACCTCCTCTGTTTGACAAACTCTGCGCTGGGTGTCTCAAAAAATAGTCTGCTGAATTCCCCATTCCGGGCCGATAGATGAAATCCACTGCATATTCTTTCAAAGCCAGGAGCCATTTCTCAATCCGGGATGGAGGTGTCGCTGACACTGCGGTCATAATGGGTAGAAGACGTGTGTGGTCTGTCACCACTCGCACAGGTTTGCCAAATATCTACAGATGGTATTGTCGGCAACCCCACAACACGGCAACGCCTCTCGCTCAATCTGGGAGTAGCGTTGCTCAGCCATGGGTAAAGCCCTACTTGCATACGCTACCAGCTGGACATCACCACTCCGACCATACTGTGTGAGATCCACCCCAGACCAAACAGGCTGGCATGCACAACGATCTCTGTGTCCAGACCAGGATAAAAAATGCCAAAGTGCATTCAGCCGACAACGCATCTTTAATGTCCTCAAACGCCCTCTGTACCAATGGTGTCCACTGCCATGCTGATTCTTTTTCGTGAGATTCCGAGATAGTTGCCAATTTCTTGATGAAACGGCCACAGTAAGTGACCATGCCCAAAAAACTCCTCACTTCCAACACAGTTTCTGGGGGCTTTGCTTCCCGAATGTCCTTTACCTTTGCATTGACCGCCGACATACCACTCTCCTGGAATATGAAGTCAAACATTTCATTGCGTCTCTTCAAGAACTCACATTTGTCTTTATGGAGGGTCAATCCTAATGAGCGAATTCTCCCCAACACAGTTTCCCGACATTCAAGGTGCTCAGCCTTGGACTGGGCAAACACCAAAATGACATCGCAGATATTCACTGCACCTTGAAGCCCTGTCAGAACTCAGTGGATGGCATTCTGGAAGACCTCGGCAGCCGATGAGACACCAAAGCGGAGTCTTTTGTAAAAATACAATCCCATATGGGCTGTGAAGGTCGTTAGATTCCTTGACTCAGGATGTAGAACCAGCTAATGGCACCCAGCCCTTAGGTGCAGTTCTGAAAGAAAATTGGTGCCCTGCAGGTCGGCCACAATGTCATCAATTGTTGGTGTGATATGCAGCTGCCTCTACATGGACTTGCTAGGGATGTGCATGTCAAAGCAAAAACTTTGGTTGCTTGAGCTTTCGGGCGATGACAATCGGGGATACCCACAGGGTGGACCCATCCACTGGTTCAATTTTATCCACCTGAACTAGATTCTGAATCTCTTCCTCCACTTGCTCCCACAGATGAAATAGCACACTCCTTTGTTTCAAGGCCACCGGTTGAATCGTCTCATCAATGAGAAGCCATATTGGCTCTCCTGACATACAACCAGTTCCTCTGAAGACATCATTGAAGCATTCCACCAGCGGCTCTGCATCCTCCATGAACACCCTGTATGCAAAATGTATCAACTTGAGTGCGTCTGCCGCCGAACATCCCAATAGGCTCTGATCACTGACCTTTGACACAAAAAAAGTCCTCTGATATTCTCGTCTTCATGTTGGACTGGTGCTACAAACATTCCTTCGAGAGGTAATGGATCTTTGCTCCCGAACGTGAATAAGCACACTTTTATGTTCTGCTATAGCAGAGGCTGATGCAGAGCTTGGTAGTGTGTTTTCGGCCATCACATTTACAGATGCCCCGGTATCAATGAGCACAGAGGTGTTCATACTCAGGATCTTTACCATGCACCTGGGCTGGCATTTAATCTTGTCATCGACACACAGTACCGTCAATATGAAAATACGTCCTCATCACCTACAGGAGGGTCAATTCCTCCGTCGCCGGCTCGATGGCTGTCATCTGTGAAAGCTTCTTTCGGAAAGTCATTCTCAGGCGTTCCTTACCCCTTGATTGGGTTGCCGGTGCTGGCGCTCTGCATACACATTCAAAATAATTCTGCACTCCACACCTCCTACAAATGTGCCCCTTCGCTGGACAGTCATTCTGATGGGGGAGATCATGGCCACACTGAGGGCACGCCAGACTAGGACCAGGCCGACTTTCTCTGCCAATTTGTCTTTCCACCAACTTTCCTCGTTGGCTGCTTCTCCACTACGCACACCTCTTCAATCTTTATTAATTTCAATGCTGATTCTATTCTGGATGCCAACTCATGTGAGCGGCCCATATCCAGAATGCGTGATCCCAGATTCACAGAGCATTTGTCAATACATCTTGACAAACAGGCAACCATAAATGAGCTGCAACCGCACATCCTCATCCTCACTGGTCCATGCGCACGTGGGTGCAAGATGTCGCCCAACGACCTGAAAAGC
Source organism: Ambystoma mexicanum (assembly GCF_040938575.1). Taxonomy (NCBI): domain Eukaryota; kingdom Metazoa; phylum Chordata; class Amphibia; order Caudata; family Ambystomatidae; genus Ambystoma; species Ambystoma mexicanum. The sequence continues at coordinate 89,277,456 of NC_090924.1, read as the reverse complement.
GTCCAGACTCTCACCGGTTTTCTGCATTGCCGATCTCATGATCAACTTCTCCTAGTCTGTATTTACCATCGGGGTAAAATACTCTGTAGCGGTGACAGCCGCCGCATAGGATTCATCAGCCGGATGTAATGTCTTAAAAATGTCTTGAATGGATGGGCCTGCAGAGTAGATGAGCCTGGATTTCTTTGCCTTATCATTGAGTGCACCCGTTGTGTCAAAGTACATGTTTAAGCGCTCCAACAAGAGGCTCCATCGCGGGCCCTAACAGGAGAGTCACCCACCTGAAACTCAGTAATGTGGGCTAGAGAGCGTTGTTGATGAGAAAATCCACCTCTAGGCAGTGCCCTTGCCTCATCCCCGAACATGGTGCCACTTCTCCCAGTAGCAGTCGCAGTAAAAAAAAACACCCAGCTGCAATGACACACCACTCCTGCAGGGCGTACGAGCACTCACAGAGAGCCGCAACCCCACACAGATGCTTTGACACTGAGGTAATAATGTTTTGTCTCTTCACGGGGAGCACAAGCTCTCTCTGAAGAGTCCCACAACCCAGGACAGGGTCTATTGTCTGTATTTGGGACCAACCCCTTTTTGCGGTGCAGGAGACGCACAGCAAATGCACTGGCACCACGGGGAAAAATGAAGGCAGTGCAAACATTTCCCACACTAACGTTTTGATTGCATAGATTAGGGCCACAATTTAGTATTACTTCAAAACTCGCAGGCCCTGAAGTCCAACGACTGCCCCATAGAGGGATTAAAAAAATATGGCTGTATATGCCAGAAACACAATCAGATGTTAGATGTGCCACCAGGGGCACGCGCTACCTCTCCATAGTGGCGGGATACCGTATTATGAATCATGGCCGGGCCGCGTATCAGGACACTGCAAAACCCTTGCGAAGTAGCGTGTCGCACACAGGCAGCGTGTAATTGCAGCAGGGGATCCGGTTTCAGGAGGTAGTCGCGCAGGTCCACAGTTCAGGTCCCAGAACTGCTGGGCCCCTGCCTCGCCATTGTTGTCTCCTGATAGAGCACATGAGCCAGTGTACATGGGTGTATGCTGGCGGTGATAAATGGAGACACAGACACTCCGGTTTCCGCTCGTGCCCTGCCGACGTGCCAGCGCGAGGCCTCATTTATTAGCCGGGCGTAATGGCGTACCACTTCAGCGTGCCTTAAAGGGGAAACACACCACGAGGCCGTTTCTGCCTCCCTGACCCAGGGCACAATTGGTAGGTCTGCACCTGGTCTGAACCACTGATGTGCCCTAGGACTTAGACCTTTACTGTGCAACCTTGTTTAGCCCTGGGGTGGACAAGCTTGCTGGACAGCCTGCTTCTTCAGCGCACGTGCCCCACAGCTTGTGCACCAATATCCCTCACCTACCCACCCAAGCCTTGATTTACCCATGCAGGGAGGAGGGCACCGTTGACTCTTTCACACTTGCCTTGGCCAGCTGCAATACTGCACAGGCCACCTCATCATCTGGGCTGCACAGGACATGCCCTCTGTGTCGGGCCACTGCTAGCATAGACAGCGCAGTAAGTTGATGCTCCAAATCCCTAGGGAGCCACCAAGGCCTTAGCACACCAGAGATCCACAGACCCTATGTTCTCTCCCAACCGTTTTTAAAAACGCTCATAACGCACTCCCCCCCGGTGGTCCTGGCCTTTTATTCCCTACAGCCCGTGGCATGTCCAGGGAGTGGCCTGGGGTGGCACGTGCTACCACTGGAATCTGATTGGCCACCCCAGTTGCCACCTCATTATCCTAAACTATGATCATTATGTGAGTCCAGGCCACGGTTCTGGTAACGCAGGGTGGGACATTTCTATTGTTGGCGCAGAACTAACATTCTTTATGACCCCCCCTTTGTTGGTGATATAGCCCCCTACCAAACATCGAAGTGCAGTACAGTAACACACTAAGCACTTTGTTTATGCAACTCCTGTTGTCTATGTGTTGCTTTTTTTCCTCTACAATATGGGATAGGAGGGTATGCAACACCCAGGTTACCTGGCAAGTGGATGGTTTTTGGTAGAGGAGCCAATTATTTCATTTGTAGGGCTGTGCCAGAGATGATCTAGGGGGTCTGGCCTGACTCTTAGCGCCAAACATGAGCCGAGCCCACATATGCCAACATGATGCATTCAATTCAGGAGAGGGGAGTTCACTCAACTTTTCTTTTCATTTGCCTTCTGGGACCGCTCTCATCACATGCTAGAGGAGTGTCTACCTATAAGCATACCTCTCTAGGTTTCAAACTGCGCGACACCGTGAAGGACACTGAGGGACGCTACGTCATCCTGGTAGGGGAAATACTAAGGCTAAAGGTACGTCTCATAAATACATACACGCCGAATACTGATTCCCCGGCTTTCGTTCTGGGCTGTGTCGGACATAAACTTAAATATGACAGTACGAAGTCATCTGGGCAGGGGACTTTAACCTTTCTCCCTCTCAAGACATGGATAGGGCCAACACAAGCCACGTGAAGTATCCAAGAACAGCGGAAAAATGGCAGAGAATCGCAGAATATCACGGGCTAGTGGATATGGCATTTTAAGCACCCGAAGAGGAGGGAATACACATTCTACTGCAGTGAACACAACTGTTCGTCCAGAATAGATCATATCATGGTCACGCATGACAAAGCATGGTGTGCCGCGGAAGCTAAAATACTTCCCAGGACACTCTCAGACAACTCTCTGTCATCCTCACATTCACTAGGGGTGCCCCTACATATCCCTCCACATGCTGGAGATTCAAGAACCAATCAGTTGAGGACCCATTGTTCAGGGAAGAGACCGCTCGAGACATAGATCAGTTTTTTTCAGCCTAATGGGGGATCAGTCCCAGACGCAGGGGTGATTTGGGAGAAGTTTAAAGTATACACGAGGGGAAGCTGTATTTCCAGGGACAGAGGGAGGTACTGAAAGCCCTACGGCAAAGTCTCCGAACCTTGGAACATGTGATTAATGGTCACGGCAGGACCAGCTCTGATGCTTTTGAGGAGTGGTCCCACCCTGAGTCGTACATGAGCCTCTCAAAAAGAGAGAGACGGTTAATATCGTCGAGGTACAGTACAACAAATTGAGAGATGGGGAGGGACAATGAGGGCATCAGCGGGATGTTCAGGGACTAATATGGATCCCTCTATAAGTCTGAAACCACAATGGACTTCCCTGATGTGACTGGATTCCTCAACCAAATCGCGTGGAGATGGCTCGATCCTAAACAGGCGCTCCTACTAAACACCTCTGCGGAGGAGGTAATACAAGTGATTACGTCCCTGCCAAATAATAAAGCCCTGGAGTCGGACAGCCTCACAGCTGAATTCTACAAGGAATTCACAGATGAGATAGTCCCACAATTGCTTAACTGTACAAGTCCACTCTCGAAAGGGCTGAACTCCCGAAGTCCACAAGATCGTCCATTGCAATGGTCCTCTTTAAGCCCCACAAGGACCTGAAAAGCTGTGCCTCATACGAACCGCTACTACTGGTCAACACAGATAACAAGTTCCTGGCCTGAATGCGAGCGAATCAATTGCTGCCCAAATGCCTGCATTGGTACCACCAGACCAGGCCGGTTTCATACCAGGCAGATCAAATCAGTACAATCTGAGAAGGTTATTCGCATTAATGCACAACATTGATACATCAGTGCCCGCTATAGTGGCCTCTTTCGACGCAGTAAAGGCATTTGACTCAGTTTATTTATTAATTAATTTATATGGCACACCTAACCCACAGTTATCTGGGCACAATTTATGATTAAAGTGAAGTTACAGCAAGAGCAAATAATGACATAACAGTTGCATCAACAGCAGAGTAGCTAGCTGCAAGTTCACTAGGTACAGTTGCAATGAGGTTGCAGCAAGGGCAAAATTACGTCAAAGTTACAACAGCAGAATAACTTGCTACCATTTCAACATGTACAGTTACAGATACAGTTTAATTGCAGAGCAGGACTGTGAGGTAAACTTAAAAAGGGGATAGAGAACAGTTGGTAAACAGCAAAGTATTGGAAGACCGTACGTTTATGGATATGCGCAATGGTGCACTACCGCTCATATGCAAAGAGCCATTTTTTCAAACATTTTCTAAAGGTTCAGTAGGATGGTTCAGCTCTTAATGACATTGGCATAGTGTACCATAATTTGGCCGCTACAACAGGGAAACTGTTACCCCCTGCTTCTTGATGTTTGGATCTGGGTATAGTCAGAAGACGTGCTTGGGTAGACTGGGTAGGTCTGTTGGTTACGTTTTTTGTGAATTTGTTTGTTAGATATTTAGGGGCTGAGTTCGAGAGGCACTTGTGCATTAGTGATAGGGTTTTGAAGGAGATACGATCCTTCACTGGGAGCCAGTGGAAATTCTGTCTGGCAGAGGTAATGTGATTGTTCCCAGGGATGTTGAGGGCTGCTCTTCAGGCATTGTTTTTCATCACCTGGAGTTTGTTTCAGGTTGCAACTGTTTGTACCAGTAGACAGTGCATTACAATAGTCTAGTCTGGATAATATGAGGGCTCTGGCCAAGATGATGCAGCTGTCTGTTGATAGGAAAGGTCTGCAGGCATTAATGAGTTTTGATGTATATCCCGCCACAGAGGCCATTGCATTGACTTGTCTAGTTAGTGTCAGGGTAGGGTCAAGGTAGAAGGCTAAGGTTTTCACTTCTTTGGATACTTTAATGATGATGTTGTCAATGTCAAAAGATTTAAATTGGTTGACTAGTCTGTTCAGATGGTTTTGCAAGCCGATAAGGAGTAGCTCAGTTTTATCGTTGTTTAGGCGTTGAATGGCCTTTCATGTTGGAGGTCTTGCTCACATCTGGACTGGGTAACATCTATGTGCAGTGGATATGGTTACTATACACAGCCACGGGAGCCAAGGTAATAATAAATAAAATTCTCCTCGCATCGATAAGTCCGATGAGAGGAATAAGACAGGGCTGCCCCTTCGCACCCCTCCTCTTTGTACTGGCCATGACATCACTGGTCTGTTTTATTAGGCAATTCCATGGGCATAAGGGAATTAGGATTTACTCTTGGGTGAGCAGAGTCTCCTTGTACGTAGACAACATGCTGCTCTATGTTATGGACCCTAGGCCCAATCTCCCACCTATAGTACGTGACATACAGAAGTTCATTGATATGTCAGGGCTACAAATAAACTGGGATAAGTCAGAGTTACTCCCCATAACATTATTCACAGGGGAATGTAATGCAGGTTTTTCGGTGGTGCCCACAGGGATCAGATACTTGGGTGTATTAGTACCTACAAGTATCACAATCTTATATGCCAAAAACTTTGAAAAAATACTGGAACAGTTGGAATTTAAGGTTGATACCTGGATACATGTTTCTATATCACAGGCTGCTCATCTCTCCTTGGCAAAGATGGTAGTGGTTCTCAAGTTGTTATATAACTTTAGCACCGTTCCAGTGGTTCCCACAGTGAAGTAGTGGGCTGGGATTAAGGGCCTGTTGATCAAGCTGGCCTGGGCGCTAGGCAGCCTTGAATTACATATGATATTCTAACGAAGCCGTATGAGTGGGAGGATTGGATTATCCCAACATGTATATTTACTTCCTAGTGGCACAGATTCAGTATACGGTTTGGTGGTTGGCTCCCTCGTCAGACTTACCACATGTGGGAATAGAAAGGGTCACAACTCACGCTTGTGAGCTCAGATCTGCCCTATGGGGCATACATCAGGACATCAGACAGGAAGTCCAGGCATGTCAATTACAAGGATCGCATAGGATAGAATGGCAAAAGTCATTGAGGGAGGATTGTCTATATTCTCCTGACTTTGCGGTGTACAGGGTGCATGGCATACTAGTGAAGAATGAGAGCGTTTTTAGATTACACTTTGAGACATTGTGCATCCACGAACTGCGAGAACTGTACTGAGACCAGAGGTTGATCAGCTGAGGGATCGGGGAACATGCAATGCTATCACCACACAGCTGTATTACAGACTTCGGTGCGAAATTCAAATGGCTTGGCCCACATACCCAGGGGAACCTATACCCACAATGATCGCACAACATGTTACGATCCACCTAGACACCCCAAATTGGTGTCTTCACTCTATAAGATGATTAAACAAATGAGTGTGGAAGTAACAGACACAGCGCGAAAGAAGAGGGATAATGCCCTAGGATTAGTGATGACTGACAATCAATGGAGGGCTGCACGTATGCAGACGAGGAGGAGATCCTTGAACAATAGACACTGATTGATTCCTTTAAAATTTCTACACCAGATATACTACACCCCGGTGCAGTTACATACATTTTATCCTGACAGAGCCTCAGAAAGTACTCAGTGTCACCGGTGAAATACAGACTTCCTACATATGGCATGGTATTGCAGTGGGTTGAACAACCATTGGCAACAAATAGTGGGTCTATGGAAGAGATGATTGATGATCAGGTGCCTGACACACTACTGCCATGGCTGTTGGCTATATTTGAAGTGGGGAGCGGGGGGTTCTCACAAGACGACTGCTGTGGGTGGCCTCAGTAGTGGCCAGAACGCTGATAACCAAAATCTGGGGGAGAGGTTCGGCTCCTAACTTGAAAAGATGGTTGGGGTGTATATCAAACTGCGAAGAGTTGGAAACACGATACTCAACCGCATTGCCGGCCAGAAGCAGACCCAAGGGCATATGGGCCCCACTAAGATCTTATTTATTGAAATATGAGTCCATGGAGTTGGAGTGAGGACGGCTATAGCCCGTCTGGGGGGATACTGAGGGGAAGTGGGATTGGATCATAGCCCACCCGTATCCCTTTTGTTAATATATGTTCCCATTTGGTCGATTATGTTGTCCTCGCAGTATCTGTGGCTGGGGATACAGGGAGCATCCTGAGAAGAGGGGTTACTAACGGTCGGATTCTTTGTGGGTTGCGTTGTGAAAGCGATGGACATTGTGTTGTTTTATGTTTACTGTTATTCGTGGTTTTAATTGCAAAAAAAAACAAACATGAAAAATACACCTGAAAAAAGCTACACCTCACTGTGGACGCCCAATGAGGTGGAAGAATTTCTGGGTTTGCTTACACCAGTAAAACGCTTGAAAAAACGCTATACCTCACTGATGATGCCCTATAAGGCCGACACATGTCAGGGGTTGCTTTTGATCTTGTGTAGAAGGGATGTGAATAAGCAGTTCAAGCTGTGCTGCCCCTTCAGGGCCAAGCCTGATTTGCATATGGTATTTTCCCCCTTTCTGTAATGGCTTGGCAGGTGAAGTACAATGGTCTAGAGAGTTGCCCAGAGCTATGCCAGTGGTTATGATTGATTCGAAACCTTCCAGCCATCAACGCTTTTATTTTGCTAGTTTCAACAGTGCCATGCTAGTTTTTTCTAGCTTAACACATTGCCACAATGGTTTATAAACGCTGCAAGAAAATGACCATGCCATGTTTCTATAGCACCATGCCAATGGTTTCCCAGTTAAGCATGTTGTTATGCCGCTTTCCACACTGCCCCAGAAAATAACCATGACTGTTTAAAACTGCATTCAGAAAACGATCATGTCAATTTCAAAAGTGCGATGGTAATGTTGCGCCAATTAAGCACATTGCATATTAGTCTCCACATTGGATTCAAAAAATGGCTGTGCCAGTTTCCCACTGCAACCAGAAAATTGCCACACAACGTTTAACAGTGCTATGGCAGTTTTGCCCCATTGAAGCAATCTCTCAGGCTAGTTCCTGCACTCCTCCAGAAATTATCCATGTCAGTTTGACTCCCCCGACCCCCGATAGAAAAAGTTCAATCTAGATTTATATGAGCCCAAGGAAATTACTGTTCCAGCTGTAGATTACCCCTAGAAAGATTACTTGCCACTTCCTTATTGCCTTAGAAGATGCCTGTCCATTTATGGATTGTCGCTGTTAAGCAGGTTGTGATGCCATATAATTGCTCGCAGAAAAGACTGGCCTATAGGGAACTCTGGAGATTTCCCGGTAGGCCTCTACAGCCTGGGCCTCTTTTGTGTGGTAACCTATTATATTTCCAAATGTTCTCATAGGAAAAGGGTTGAGCTTGCTGAAAATGTGTAATATGGGGCCACTTTGAACATTATTTCGTGGGCCACTTTTGGTTCCCAGTTCACCCCTGACCATGTCAGTTTCAAATGGTAAACAGTAAAGGGAAAAATAAGTGCTGCAGCACTTTAGGGAACTGTGAGATATATATATTCAAAGAAAAAACTTTGTTAAACGAACGTTATGGTTCCAAGTAAAACCGAAAACCCCCTGAAATTCGCCAGTTATGGTAAGCTAAGCAACCATAACTCGCGCCACCACTGTGGCTAAGACTAACACCCAGGACATCAAAGATACATCACTAATGTCATTGATGACATCACTGGTGACATTACCTATCTGGACCACTTGTTTTTGTTCCTTGACATATATAGGCCAGGTGGTTTTGTTCACTGGCAGTCAGAATAATAAAATGTAAAAAGGAGCTATATAACTAGATGGTAACCTTGTCATATGTTCTTTAAGTACTTTACTTAGGGTTTGGTCTCAGCTCTTGGTGCACATACATGGGGAAATGAGCAGGCCTCAAACACACAATTCATTTGTATACATGAAGATAAACTTTAATATCATTAACATTTTCTGATGATGCAGTTTCTGTCTTCCTTACTTTAGTTTCCCTGTATGTGCCTCTGATTTGTATGCATTGTGGTGCTTCAATTGTTTTGTTCCAGCACAAGCGCTGTAAGCCTTGAATTGTTAGCTAGTTATTACATGTTTAACATTACCCAAAACTCTGATAAGGGAGCATTCATTATTGTACTATCCAAAATTACAAGATTATAAATAGTGTACTTCTATGGTGCATGCTGCAGTCATTGCCTATGTTTATATATGATTAGGTTTCTGTATTAACAACAACACTCTAATCAGACCATCCAGCTTATTGCGATTTTGCGATTTGCAAAAAAATCGCAAAATTTGCCATTTCCCGCAATTGCCGCTATAAATCATTAAATGAGCGCAAAAAAGACACATTAGCTTAGTGTGTCTTTTTTCGCGCTCATTTAATGATTTAGAGCATGGGTGCACAACATACGGCCCGCGGGCCAGTTGCGGCCCGCCATGCCCTTTTGACCGGCCCACGAGGCACAAAGACTTTCCTAATGGAGGGCGGCCCGCGCGGCCGCCCTCCATTAGGAAAGTCTTTGTTGTCTTCCGGGCCGGTGAAAGCACTGGCCCTCATTGGCTAGCACACACACGCATCACGTCGCTCCTACGAGCCACGTAATGCGTGTGTGCTGCACCAATGGAGGGCCAGCAGCACTACGGCTGGCGTGGCCCATAAGGCTTGATGCCGGAAGGCATTTCAGCCTTGGACCACGCCAGCCGTAGTGCGATTCCAGCTTACCTGCCTGCCTTCCAGCACGTCTCCGGTAAGTGGTCTGTTTGTGTTTGTGTGTCGGGTTTGTTTTGCTTTATGTTTGTGTGTATGAATGTTTGTGTTTTAATGTATTTTGAGTGTATGTTGAGATGCGGGGGTATGGGGTGTGTCGGATGTGTTTGAATGTTTGTGTTTTAATGTATTTTGAGTGTATGTTGAGATGCGGGGGTGGGGGGGTGTGTCGGATGTGTTTGAATGTTTGTGTTTTAATGTATTTTGAGTGTATGTTGAGATGCGGGGGTGGGGGGGTGTGTCGGATGTGTTTGAATGTTTGTGTTTTAATGTATTTTGAGTGTATGTTGAGATGCGGGGGTGGGGGGGTGTGTCGGATGTGTTTGAATGTTTGTGTTTGAATGTATTTTGAGTGTATGTTGAGGTGGGGGTGTGTGTCGGATGTTTATGAATGTTTGTAGGGGTTCGGATCTGTATGGGTGCTTGTTTGAGAGTTTGCTGATTTGGGGGGGGGAGGTTCGGGACTGTATGGGTGCATGTTTGTATGTGTGTTGATTTGGGGGGTGGGGGGTTCGGGTCTGTATGGGTGCATGTTTGTGTGTGTGCTGATTTGGGGGGTGGGGGGTTCGGGTCTGTATGGGTGCATGTTTGTGTGTGTGCTGATTTGGGGGGTAGGGGGTTCAGGTCTGTATGGGTGCATGCTTGAGTGTGTTTGGGGCATAGTGTTTGGTTGGGGGTGAGGGGGCCATGGGGCATAGTGTTTGGTTGGCGGTGAGGGCCATGGGGCATAGTGTTTGGTTGGGGCTGAGGGGGCCATGGGGCATAGTGTTTGGTTGGGGGGTGAGGGGGCCATGGGGCATAGTGTTTGTTTGGGGTTGGGAGCCATGGGGCATAGTGTTTGGTTGGCGGTGAGGGACAGGGGGCATAGTGTTTGGTTGGGGGTGAGGGGGCCATGGGGCATAGTGTTTGGTTGGGGGTGAGGGGGCCATGGGGCATAGTGTTTGGTTGGGGGTGAGGGACAGGGGGCATAGTGTTTGCTTGGGGGGTGAGGGACAGGAGAACCCAAGAGAGTTCATTGTTTGGCTAGGTATTATGGGCTTGCAGTTACTGCCACTGCATTGCCCCTGTGTCTTGGCCTCATGGATTCCTTCCATGGAGAAGTGTAGAGTTGTTCCCCCTCTCTCCTGGGGTCATAGGACAAGCAAAAGCAAACCTATGGGCTTCAACCAGGGTTACAGTTTTGAATTCAAGCCTATCTGTTTATTTGCTTTCCACTTGTCTGCTGGAAGTAGTGGCACAGCACCATTTCCTTGGAGCTCATCAGGCTGTATCCCCCTTCCCCCACCACATCCAAAATGTTAAGCTGTGGTGACTCGACCTGGCTGTCCTACAGAGCGCAGCCAGACAGAACACATTTTGTTCCTCACTAACAAAAGCCTTGCAATTACTTGGTTTTAGGCTAAAAAAGATGTTAAATGATATATTTTTCAACGTTAGAAAATGCCGCAAAAAACGCAGTTGGGTGCCGCAATTTTTTTCTTTTTTGTGCCGCAATATTTTCCATTTCATGCCGCAATTTTCTGGAGGGTCTGTCTAATACAATGATATTAGATGAGTACATTCTTTAATAGATTAAGTAGTTCATGATAGGTCTCCCGATCACCCCTGACATCTTGTTATCAACAATATAAACACAACTCCTTGTAGAGAATTTTCATCAAAATGTATTTCACCTGTGATGTCATCAGTGATGTCATCAATGACATTTGTGATCCTGGGTGTTAGTCTTAGGAGTGCACGGTGGTGGCGCGAGTTATGGTTGCTTAGCTTACCATAACTGGGGAATTTCTTTGAATTTCATAGGTTTTTATTAGTCCAACTTAACCATAACGTCCCTTTAACAAAGTTTTTTCAGTGAATTTCATAGGTTTTTATTAGTGCAACTTAACCATAACATCCCTTTAACAACGTTTTTTCATTGAATTTCATAGGTTTTTACCAGTGCATGCTATTTTCCTACAACTTACTAATATCATACTTACCCAATATAGCAATATTTGTGTCCAATTTCCAAAATGTCACCTTACAACTGCCATTTCCCACCATCTGGAATAGTTTTTAACACTTCTATACACTTCTTTCAACTATTTCAACTAGTTTTGCATCTGTAGACGTCTACGAACATCTGACTTCATAGCGGACCTTCCGGACAGTGCCACATGACCATACGCTGGCGCGCAGCATGAAGACATGTCTGATAATCCGTCCGCACTTCACGATAAGATCTCTGCTTGGCGGACAGTTCAGAACTGCATTTTCTAATGATCTAGGAACTTCCAACTTCAAAATTTCCCTTGCACAGCTCCAACACCTATTCCTGCTCATTATCCATTAATAATCTAGTACACAATACATACTTTTAGCAAAACTGCTATTTATCTTAAAATGGCATCAGCCAATGCCATCCCTCCTTCCCAAGAGCCACCACCGCTGCTGTAATCAAGGACCATGAGAAACAGTGCCCCCTAACTTATAATTAACACACGCGCAACATTTTCCCTTGTCCACCTACCGCTCCATATTAGTGTTTGGTTGCTCTTCCCTCATTTCCCTCCCCACCTTTCGTTCTCAGCTCTCCTGCCAAAAAAATTACATCCAAAAACAACAAACGACATATTCCTTTAGGAACCACCTTTCACGGTTAAAAAAATAGAACTAATAAAAATGTATAGACTCCATCTACTTTATATTAGTCTCAGTAAAGTACATAGAATGAATAAGATTTTCGAACATTTCTATTTGCATTTTGTGTTATGCTAATGGGAATATTGTGGCGTTCATCCTCTGTTCCAGGGACTGGAACTGTGGATACCGGCCCAGCAGCCCAAGTTATCAGCCCAAGCGAAGCGAGAGTGGATAACGAGGTCTCTGGACCATAATCCCCCCATTGCAGCCCCTGAAATGGGGGATGAAGGCCATTAGCACCCTAGGTTCCCAAAGCGGGAACCCGGGGTGCTAAAAAATAGGATTTTTTTCCAACACCGGGACGCCTGCGGCGTCCCGTTGTAGGAAGGAAAATCCTTTTCCAGGATGGCCACCATGGAAAGGGAAGGTGAGGGTTCCATAGAGGGCCCTCTTTGCTTTCCATAGCAGCCTGCAGAAGGCAAAAAGAGAACCCTATGACCATATTACCACGAGCACATTTTTCTTCCCTTTCAAATCTATCCTAATTTTGAATAACCTTACCACAAAGCCAGTCCCAGGTGGACATGGCCACTTTAAGCCTATGTTTTGTCCCTTGTGGTCATGGCCAGTAGCCAGATTGTCCGGATCATTACCTTATTCCATGACCCGGACAATCTGGCCACTGCCCATGGCCACAGGCTACCCCTCAGTCACTAAAGGTATACCGCTATTTTTTGTAGCTACATTATGACACTTGTCAAATAATAAAACACTGGCACATTTGCAAAACCATGCTTGTAGATCCTTGCCAATGCTCCTCACGCAAGTTTGCTGGAAATCCACCCATGTTTTATTTTTTCAAAGGTGTCAAATGTATGCACATACAATCGTTATATAACCTAGCCCCCACTTGACAAAATCCATTCAGACTTTACGAAAACAGAAAAACCTAGATCTGTAATCTTTTTGCAAACCTTTGTGTAGATTTGTCAAATGGCACCACATTTATAAGCCTTTACAATATTTTGGGACCCCCACTCTAATTTTGCTCCCTCTCGACAGAATCCCACCAAACTTCGGAAAAACATGTATATCTTGATCTATCATCAGTTTGCCAAATGAAGTGTAGATTCATCAAATGGCACCTCATTTATAAGCCTTTACATTATTTTGGGACCCCCACTCTAATTTTGCTCCCTCTCGACAGAATCCCACCAAACTTCGGAAAAACATGTATATCTTGATCTATCATCAGTTTCCCAAATTAAGTGAGGATTCGTCAAATGCCAACTCATTTATAAGCCTTTACATTATTTTGGGACACTCCCTCTAATTTTGCCCCCTCATGACAGAATCCCACCAAACTTTGCATACTCACACAGAATCAGCCCAGGAATATACATGCAGTTCTATTAAGTGGCGCCAAAGTTATAAGCCATCCAAGAACTGTATTTCACCAACCCTGTAATGCTAAGGTGTTTGCAAACTTTCACAGGATTGTTCGCGAACATAAGGCAAAAAACACCTGTTTTTTTTTGCTTCTTGCAGCCATATCCCATCCCATCCTCATCACCCCTCACCTCCCCAGAGATTATTTGATAAGTTTGACAAATGGCATGCTGTGTTTTTTCATATGTATTTACCGCGATGTCCGTGGACATCGGCCGCTGTCTGCGAATCCAAGATAGCGGGCGTTTCCAAAAATCAGACGCACTTCACGCTCCTCACCATCCAATCAGTGAACACGTCGCAAGTCCGCGGACATGACGCAAGCCGATTAGCCAATCAGGACACTGTCCACGGAGCGAACAGGGAAGTGTGTCCGCGGACCGGACATAGATATCACTCATTTTTTGTGACCTACTTTTTGGTCATTTTAAAAATAAACTACTGGACAGATTTTCACCATATTTACAAAAGCACACTTTCGGGACCAATCCACAGCTCCTGCCACAAATTTGGTGAAAATCCATCCAGCGGAATGGGCTGCAGGCGTGAGCAAAGTTTTTTCCCCATTCAGTCTATGGGAAAAAAGAAATTTTGTGACCCCCCCCCTAAAACTTTGCCCCCCCTGGAACAAACCTCACCAAACTTTGCAAAAAAATTCAGAGTGGGCCATATACTTTTTTGCAAAGTTTGGTAAGGATTCGTCCAGGGACAGCGAAGTTATAAGCCGCCCAAAAAGTGCTCTTCCTATGGGATTAGCACTTTAACCATAACTACACGGCCACGGTAAATATATATATATATATATGGCCGGCTCTGAATTATTGTGCCAAGTTGGGTGAGGTTTTGTGCAGGGGGGGCAAAGATATAGGGGCGGTCCCAATTTCTTTTTTCTTCCATAGACTGAATGGGGAAAAACTTTGTACGTGGCTACAGGCCGAACGGCTGGATGGATTTTTACCAAATTTAAGGGAGGAGCGGGGTCTTGGGTCAGAAAGCGTGCTTTTGTAAGTTTGGTGGAAACCCGACCAGTACTTTTGTTGCAAAGAACTGAAATGTACGTCCCAAAAAATTAGTGATATCTGGGTCTGCTTCACGGACCCATTTCCCTGTTTACTGCGCAGACCAAAGTCTCATTGGCCTGCAGTATGCCGTGATGTCGGTGAACATTGGACGCAGTCAGTGGTTGGCTGGAGGGAAGCATGCTGTGCGTCAAAGGTTTTGGGAAACGCTGCCATGGTGTATCGGAGGATAGTGTTGTGGTGTGTGTGGCAAGGCTCTAAGCCAATGTGTGCATGGCTGGGCCTCTTGTACGTGGCAGTGTGCACACTAACATTATTCATATCTGGCTCCGCTCTGGCGTCCCATTTCCTTGTTCGCTGCGCGGTCAACATTTATATTGCAGTGCAGTGTGCAGTGACGGGATGTGTGTCAAAAGTGTTCCATGACGGAGGCATGTTGTATCGGAGGACAATGCGGCAGCGAAAGCGCCTGAAAAACATACTGTACAGCATCTGGTGTTGGGAAGAAGGGATGGAAAGGGTGCGGGAGTGAGAAGTGCTTCATGTGATATATCTCATTAGAAGAAGACGGTGGTGTGCCAGTGCTATCCGCGCATGCTCCGTCAATGCGCAGATACCTCAACAGGCAACATTGCAGGCATACTTGGTTACGGCATGCGAGCTGCAGCAGCGATGTCTTTCTGTGAGGGGTGGTGACAAGCACATTTGCAGAAGGGGAGTTCCACTAGACATGAGGATTTAAATATAGCGTTTACTATGGTGTGCTGTGTGAGGTAAGTCCGTAGCCCCTTCGATTCACGGCTGCAGCCCTAGCACAGAAAAGTATGTCCACTGGTTGAAAGAGTATGTATACTGGTTGAAAGTAGGTGCCACATTGTTGCTTATTGTGTATGGTTTGGCTGCAGTGCACACAATGTTGGTTGCATGGGTGTGGTGATTGGTAGAACAACCTACAGTTGTCGGTGTATGGGTGGAGATGGTGCAGTGACCAGTCGTGTAGTGTGTCCACTGGGTGCACTAACGGAATAATATACATATGGAAGAGGTCATAGTGCAACTGGTTGTTATATGTGCTTGCATAGTGTGCATTGCGCAGATTAGTAAGTGTTGCAGTGCACTATGCACCATTGGTTCTATGCACATACTAGAGTAATGGGAGCAGGCCCAATGTTGTGAAGATTGTCTTGTTTGGTTGTCATGCTTATAATGCTTTGTAATTGGAAGTAGGTAGCGGTGCCAATTACAACGATATGTTTCTGCATTACGGTAAGTGGAACACGTGTCCTTGCCTCCCTGCTTTATGGTGCGATGGTTGGATGGAAGTGCTGGTGCGTATGTTGCCTTTGTGATTTCTGGCACATGCCTACATGGTCGCCTGAATGGATCTGTTATGTTGTGGTGAGTGTGGACAAGGCCTAGACAGCTGGGTGCATGGCCGAAGGCACCGAACAACCTAGGCCTGCACCATAGCACGCCACCATAACGCAGACATGGAGTTTTAAGTATGCATGTCTCTGATGGTGGTGACGTTCAAAAAATGGTTCTGTAGGACCTTGTAGACCAAGTAACCTGATATGCGTCCAGTACCAGATGGTGTACATTATGCCACCACCTTGGATTTTAGGGAGGCACATGGCGTTAAGGAAGGGACCCGCTAAGGGACCTCGGAATAGGGTGCTAAGGGATTACCGGCACCAGTGTCCTTACCGGTGCCGGTAATCCCATAACACCTACCTTGTAATGAGGCCCATTGTGTTGCCTATAGGTGATGCCTTTCTACTAGATCTGCATAAGTATGCCCTGGAAAGAAACTTTAATGGCAATTTTGGGTTGGAAAGAGTGGTCGCATTGTGGAACGGTGTCTACGAGTGCAGTTTCGCCGACATGCATGCACTTTGCAAAAACCTGGCCACTTTTGCTAGAGCTGATGTTATCGTCATCCACTACGGCGGCATGCATATGGGTTACATGTCTTGTTTAGGCTTGTTCCCTCGACTGAAGAGGTTGCTAAATCTAGTGAAGAGGCTTTTTACCACTGCCAAGGTGCTTTTCTCATCCATAATACCACGAAGAGTATGGGACATTGCTCCTGGAAGTTGTTCCGAGCCAGAGGCAGGAAGGTGTCTTATCAACAGAAGCATGTATACTTTTTTGTCCGCTGCTGGGATGTTCTTCTGCAACAATGACCTAATTAGTTGTGAAAATGCAGAATTTTCCCAAGCAAATGGCATTTCTTTGTCACCCATTGGTAACGCTGTTTTGTTTGCCCGTCTACAAGATGCGGTGAAGAGTTTAGTGTAACAATGTCCGCACAAGAAAACACAAAATCAAATAAAAAGTTTAAAAAAGCTGTTTCTCTAGAATTATCTAAAAATAAAAAAACAGGCTCTTTTCAAAGCCGTCCCTTACAACAAACTCCCCCTACCCTGGTTGCAAGTTATTCCCCCACCCTCGCACGCAGCACAAAAGCCACATCCAGGGATTTTCAGGATGGCTGCCATGGAAATGGGACTGTGGAGCCACAGGGATTGCGCAACAATGTTTCTGGGTGTGGTGTGTACGCAGAGGACTGTTGTACAGAACTGATACTGTTACATGAAGAGCTCCTTAATGTCATTGGTGGAAGCGTGTGGAACATTTTAATAGTACGCCATGACAGCGTGCTGCAAAGAAGAAACTTGAAAGGGAAGTAGATTTGTTTGGGCTTCAATGGGATACGGCCCTCGCCGTCCTTGGGGAAATGCATGTGCGCATACTCCCCTTTGCTGCTAGCTACCCATGAGATTTGGACAATGGGGACTATCGCAGCTGCGGGCGTGGGTCACAGCAAGACCCGTTCATCATTTTCTCCATTATTGTGTGAACTCAGACGGACTGACATGGTGCTATTAGTTGCAGACGCACTGTAGCACAGCAGATTTAGAGCACCATTACTTACAGAGCAAACCTATGTGGCCTGCTACTCTGTTCTGAAAAGCTGCAAACAGATTGCAAAGTACCTCTGGGGTGTGCCCTTGTGTAGGGTTGCTTTGGACAACTTTTTCCGTGCAGGCCTACGTTGTTCCAAAACATAGATACATACATGTGCAACCGCAGATTTTGGTGTGTTTGTAAGCATGTACTTTCTGGAAAAAAACACACCGTACATTGCTCCACCCTGCACTTTGTCGCTGTTCGAGGGTGCAGCTCCTGTCCCCGAAATAAGGGACAACACGCAGCATGGATGCAGTCGCATGGTGACGTCGCCACTGTTCTCCTTTGGGACGGCTGTCCGCTGGACGCGTTTTGGGCGGAATACGTTGTGCGCACATGCAGGGGTGTCCTATGCACACCGTTGCCTCTTCTCTACTGACTAAAAGTGTGCCACACGAGCACCGACCATTTTGGGAGACGATGGCTATATATAGGGTACAGCAGGTGGGATGCTTATCTATATAGCTACCTGTAGGATGTGGGTGGATGCCCCAAACTAATTAACGTTCCTTTGCGTATGCTGAACCGTGGCGATGTTACCAGGACACAGAGGAACAGATACACATGCGTGTACTTGCACTACGTACAAACGTTTGCTCCCACACACATTGATAGGTGGCAGATAACATGCGGACATGCAGAGCCTGCTGGTGGCGTACGGATGCCTCCATTGTCATTGTGGATAGGCCGGACAGCTGCCGTGTCCGTAGGACAACTACCTTTTTCTTAATTGTGGTCATTGCAACGAAGACTGTGTGCCGCTGCGTCAGAACACCATTTCAGGTAAAAAAGAATACCACACAAACACTCAGCAACATTCTCATTATTACCGTTTACTTGTACACATGCATACACCCCATTTGGAAAGGGAAGGGGTAACAGAAGTGGATACTTATTGGGGGGAAATGGGGATCAGCACAACTTGGTTGTGAGGGGAGGAAGAGATTAATGTATTACCTTAACATCTCCCATGAAACGGTTTTTGAGGGACTGGAGGGCTCCGACAACGCGAAGGAGTATACATGCAGGTGTGCCAGTGCTGATTCATTTTGTCCAAAATATATCCTTGTACGCAACCTTTAAATCGGCACAATTGTTCACCAGTTTTTCCACTTTGACTTCCACGCTGTTTTTCATTGTTTCTTTCCTTTCCTATGCCTTTATGCTGTTGTGGAAGGTTTGCCGCTTGTACTGCCTTGCTTTCCTTTCCAATATGTTCTCTTACCGAAAAGAGAATGCGTTTGGTGTAGATGCAGCAATATATATTACATAATTTATGGTTTACAGCACTGTGCACACCAATGGGGTTACTATAGAAAGTCATTGCGTTGTGAGGGAAATGTTCTTCCTGCCACTCTATGGTGCTTGCCATTGCTGCGTTACAAAAAGACACGTCATGCTTCTGTACTATTGCATACTGCAGCACCTGTGCAATTATTAGACAAAGTTTAGGGTCCTTTCTTCATTGTAGTGACGTTCAGGTCTTGGCACTTTCGAGTCGCATTGTGGTAAGATTGGTGAAGGCAGACGACACTTCAGTTGTTGATGCATTCCGTTACTGTGTACTCCCTATGCCTTTGTCCCGTTTGCTTCATAAGTACACAATTTGTAAACCTACTCTATTTTCCTTGGCAATTCTTGCACATGGTGCTGTTTGCCTATGTTCTTTGCGTTTGGTGATTGGTACCACTATGAAAGAGAGCAGCTGCCTTCCTTAGCAGGTTGGATGCCACACGATCTCCGCAAACAGGTGCATAGTCTGCGACTGCTGTCCGCATTAACATGGTGCCAGCAGTTGCACTATGTTGCACAGTTCTTCTTTACAAACTAAGAGTATCCTGCTAAAAACCTATGAAATTCACTGACAAAAAACATTTTTAAAGGGACATTATGGTTAAGTTCCACTAGTAAACACCTATGCAATTCAATGGACAAACGTTGTTACAGGGACGCCATGGTTACAGGTAAAACTGAAATCCCCCAGAAATTCCCCAGTTATGGTAGGCTAAGCAACCATAACTCGCGCTACCTCTGTGCACTGCACGGACTAACACCCATGACATCAAAGATGACATCACAAATGTCATTCATGACATGACTGATAACATCACATGTGTATATAGATTTCATAAACAGCCTCCACAAGGGATTGTCAATGTAATGTTGGCAGAAAACTATTTAGAAATCATAGGAATAACTATCATGAGATACATAGTTCTTTAAGGAATGCATTGTGAAAGACGTGACCAGCCGGTGATTTGTGGTAAGAAGATTTATTTATAACGGGTGGGGATCGGAGGAGCTCTCCGCAGGCCCGCGCCTTCCTCGTTGTCACTGAAAGAAGTGATCAGCCGGTGATTTGGGGTAAGAATTTTTATTCATAACGGGTGGGGATCGGAGGAGCTCTGCGCAGGCCCGCGCAGACCTCGTTGTCACTGAAATAAGTGATCAGCCGGTGATTTGGGGTAAGAATATTTATTTATAACGGGCCTGCAGGAGCTTGATGGAATCGCAGCGTCTTCGGGCAACCGTTCTCACAATCCTCCTCCCGAGACTTCCAAGTTCTAAGAATGCAAGGCTCGGTAGATCACAACACATTGCTATAAACACCATTGCATTACAGAGTTCTTTCCAGTACATGAGCCCAGTTATGTAGAAATGCAGCAATTGTCTACAGCATGCATAATACAGGTGCAATAATCAAAATCTTTGGATGTTGGATCGTACAATGATGAATGCTTTCGTTTGAGAGCTTTCTGTCGTGGCTACGAATGCCTCTCTGACTATATTACTGTGCTACTACACACAACACATAAAGAGACACAACGTGTACAAATATGAGCATACACAGAGAAAGTAAAGTAAAAAGAAAAGTAGGAGTACCACCAAAAAGTGTTCATACCCTCACCGCTTATGTTCATGCACAGAACTGATTGCTGGGTTTCAGGCTTGCTTCTTCCCCCATGTATATTCACTACACACTCCGACTGAACCCGTAGGAAAGTATTGTCAGTACATATGAAAAGGGTAAGGTCTACAAATATAGCACCTTTTCCACTTTTAGTTCCTGACTCCCAGCGGAGAAAAGCACCCGGTGTACATATGTCACTGAACAAAAAAAAGAGGGAGCCACACATGTCATATCATCAGTCATGAATGACATTTGTGATGTCAACTTTGAAGTCATGTGTGTTAATCCTTGTAGTGCACAGGGCTAGCACGAGTTATGGTTGCTTAATTTACCATAACTGGCGAATTTCTGGGGGGTTTCAGTTTTACCTGTAACCATAGCGTCTCTGTAACAACGTTTGTCCATTGAATTGCATAGGTGTTTACTAGTGCAACTTAACAATAATGTCCCTTTAACAATGTTTTTTGTCAGTGATATATATATATATATGTGATTTACAACCTATTTAATTACAACAGTGGGAATGCGTGTTTAATCCTGCTGCTATGAAGACCATTCACAAGAGTGTAATGGGCAAGCTTCGATCAGCATTCTCACAAAAGCTGAACATTTTTCGAAAAAATATTTTCCATCATTATATTCTTTTATGCTGGTACTTGTTTGATTTAAGTAGTAGAGCGCGCTACACACATGAAAAGGTATACGTTTGAGGATACACAATACTGTCACTGCATAAGTCAACTGATGCTTTCTCGAGATTAATGTTGGTTTTGCATCTCAACTTGGTCCTTTGCAGTGCCTCACCTTGTCGCAAATGGCTGAAATGTCCAAGAATGTCGAACATTGTGGCTGAATTGTATAATGAACTGATCAGCCTCAGAAAATGACTTTGTGACTTTCACACACGAGCAGGTGCACCCATACACCGTACACATATCCACAAATGCCAATACATGTCTGCGTCTCTGTCAGTCTCCTGTCCCTCACTGCTGCAGTTCTCTGGTAACTAGAAGCATGTAAAGTCACACAAAAGCCATGGGAAAGGGGCCTGCTGTACTAATCCCAGCTCTGTCAAAGAGCGGTGTCACTCAGCAATGGAGTATCCAGCATTGCAAGAGTGGGGGGCGAGCAACGAAAAAAGTCCTGCTACCCCCCAGCGACCCCCCAGACCCCCCAAATGCAATGTGCGTGATTACATACAGTCTCATTCGCTCCCCCGCTCCCCAATCAACTTTTATGGTAACATTAGTGGCAGATGGTATATTAACACATACACAAAAGAAAAAAAAGTTAAAACTGCCGTACCATTACAGATGTAGGAAATGTGTCTATTAGAGCTCTGTCCAGACTCTGTGGGACAAAATACATGCAAACCTCCACATTTGCATATGGATTGCAACAATAGAAGTGACTTCACAGAAAAGGACATTGCAGGGAGCATCATCCGGGCATGATTCATGTAAGTGTTTTATAATGGTGCAATCCCATTGGAAAACGTTCCATGAATCAGGCCCTCTGTCTTTTATACTTGGAGGCAACATGGAAGGGACTTTAGAATAAGATGCCATAAGTAAGCCAAGTGGAAAATAACTTAGTGGTGCAAAATATATATATATGGAGCAACTCTGTGGTGATTAGGCTTTTATTTTACAACGGCATGATATATTAACATAAGCTATTAAGTGAATAACTTACAGAGCTGCAGATAAGACACAGTGCAATAAAATTATTTGCCCAGGATCACACACTCTGGTTAAATGGTGAAACTGACATGTATACAATGTAAGCAACTGAACACATCTTCCCAGGTTTAGAAGATATAGATATTTATTCATTTTTTGCTTTGCATTTCATTTGCTTAAATAATACTTTATTTATAGCAATGCCTTGGAAGCAAACCATATTACATAATAAACTAGCATTTCATAATAAACAAACTATATACATCATCATAGAAAAATGTTGCGCAATAATAGTATGGCGTAAGTTGTATTCTCCCCACCCTGCATGTAGTCACAATAGCATCATGCAGATTGGTGTGAGCCTATCACATATCTCCTTTGGGGTTTAAGGCATAGTCATTATTTCATAAAGCATGCAGCATTATTTACCCTTTTCACTTCTGACCACCCCCATTCACATTTCTTAAGGGACAAAAGCCCCTTCTTTGCATCAATGTCTAATGGCTCCAACTGTAATACTGTGTGGCAGAACAATGAGAGTGCTGAGCAGGAACACCTAATTGTCCTGCCAGTGGGACAACTTTCCCATTCGAATGGGAGAGGTTTCCTACTGCCAAATGTCCAGGTCCAGCTTTAAAAGAGCCACTGAATGAGGCAAGCTGCTGCCCCGCCCTACCGCTCGGTACGCCACTGTCACGCAGTATGAATTTACTCCCTTCAGCGTCTACCCTTCCCAACTAGTGGCAGACAGTGAAAGGGCAGGGCAAATATGTGACTTTTCTTTCTCATGTCTCAAGTTTGAGCGCTGTGCCAAGATATTTGCTCCCTCTCAAACTTGAGCAGGACCACCTAAGGATCCGGAAACAAATCAAGACCTTCCTTTTCCCTTCCGCTTTCTCTCTCCCTTGCGGATGTCCCTGTCTGCTGCACATACTGGTTACCTGGCCACCCACTGAACCTACCGGACCAGGCTCCTGCACGACCAGTTTCCCTTGTCTCCTTGCCTCCCAACCACTTAAGGGACTGCATCTGCAACCCCACAGTCCCCTGATTCTCTGCACTTATGAGCCACATCCCGGCTGAACTTATTGGGTTATTGTGCAATCTCGCCTGCCCTCTGGCCCTTCTCCCACTCCCAACCCCCAATCCCACTTATGTTATCTGAACAACTGAAGGCCTGCTAAGATCGCTATTTTGCCCTCTGTAACTCCCTTCCTTGTCGCGCCTAGAAACACTTGTGTACAGGCGCGTTATAAATGACTTATCATATGATATTATATCTGGCATTACTTGGCCCTCGGGCACTCGGCACTGGACCGCACATGTGTGGATTGTACCGAAGTGCACAGCGAGTTGTGTCAGAAACTCGTCAGTCAGTATAGTGCAACTTACCTTTCACACTACAATGTAACTTGCACAAGAAAGGGACTGTGGCAAATTACTCACTGCTCCACTGGATCTTCTGTTTGAATTGTTGATGTGAACCAATCCTTGAGCGGGAACAGTTACTGTGAAGCTATCAAATTAGGGAAAACCGTTAATCCAGTGCACGCACTCAATTTCCCTGAAATGAATACCTGTAAATGTTTTAAAGGGGGATTATTATTAGGAAATTATTTCAGCATTTTTTTTTTGCTGTAAATAAATCTATGTGATTAAAACGAAGGCTTCGATACAGTCCTGCCAATGCTTAAGGTTTAATGAAACTTAATAGAAGCAGCGATGAGGTACATCTATGGATGCACAATTTGCACCCAAATTGTGAATGAATACATGGAAATGTTTAAAGAATATTATGTATTGAAAACCCCAAAGTGAATACATGATGACTGAGATGTGACCCGCTACATGGACAACCCCTTCATTCTACAGAAAGGAAGTTGCATTCATCACATTGTCTTTTTTATATGGCTCACTAGACGGCATTTAAGCATTGCATTTGCCCCACAACTAAAAACTGTGAGATATTTGTATACAGTCATAATAATAAAAGATGTGCGTCCCATTTTTACAGTTTGACAAATGCCAAAAGATAGCTTCGCACAACCACTATCCCTAAACAACCGCTTTAGGATTACTCTTCACATTTATTGAGAACAAATAGAATAATAGCACATCCCAGTCAGCACAATGCAACTGGCCAAGGAATGAGTCATGATATTCAAGAAAAAGGTTATTCTATCTGGAACTTTCAATTCAGCTTTTCATAAAGTGCAACATAGTTCCAGTGAAAGGCTGTCTGGGGCCGGTGACCACTCTATCTGCAACTCTTTCTGAACAAATACTCCCCCTCTAGACACCTGCGTTCCTCTTGCAGCAACTCCTTGCGTGTTAAGCGGTTTGCTAGAGAGCAGGTGGTCGATGGCTTTCCTCAGCATGCTCCCTTCTTTGGAACAGCCACCCCCTCCCTCTTCGTCTTCAGCAGGACCTCCTCAATTTCATGAAAAGCCTCAAGCCCTTCCCCTTTAACTCTTCCTTCCCTCTGTCCCTCCCCTGCTAATCGCACAGTAGCTTGATTGGTGTGCAGAGCCCTTATGCATCCTTAGGGCCCTGACCTCCCGAATCTTATCATCGCAGCAGCTGTTTGGACTCTGCACTTTCCTCAGCTCACCCTCCACCACTGGAGGTTGCACTTAACTTTCTTCATAGCACTTCAGCTGCTGCTCCCCATTGGCACCGCAGCTCCTATCACATACCCCTCTCCCCTCAAGGCCTAGTAGGTTTGTCTTCCCCTTCCCGTTGTCTCTTCTTATTTTTTTGTATTTAATTATTTTATCATTGGTGTAATTACATTGTCTATCATCCCCTCTCCCTGTTGCCCTGTGGCCGCTTTGAAACAGTATTCGCTTCCTGTATAAGCGCTTAACAAGTGAAAAATAAATAAATAAATAAAGAGCATTACAGCCCGCATAAAGAAGGCATAAGAAGAAAAGATAATGTAATTAACACATGACACAATGGTTAATTAGAGCAGATGAACGACCACTAAGTATTAGCTCATATGTATTAGACACCAGAAATGGGTTAAGTAATCTAATGGCCACTACTGTTTGCATGGAAAAAAGGAGAGTTATATATCAAATGTGATGCTGAAAGCAGTTAGTGCAAAGCCGCAGGGCTTGCAAAACCTTTTAACTACACAGACAAAATGAATACATGTCCTGAATTAACTGTTTTTATTGCAGCAATATAAACACAGCAGTATATTCCACTCATCCGCAAACTGGAGATAAGGTTGATTTCTGACATTTTGCAACATTTCTCACACATTTTGAAGTGTACATTTTGAAATGCCAATGTAGAAGGTTTGTGTCAGAGAAACCACATGGAGATAAAAAAAAGTGACTAATTGGACACAAGAGTGATATTGGTAACTACAACAAGAAGTCACGCGTAGCCGACACTTCAGTGAATTTCTTCATAATCTGGCATCTCTGACGAGAAGTGCTTGGTCACACTCTGTGACATCCAAGGCATAGAGATTGATAAACAAGACTAGAACAGAGAGAAACTTTCTGGATATTTACTTTACAGATCTTATAGCCTTTTGGTGTGCATGAGATCATGCATAGGAATTTACATTTTGTGATCATGTATCCAAGTCATGAAATACCGTCCACTCCATTCATATGTATAACTGAACAGTGTACTGTGTAACTAAACAGTGTACTTGATTACACTGATGTCTGGCTGGTCCTTATGTCCATGAGTCACACTAGCCTTTGCAGAGCCGGCTTTTTTATTTATTTAAATATGTTTTGTTTATAGTTTTTTTGCTTTTTTCCCACACAAAAAAGACCCAGAATTATTTATTGTAACATTGTTTTTTTTATTTCCTTTATAGCATGCCTCTACTCTTAGTTAAAATTAAAAAATAAATTAAATTGAGCTTTTATATCACACATCATGCCAGAGACCAGCCACTAAGTGCAGGACAGGGATGCGAACCCGGGACACTGTGCATTCTCTTGTTCTCAAGCGAAATGCGTTACGTTTTAGCTAAACCTCCTGGCGCCAACACGTGTGATGAAACCTGTGAAAAGTTGTTCTTTCCATGAACACATTCCTTTGTGGTTATCATAGGTAATGCCTTATATTCCCCAGCACTCGAAAAAGAGATTTCATATCTAGAAATATGTTATGCAGGTACATTTTGAAGATTTTGTTTTAAGCATTGGTATTGATATGACCTGTAATGATGGAGCACATTTCGACAGCCAGTTCCTCTCAAATCCAAGTGATTCACAGAACAGATCTAATCCAACATGAAACACAAATTGTAGCATATTCAAGGTTTAACATTTTCCCTGGGAAATTCTATATGACAAAGAAGAGGGGAGCATGATTTATTCCTAGGAAAAATAAAAGGATGGTAGGGTTTGTGTGGCAATCATCAGTGCAAGTTCCTAGGTGACAGTGTGCGCTGCATCAAAGTTCTTTGGCCTAAGGCCGTAGGGCTGGCAGCATATCTCAAGCATATCTCAAGAGAAAGGCGTTTGTCCTGGAAACAAGCCAACGCAGAACACCACAGGTCTGAGTCCTGGTTCCGTGCTTAGAGACAGGTCTCCAGCATCAAGCATGTTATAAAAGATTAATTCATCAATGTGAAAAAATACTTAGTAGCAGAAGAAAGAAACTCAAAGCGCTTGACTATTGAAGCTCATCAAGTGACAGTATGCAGAACAGTACTTACGCACAGAGGGTTATCAGTTATAGTGTGGATATACAAGTTTCCTTTACATCATTGCCATAATCATATTGCCCATAACGTGGAAGTGTCCATAGCAGAAAGGATTTTTTTTGTCTTAAAGGTCAGCATGAACAGTATCAGATGGAATAAGTGCAATACAGTTGGAAATTAGATCATAAAGTGGGAGTGTTGTTACACGTGATTACAATCAGCGCATTGTATCATGGGCAAACATATATCTTGACCACCATTGTCCTAGTCAAATGTCTTGATTAATCAGTATCTTCTCAATAATGGTGGTCTAGGTATCATATTGTTCTCGTACTGCCATTAGTACGAAGATGTAAACTCTCCAGGCTACTGCCCTTTATGCCGTGGCTTGCCGGGTCCCTGACGTTTCCTGGCCTCTGGTTATTTTGGGAGGCAAAGCCCGACTACCAGCCGACGGGTCAGTATTCCTTCATTACTCTTGCTGGTGGCATTTACAATACACCAGTAGTTTAAAGTTGCTTAATTGTTGTGTTTCCCCCTTTGGGATTAATTTCCATTGAGTTTCCTGGAAAGATTCTGCATCAAA
The DNA here is from genome assembly GCF_040938575.1 of Ambystoma mexicanum. Taxonomy (NCBI): domain Eukaryota; kingdom Metazoa; phylum Chordata; class Amphibia; order Caudata; family Ambystomatidae; genus Ambystoma; species Ambystoma mexicanum. Next base: position 89,250,064 of record NC_090924.1, on the reverse strand, counting down.
TCTTTAAACAAGACATGAATCTTTCCTTGGATCGACTTTGGACTTGCACCTCTGTGGTTCACTTCAGTAGCCTTTCCAAACCCTAGTGCTCTATGCAGGCTTTCATCCACTCTGACTTATAAAGTATTTTCCTAGAATTACTCAAAGATATGCTAGCCTTTCCCTCAGTAAAACCAGTGGCTAGTGTTTCGGATCGTGATGGCCCTGACCTCCACCCTGGTCACCTTTCCCATCCCCGTTTCTTCCAGTAACAAAAAAGGAGTTTGACTGGGCTCCCCCTGGTATTATCAAAGTTCATTCGGGAAACACAGTGATCTTGATGGGTTTAAGTAGTCCACATGTTCAACATAGGTGCCAAAGACATGTGCAAGACCAATGTGAGATGGCGATTCGTGAATGTTCCACAGTCTTTCCGGAGTGGGGTTTGCTCATTGTTTCCCTGATTTCTACATGTACATAAAGGAGTTCAAAGGTCTATGCAATTCTCTTGATGGATATTAGTGTGGTATCTTGTAGAAATTCAGGCATCAAAACAATATCAAATGTCTACTCATAATTCCACTGTTAATGGCTGCTTACGAACATCAATGTAAGTTTGCGGAACAAGCTGGGAGAGCCAAGTAGGAACTGATGGCAGCGTTCCTTTGCTTCACTGAGCAACCGCAAACCCTAATTCAGCTGATTGCAACCAGGCGTCAGCCAGAGTCCTCATGCAAGTGCATTGGCACACATTTACGCAGCACGAGCTGGGCGCGCCGCTTAACTCCAGAGAGAGATGCCATGTCTGTACCACAATTACAATACAGATTGCTATTGAAGAAAGGAAATGTCTAGGCCATGAACCAGATGCTAGGCATACATTTGGACTTGAAACAGGAAAAAGGGAGCAGAACTGCCAGTCTTAAGTGAGTACTGCTGATAGATGTTGGGGACCGTAAAGTTAGTCCGATTGATGGTTCGATAGTCCATTCTGTTAGAGGCTAGACATCAGCACCCCCTGTTAGTGGGCCAGGAACTTCACTTACATCAGGAGCCGAGTGAGAGTTGGAACCTTGTCGCTATTTGGTTGTCCAGGACTGGGATCTATGGCCTGGGTAAATAGTACCTTAAGTCTTAGAAAGGTTCCTGGGTTTGTCACCACCTCAGTGGTGCAGAATGTATGTGCCGCCATGGACCAATTTCTACCACCCCACACACGTAGGACAGGAGCCAAAAAGGAAGGCAATTGGTGTGGCCGACGGTGATTCCTGAGAGAAGACACAATCAATGGAAGTCAAAGATTGAATTGTCGCATCTGAGATTTTTTTATTAAAAAATAATGTATTTATTTCTATAGCGCCTACAGCCGGTAGGCATCAGGCGCTTCCACAAACACAAGGGAAAACAAACGTAAAACAAGACAAAGAAGGGCAATACTAATATGCCTTAGCTGAGAGTGAGTCGACCCGAAAGCAACCTGATCAGTTAGCTAAAAAGGTGTGACAATGTGGTCTTGTTTGGAATTGTTCTATGCCCTGGACATCCGATATTGATCAGTACCAACGCCAGTGGCCTCCATTATGGCTCTAACGGCATCAAGGCACCATTAAGTGACCGAGGAAGACAGCTCCGACATGTTCACGGGACTCCAGACAGGAGCTTCAACGAGAGAGGTCCTGATGGGCAAGCTGCAGGCAGTTCAGTGCAGTAACAGATCCAGGGTCCTTTCAAAAGACTGGCAGTTCGGAGGACGGATTGCTCAGTCTCTTAAACCAAATTTAGAATTTGTCAGGCCTGATGCAAGATGGAGTCACAAAACGTTATGGGCATCAACATGATTTTGATGCCGTCGTATTGCCACTGTGCCCCAACACTGCAACTTGAGGTCCTGGTTCTTAGCTGGAGGGAACAATCCCATAAGCCTTAGCCAGAGAACCTTTTTGAGCAGTACAGCTGGCTCTTTTCTGTCCTTTCTCCCTGACGGTTAGTTCCAAAAATCCTGAAAACACAACACGGGACTTCCAGGAGCTCCTGCTCCAGGTTTTTGCAAGGATGGATTCCTCAAGCACCAGACACAGATCCTTAGCCCAGCAGGCGCAGCACAGCCAGACCAGCTTCTTCTTGGGAGAGAGACAAGAAACACAAGGACTTTCTGAGTGCAACTACTCTCAAAGTATTTCAAAGCTCAACAGTACAATGCCAGTAAGATAGCTCAGCGGGTTGAGGGTCACTAGTGCGATCTGTGAGTGATCTGCAGATTCGAATATCGGCAAGGCCAACTCAGCCTTTCTGTCTTCCGAGGTTGGTAAATGAGTGCCAACTTCGGTTGGGTGATAATTGTATGTAAGCATGTTCTGTGTACAGTGCTTTCGCAAAAGCGCTATATAAATTCCAAATCATTATAAAGAGAATTCTAGCTATGCCATTGCTGGATTTCACATCTTATATCATTGGCGAATTCTGCATGCCCGCAGCTAAAGTCGACTCATTTTCAAGCCCCATGAAAGAATTGAAGGAAATGCCTTCTAGAGCTCAAGAGGATTATGACTTTGGACAACCTCTAGAGCATGTTGGAGTAGAATTAAAATCAGTTTAGGGGCTCTAGGTAGGACAACGATGGAATTATTGATTACGATAGTATCTTGGCACTGGCCTTCTCAGAAGCGAACACAGCCACAGTGGGGGGACACATAAACATGCACATTGATCCATGCATTTATGGCACAGGGAAGGGAGTTCATGCAGGTTGCCATGCTTTTCTTGGGCTTGCGAGAGGTGAAACCTAATCACACATTGACCTATATTTGCTGGGGCATGTTAGAGCAGGGATCAAGCCACACCTGAAGAGACGAAATCACACACATTGGCATATGATCTTTTGGGTGCAGTGAAGGAGGAACACAATCACAAACATTGATACGTGATTGTGTGATTGTTAGAGGCATAGTGGAGAAGAAATCAAACACATTGACATGCTATTGTTCTGGGTACAGCAAAGGAGAAATCACACAGATAGGCATGTAACATTATTGGTCCCATGATAGGAGGAATAACACAGACTAAAGTATGATTTATTTGGGCGCAGGAGAAGTGAAATCACACACATTGACCTGTGATTTAATTGGGCGTAGGAGAGGAGAAACCAAATCATACACAATAATGCATTTCTTTTGGGGTGCTCAAAAGGCGCAACCAACTCACACACTGATGCATGACATATTTTGGGTGAATAAGAGAGGCAATCACACACTTTGCTAAATGATTGTTTTGGGCACAGAACCAGTGAAGGAGCACTCACTGCCTTGTGATTCTATTGGGTGCCTCGGAGGAGAAATCACACAGATGGATGCATGATTTTTTGGTGTGCAGTAGAGGAGCCACCAAATCAAAAAGCTTGTCTTGGATGCTAGAAGGAGAGCCAACCAAATCACAGACATTGAAATGTTGATTTATTTTGGGCACAGGAGAGATGAAGTTACACACATTGACACTTGATTATTTTGTAATCCAGAGAGGAGGAATAAAGGAGTGATCATTTTGGGTGCAGGATCAGATAAATCACACTCCCAGCCTGAGTTTCAATTGGTTGCAGAAGAGGAGAAATCTCACAGATGAATTTGTTCTTTAGAGCGGGAGGGGAGAAATCACATCACACATTGGCTCATACTTTTCTGGGTGTTCTGGGGTGTATAAAGGAGAAATAAAATCAGGAGGAAGGAAATCACACTGACAGATGAGTTTTGTGGTTGCAGGGAGGAGAAGCCAAATCACAATCACTGACAATTGATTATGTGGTTGCAGGGAGGAGAAGCCAAATCTCGCACACTGAGAATTGATTATTTTCAGTGCAGGTGAGTAGAAATCACACATTGACTCGTGAGTTTTTGGGCACAGGGCAGGAGAATAAATTGACACATTGGCATGTGGTTATTTTTGATAACAGAGAGGAGAAACCAAGAAACACGTGACCTGTGATCTTTTTTCAGACCAGGATAGAAAAAAATCACCCTAATTGCATGAGATGTTTGGCACATGACAGAAAAAGTCAAATGACCACATTGACAGTTGATTTTTGTGAGCGCATGAGAGGGGAAATCACATGCAGCGACAAATGGTATTTTTGGCATTGAAGAGAAGAAATCACACACATTGATGGATGATGTTTTTGGTGCACGACAGAAGAAATCACACACATTGATGGATGATGTTTTTGGTGCACGACAGAAGAAATCACACACATTGATGGATGATGTTTTTGGTGCACGACAGAAGAAATCACACACATTGATGGATGATGTTTTTGGTGCACGACAGAAGAAATCACACACATTGATGGATGATGTTTTTGGTGCACGACAGAAGAAATCACACACAGTGACCCATGAACCATTTGGGTGGAGAAGAAAAGAAACCAAACCATGCATTAATGCGTGATTTTATTTGAACACAGAAGGGAAGACATCACACGAATTAACCCATGGATTCTTGTGCACAAGAGAGGAGAAATCAAATCACACTGACAAGCATTTTGTTAGATCTGCAATGAAGAAATCATGCAAATGTACCCAGAATTAATTTTCTTCGCATCAGAGGAGAATTTAAATCACACATTGAACCATGATTATGTTGTGGGTGCAGGAGAGAAGAAATGACACACATGATCGTTTTGTTTTTGGGGCTAGGAGCAACCAAGTTACAAATAGATCCATGATGGTTTTGGGGTGTATAAGAGATTAAATCACATCACATGCATTGAAATGTGATTTTTGCACAGGAAAGAAATCACACACAATGACACATTGTTTTTTAGGAGCAGGAAAGAAGAAAACACACGGTCTGACCCACACTTGTTTTTGGGGCGTAGGAGAGGTGTAATCTCCCAAATTGCCTGCTGATTGTTTTGGGCACAGGGGAGGACCAATCACATACACTGGCACTCGCCCAGCCCTCTCCCCTGCACTTCTTTTTACTGCAATGGCACCATCCGAATGTCACAAGGCCCAGTAGGATCGTTTTTGTTTTGTCCTCCCTGTTTCCCCTCCCTCTTGTCTTGTTACGCCTCTACACACACACTGTGCATAGACACATTATAAATGCCTAATAAATAAATAAATAATTGTTTGTTAAAGAAAAATAGGATTTATGTGGTTGAGGCAAGCAGTAGATCAAAGCTGGGATATACCATCCCTCCATTACGTTTCACGACTCTCTGTACCATGGGCGTAATTTTAGGGGGGGACATGGGTGTTTCTCCCCCCCAACTTTCATGGCACACCATTTTGTCCCCATTAATTTGGCTGGGGCACGTTTTCTTCAGATGTCATGTCCCCCCCAACATTTTCAGCAAAGTTACCCCACTGCTCTGTACCACATTTGAAGGACTGGGTTTATAATGCAGTTGCATTGGCACTTGACCACTTCACCATAGACATGTGAACCAGTTGTTGAAGCGCTGTTTACATGATCATTGATGAGCACTGGGTCACCTTGTCCGCCTCTCCCACCAGTCGTCAATTGCCAGAGCGGCCGCAGGAGTATGGCATTCGTCATCAGGTCACATTGTGCGTGGATGGATTTGACAGAACATCCCCAATGGGGAGTTTACCTCGGGAAGAAGGTTGAAGAGTTGGTGGCACTGTGGCTTTCTCCCCGACAGTTAAAACGAGGCTTTGCAGTGGATAACCGGCAACGATGGTTCTGAAGGGGGGCGAAGCCCTAAGAATAGATCGGACCATGCACATCTCTTAGTTTGCCCATGTCCTCCTCTTTGTGATCATGCATTTCATCAGCCAAAGTCATGCCGTGATTAGTGTGGCACAGAATATTCACTTCCGATTTCAGCTGGTCCAACAGTGCCCAAAATTCATTGGGCTTGCCATACCACCAGCTAAAGACCACTCTACCAATCAATGGCATTTTCAACTGTCGTACCTTATAGAATTTCAATTCTCCATTAGCAAAAGGGCATTACTCATTTGACAAGGCAGAAATACCCCTGCAAATTCTGCCCTGAACTCCCTAAGACGTGCACGGCATTGGGGTCTACAACAAGACGTTAAAGGGTGCCAAATGCAGCCCGTATGGCGGATGCATAGGTCCTCGACATATAATAAGGTTTCACAGTATGGCAGCACCTGGAAGGAATATCTGGTACTTTGCCGCAGGGCGGAACCCCTACAGCAATTTGTAAGGCTTCATATGAATTTAACTTTTATTTATTTATTAATGTTGTACATTTATTGACAGCGCACAAAGCCCATAGGCATCTAGGCGCTAGTTGCAGAAGGAGGATTGCTGGATTGTTTGAGGTTTCGCCATAGAGAGTGTTGCTACTGTCATTGTTTAGGGTTCGCTGCCCAGCAGAACTACTCCAGCAAATCTCAAAGCTGTACTACCGGCCAGAACTGTTTTTGTAATTTTTAAGGGTTCAGCACAGGTCAGGTCTACTTCTGTCATGTTTAAGGTTTTGCCAGAGGGTGGGACTACAGGAGCAATTTTTAAAGCTTAGTCACCGAGTGGAACTACTCCTTTAATTTGTGAAGGCTTTTATGCAGGGCACTTTTTCTAACTTTGCCGCAGAGGAGAAGCACTGCAATTTCAAAAGCTGCATCCCAGAGCAAAATGTGCTACTGAGATTTTTGAGGCATGACAACTGAGTGGATCTTTCAAATGTCAAGGCTTTGCTAAGGAGCAGAACGTCTTCTGCAATTTGTAAGGCTACACAATAGGCCAGGACTACTCCTGCGATGTTTACGGTTTTGCAGATGGCAGGACCTATCCTGTAACTGCTAAGGCTTCCTCACAGAGCAGAAGTGCTCCAGCAATGTTAAGAGTTTTGCAGATGGCAGAATGATCCTGTAACTGCTAAGGCCTCATCACAGAGCGGAACTGCTCCTGCAATGTTAAGGGGTTTGCCACAGGGTGGAACTTATCCTGTAACTGCTAAGGCTTTGTCACAGAGCGGAACTGCTCCTGCAATGTTAAGGGGTTTGCAGATGGCAGAATGATCCTGTAACTGCTAAGGCTTCGTCACAGAGCGGAACTGCTACTGCAATGTTAAGGGGTTTGCAGATGGCAGAATGATCCTGTAACTGCTGAGGCTTCGTCACAGAGCGGAACTGCTCCTGCAATGTTAAGGGGTTTGCAGATGGCAGAATGATCCTGTAACTGCTAAGGCTTCGTCACAGAGCGGAACTGCTCCTGCAATGTTAAGGGGTTTGCCACAGGGTGGAACTTATCCTGTAACTGCTAAGGCTTTGCCACAGAACGGAAGTGCTCCTGCAATGTTAAGGGCTTTGCAGATGGCAGAATTATCCTGTAAATGTTAAGGCTTCGTCACAGAGCGCTAATGCTCCTGCAATGTTAAAGGCTTTGCCACAGTGTGGAACTTATCCTGTAACTGCCACGGCTTCGTCACAGAGCTGAAGTGCTCCTGCAATGTTAGGGGCTTTGCCACAGGGTGGAACTTATCCTGTAACTGCTAAGGCTTCGTCACAGAGCGGAAGTGCTGCTGTAATATTAAGGGTTTTGCAGATGGCAGAACTTATCCTGTAACTGCTAAGGTTTTGTCACAGAGCGGAAGTGCTCCTGCAATGTTAAGGGTTTTGCAGATGGCAGAATTTATCCTTTAACTTCTAAGGCTTCGTCACAGAACGGAAGTGCTCCTGCAATGTTAAGGGTTTTGCAGATGGCAGAACTTGTTCTGTAACTGCTAAGGCTTCGTCACAGAGTGGAAGTGCTCCTGCAATGTTAAGGGCTTTGCAGATGGCAGAATGATCCTGTAACTGCTAAGGCTTCGTCACAGAGCGGAACTGCTACTGCAATGTTAAGGGGTTTGCAGATGGCAGAATGATCCTGTAACTGCTAAGGCTTCGTCACAGAGCGGAACTGCTCCTGCAATGTTAAGGGGTTTGCCACAGGGTGGAACTTATCCTGTAACTGCTAAGGCTTTGCCACAGAACGGAAGTGCTCCTGCAATGTTAAGGGCTTTGCAGATGGCAGAATTATCCTGTAAATGTTAAGGCTTCGTCACAGAGCGCTAATGCTCCTGCAATGTTAAAGGCTTTGCCACAGTGTGGAACTTATCCTGTAACTGCCACGGCTTCGTCACAGAGCTGAAGTGCTCCTGCAATGTTAGGGGCTTTGCCACAGGGTGGAACTTATCCTGTAACTGCTAAGGCTTCGTCACAGAGCGGAAGTGCTGCTGTAATATTAAGGGTTTTGCAGATGGCAGAACTTATCCTGTAACTGCTAAGGTTTTGTCACAGAGCGGAAGTGCTCCTGCAATGTTAAGGGTTTTGCAGATGGCAGAATTTATCCTTTAACTTCTAAGGCTTCGTCACAGAACGGAAGTGCTCCTGCAATGTTAAGGGTTTTGCAGATGGCAGAACTTGTTCTGTAACTGCTAAGGCTTCGTCACAGAGTGGAAGTGCTCCTGCAATGTTAAGGGCTTTGCAGATGGCAAAATCTATCCTGTAACTGCTAAGGCATCGTCACAGAACGGAAGTGCTGCTGCAATGTTAAGGGTTTTGCAGATGGCAGAACTTGTCCTGTAACTGCTAAGGCCTCGTCACAGAGCGGAAGGCTCCTGCAATGTTAAGGGTTTTGCAGATGGCAGAACTTATCCTGTAACTGCTAAGGCCTCGTCACAGAGCGGAAGTGCTCCTGCAATGTTAAGGGTTTTGCAGATGGCAGAACCTATCCTGTAACTGCTAAGGCTTTGTCACAGAGTGGAAGTGCTCCTGCAATGTTAAGGGTTTTGCAGATGGCGGAACTTATCCTTTAACTGCTGAGGCTTCATCACAAAACCAAAGTGCTCCTGCAATGTTAAGGGTTTTGCAGATGGCAGAACTTATCCTGTAACTGCTAAGGCTTCGACACAGAGCGAAAGTGCTACTGCCATGTTAATGGTTTTGTAGATGGCAGAACTTATCCTATAAATGCTAAGGCTTTGTCAAAGAGCGGAAGTGCTCCTGCAATGTTAGGGGCTTTGCCACAGGGTGGAACTTATCCTGTAACTGCTAAGGCTTCGTCACAGAGCGGAAGTCTGCTGTAATGTTAAGGGTTTTGCAGATGGCAGAACTTATCCTGTAACTGTTAAGGCTTTGTCACAGAGCGGAAGTGCGCCGGCAATGTTAAGGGTTTTGCAGATGGCAGAACTTATCCTTTAACTGCTAAGGCTTCATCACAGAACAGAAAGGCTCCTGCAATGTTAAGGGGTTTGCAGATGGCAGAACTTATCCTGTAACTGCTAAGGCTTCGTCACAGAGCGAAAGTGCTGCTGTAATGTTAAGGGTTTTGCAGAGTGCAGAACCTATCCTGTAACTGCTAAGGCTTCGTCACAGAGTGGAAGTGCTCCTGCAATGTTAAGGGCTTTGCAGATGGCAGAATCTATCCTGCAACTGCTAAGGCCTCATCACAGAGCGGAAGTGCTCCTGCAATGTTATGGGTTTTGCAGATGGCAGAACTTATCCTGTAACTGCTAAGGCCTCGTCACAGAGCGGAAGTGCTCCTGCAATGTTATGGGTTTTGCAGATGGCAGGACCTATCCTGTAACTGCTAAGGCTTCCTCACAGAGCAGAAGTGCTCCAGCAATGTTAAGGGGTTTGCAGATGGCAGAATGATCCTGTAACTGCTAAGGCTTCGTCACAGAGCGGAACTGCTCCTGCAATGTTAAGGGGTTTGCCACAGGGTGGAACTTATCCTGTAACTGCTAAGGCTTTGCCACAGAACGGAAGTGCTCCTGCAATGTTAAGGGCTTTGCAGATGGCAGAATTATCCTGTAAATGTTAAGGCTTCGTCACAGAGCGCTAATGCTCCTGCAATGTTAAAGGCTTTGCCACAGTGTGGAACTTATCCTGTAACTGCCACGGCTTCGTCACAGAGCAGAAGTGCTCCTGCAATGTTAGGGGCTTTGCCACAGGGTGGAACTTATCCTGTAACTGCTAAGGCTTCGTCACAGAGCGGAAGTGCTGCTGTAATATTAAGGGTTTTGCAGATGGCAGAACTTATCCTGTAACTGCTAAGGTTTTGTCACAGAGCGGAAGTGCTCCTGCAATGTTAAGGGTTTTGCAGATGGCAGAACTTATCCTTTAACTTCTAAGGCTTCGTCACAGAACGGAAGTGCTCCTGCAATGTTAAGGGTTTTGCAGATGGCAGAACTTGTTCTGTAACTGCTAAGGCTTCGTCACAGAGTGGAAGTGCTCCTGCAATGTTAAGGGCTTTGCAGATGGCAAAATCTATCCTGTAACTGCTAAGGCATCGTCACAGAACGGAAGTGCTGCTGCAATGTTAAGGGTTTTGCAGATGGCAGAACTTGTCCTGTAACTGCTAAGGCCTCGTCACAGAGCGGAAGTGCTCCTGCAATGTTAAGGGTTTTGCAGATGGCAGAACCTATCCTGTAACTGCTAAGGCTTTGTCACAGAGTGGAAGTGCTCCTGCAATGTTAAGGGTTTTGCAGATGGCGGAACTTATCCTTTAACTGCTGAGGCTTCATCACAAAACCAAAGTGCTCCTGCAATGTTAAGGGTTTTGCAGATGGCAGAACTTATCCTGTAACTGCTAAGGCTTCGACACAGAGCGAAAGTGCTACTGCCATGTTAATGGTTTTGTAGATGGCAGAACTTATCCTGTAACTGCTAAGGCTTTGTCAAAGAGCGGAAGTGCTCCTGCAATGTTAGGGGCTTTGCCACAGGGTGGAACTTATCCTGTAACTGCTAAGGCTTCGTCACAGAGCGGAAGTCTGCTGTAATGTTAAGGGTTTTGCAGATGGCAGAACTTATCCTGTAACTGTTAAGGCTTTGTCACAGAGCGGAAGTGCTCCGGCAATGTTAAGGGTTTTGCAGATGGCAGAACTTATCCTGTAACTGTTAAGGCTTTGTCAAAGAGCGGAAGTGCTCCTGCAATGTTAGGGGCTTTGCCACAGGGTGGAACTTATCCTGTAACTGCTAAGGCTTCGTCACAGAGCGGACGTCTGCTGTAATGTTAAGGGTTTTGCAGATGGCAGAACTTATCCTGTAACTGTTAAGGCTTTGTCACAGAGCGGAAGTGCTCCGGCAATGTTAAGGGTTTTGCAGATGGCAGAACTTATCCTTTAACTGCTAAGGCTTCATCACAGAACAGAAAGGCTCCTGCAATGTTAAGGGGTTTGCAGATGGCAGAACTTATCCTGTAACTGCTAAGGCTTCGTCACAGAGCGAAAGTGCTGCTGTAATGTTAAGGGTTTTGCAGAGTGCAGAACCTATCCTGTAACTGCTAAGGCTTCGTCACAGAGTGGAAGTGCTCCTGCAATGTTAAGGGCTTTGCAGATGGCAGAATCTATCCTGCAACTGCTAAGGCCTCATCACAGAGCGCAAGTGCTCCTGCAATGTTATGGGTTTTGCAGATGGCAGAACTTATCCTGTAACTGCTAAGGCCTCGTCACAGAGCGGAAGTGCTCCTGCAATGTTAAGGGCTTTGCCACAGGGTGGAACTACTCCTGCAATGATTAATGCTTCATATTGAGTGGAACTAGTTCTTCACGTTTTAAGGCTTCACCATAAAACAGGGATTCTACTGCAATTTGTAAGTCTTTACCACAGAGCAAACTACTGCTGCAGCTCTTTGGGCCTTGTCATAGAGGGGAAATTCAAGTGCAATTATTTAGGCTTTGCCACAGAGGAGAACTACTGCTGCAATTGTTCAGGCGTCATGATAAAAAGAGAACATCTGAAATGTTTAAGGCTTTGACACAGAGTGGAACTATACATTTTTCAGGCTTCACCAAAGTGCAGTACTATTCCTGCAATTTTGAATGCTTCACCACCACCCAGAACTCCTGCAATTTTTTAAGACTCCGCCTGAGAACGGAACTAATCCTGCACTTTTTAAAGCTTCACCACAGAGCACACATTCTGCACTTTTTAAGGCACAACAACTGGTGACATTTTTTAGGCTTTGCCAAGGAGCAGTATTACTATTGCAGTTCCTGGTGAGGACACGGGCCCACAAACCAGCCCTCTCACAGTCACAACAGGCCCTGCACCCTTTTCTCTAATCTGTATCAATTCATCCTCCTCTGCCAAGAAGTACGCCCTGTACTTCTCCTCTCACAGAGATTCCGGTCTCCCTGTGTCATAGGTGTGGCATTTTCCACAATAGTAAGTGCAATAAAATGCAAAAAACAGAAGTGCACAAACTACAACAAAGAAAATGGATGGGTACTGTTAAGGATTTCAATCACATCCGGGTCTCGCCTAGCATGTAGTGCGCAAATGAAATGCTTATTTTTTTGGGTCTATTAAGTTCAATACTCTGAATGATATACCACTCATATCAAACCCGTCTCAAAATACCCCCCAGGTCACACTGGACCAGGAATCAGGCTAGTTTGTAAAGGTAAATATGTATTTATTTATTTAATATTCAAATCATATATATATATATACATATATATATATATATATATAGGGCAGCAATCACCAAGCGGTGACAATACAATTAAAAAATAAGTAAAGCAATTGAATTCACTTATAGTAATGCAGAATAGAATACACAGGAAAAAGAACAGTTTTGGTTTGTGAAATGATAGCATTTAGGTTAATATTTCCCCCTGCAAAGTTCTTAAGGCACAAATGAGCAATCTTACACAGATGTTAAGTAAGCAGCAGGTATTCAGTCATGAAAGACAATGTCTAGAGTTTGAATGCAATCTTCCCTCCCCAAACCAGAGAGAAACGCGCTTTTGGGGATTGACACTTTTAAAATGACAGGTGAAGATGGCTTTGTGATACAATGCAAAAATGGGCAAAAGCTTAATTTGATAGAAATTCTTTTGAGGGCAACACTAAACAGGTCATAACAAACATGAGCTACAAGATAAGCAACAGTACACAGTTTAGATCGGAATGGGAGTGTGGAAGTACTTTGAATGAGAAAAAGACACATGGGAAACTTTAGAAAAATGTAAATTCATGGCAAGATTTCACTTCGCGATTTATGATAAAAATGGGCCAAATACACTGTTAGGTATCAGTGAGAGTTGAAATTAGGTTTCTATCTATAGAATTGAAGAAGTTATAGAAGTTTTACTAAGAGGCGTTTTTGAAAAATAGGCGCAGAGAAAAGCAGAAATTCGGTTTTAAAAATTACAGATTGGTTTTATTACACTATATTAATAACTATGAAAAAGAGAATGCCACGCGTGAATCTCCACAGTTAATCACGGCCGCTCATAACTCTTCACGTGTGATATGTGTGATACTCTAGTTTCTGTTTTGTACGGGAATTACTTTACTTAATCCAAATCACTAATGGGTTATGGTTTAATACCAAAGATGAGAGAAAAATCAGCGCAAGACTCGTTCTGACAATTTTAGGATTCTGAAGTTAAAGATGGGATGGGTTGAGATTGGGATAAGACAATGCAAATATACTATGGGTCACTGTTATTCCTGTTGATACTTACAGTCCCTTGTACTTAAGATTGAACCGTCAGGGTTATGGTCATCGGATCGGGTCTACCAGCATCAGGGCACTTCTGGAGGGATCAATCAGCGGGCGGTACTGGTCAATTTGGATGACACCTCAACTGGATTTGGAATGGATTGGCCCTTCTGGTCATTGGACACAGCAGATTAGCAGGATGCGAGTTTCAGCAGGCAAGCCTTAATGGTAGCAAGCCACACTGGATCAGAATTAAATTCTCTTAAATTTGGGATGGTTGAACTTGGGCCTAGCTAACAAAAAGTTCAGCAATGCTAAGCCCTGGATTCTGAAAAGAAGTCTGGAATCAGCTACAAGATGAAGAGTTCTGGAACAAAGCGCTGCGTGGAAATCTGGATGTGTTCAGGAAGCAGTGTGTGTCTAAGTGTGGTGAAGTTCCTGTATTTATCCTACCAAGATACATCACAAAGTTTATGGTATGGGCAGAATTTCAAACCACACCCCCATAGCTGTGAGTGTCCAAAGGCACTTGCCTTGCTCTGGTTGGCAGTCAGAAAGAGCTGTCATATTTTATGATGCGATTTTGGAACTTCCACATTGATTTGAACCACAATTTAACTTTTGCACAAATGTACATTTCTAAAATTATGTGCCCTTATAAAATCGGACACATGCATTACATATTTGAAGGGTTATTTTTACATTCAATTCCCATCTCTGTGCGAGCTGTCTTTGTCATTCTGTGGAATTTTATCAATTTTAATCATAACAGTTTGGCCTAACAATGTCTAATTCAATATATATCTGGGTGCTGACCCCTAGAACATGGGTATACAATATCATATTTGCAACATTAACAGTTTTGCCACAATCAGTGTTTTGGTGTATCCTTGGTTCCTTAGGTAGTAAGAACTCCTTCCAAATCTTCAACTGTCTAGCATGAGTTCAGATTTATAAGTATGTATTTTTCACTCGTCTACTTATTTTGGTTGCTATGTTAGATGTCGTAAAGTTCTGAGGCAAAATAAGTAATGTCCATTCAAAATCCAGGCCAGATTTTTTTTTCTTACTTCCCAAGTGAGCAAATGGCCAGTCCTTTGAAGTTCACTGAGAAACCTCCTGCACATACTGCCCCTCCTTTAGGAGGATGGGTGTCCAAGCCTTCCTTTGTCCTTCGGTCAGCCAAAGACGCATGGCTAATGAGGTCTTTGTTCTAAATATGCGGGAATCTCCAGCACCCATTAAGCCTTCTTGGGAGCAGCTTAATGTCAACATGAAGTGTCATCTTTCCCAGGCTAGGCACTGTCCAATCAGAATTAACCAGTTAACTCCAACTTGGTTACTTTAAGATTCACCTACAATCTTCCATTTAAAGGATATAAAATGAACAGAGTTTATATGGGATGTTGACAATTAAAGGAGTTAAGCCCTTCACAAAAACATGCTTCGAACAGGCACATTTTGTACTTATTCAGAGAAAAAACACATTTAAACTGAGCCTTTTACATTAGAGTTTCCTTTCCAGCATACACACATTTAACTCAGTATTATCCTGTCTTTGAGTGCTGGGATTTGCTTTGCATGAAATACATTTCTTAGTTGCTCTCAGTCAGTGAGGCCTGGTTTCTTCTGACTGCACTGGATGATCTGTGGTTTCAGCACACTTTTCATTTCAATAGGTCACTCGGAAAATGACTGAATTTAGCACCAAAACAGCACTTTGAAGGTTGCAATTATTGGGAAAGCTGCATTTTAAAAGCATTTTCAGTTTTTATCCCACTTCTGTGGCCTTGCTTCATGTGACATGTAACAGCACCCACTGGCATTCTTCTGCAGGGAGTTCTGTTTTTCCACCAACTTTGACTGTGTACGGCAGGGGTGTGCAGCCTTTTTATGATTTATGAACCATGCGTTTTGTAGATTTGGCACGCACAAGGGTTAGCACATCAATTTTTGGCTGTTTTCTTTCCCTATTGGCAAAGGGGTGCAGTGGGGCGCATTGGCATGGGTAAAATATCCCACAGTACATTCCAGCTGACCAACTGGTGCACCGAGCTGAATTATGGCATATCTAACAACCTGATATGTAGTAACAACACACTTGCAACTAATTCAACTGTGAGCTCTCATAGATTGTCCTTAGCCCTCAGTGTCCAACTCAAAGGGAGCCATTTTAAGGGCTTCTCCTTCCTTGTTTGGTCCGGTTTGTGACTGGAGCGACTGCCATGTTTCTTCCTCTATCTGTACTCTTTTCTTCTTATCATGTTGCCTTTCACCGGTTCACTGCAGGACCGTCTGTTTGGTCGTGGCTGGTACAACTGCTCACGCAACTATGCCCTGCTGTTCCATCATCCATTGATCTTGGTGTACACCCCCTGTTGGTTTGTTCTCCCTCTGGCTGTACTCTTTTCCTCTTATCATGTTGCCTGTGTGAGAAGTCTGAGGGTATTCTCGTACCTATTCCCAGGGATCCTCTGTTCAGGTGGCCAGGGAAGGGCCATCACTTTTGGATCCCGACCCTAGGGGCAGACAAGCAAGGGAGGATCACATGGGGAGAGGGTCTCTGGGGACAGAGGAGAGAATGTCAAAGGGTGACAATTCATCTTAACCCACCCCTACTTTTGTAGGCTACTGTGACAGTACCTTACCCGTTGATAACATACAAAGTACTGCAAAGAGGAAGAGTAAGATCACCTACGAAAAAACCATTATAGTACTGAGGAGAAGAATAAGATGCGAACAGAGGCAAACCAGTAAAACCAGTACTTTCAATACATGTGTCCCATAACAAGGTCAGGCAAAGACAGGCAATTAAAACTAACTAGCATCACTTGCATAGTTTCAACCTTTGCTGGGAGTATAAAATAGACACAGACAACCCAGAGACAACAGGGAACGCACGTTGAGCAGCAGGAAGTGGTGTTGTGTCCGAGAGTGGCCCTGAGAGAACAGAGCGGCAAGCTGTCAGAAGTCTGCACAGAAAAGTCACAGTGTGGCCAGGGAGCCAGATGGAAGAAGTGCAGGGAGCCGCATCTACAGGCAGTGCCTGTGGTAAACACCCAGAACTGCTCGTTGCCCCGGCTGGAAGCACCAGCCCAGGATTGTCAGAGAGGCAGGTGGAGCAGCCCTACCTTTCACGACGAAAGAACAAAAATGCCAGAGATCCAGATGCAGATGCTGCTGAGTTCCAGAGGCTGAATGAAACCTGCTATGCGTCTAATCTGAAAATACATTGTGACCACGTAGTCGCGTGCGACAGGTTGCTAAGTTGTACAAGTGTGAAACTGAAGGAGAGCGCCTGGCCGGTAATGGAAAGCAACATAACATTGTAACAGGGCTGAATCTCCCGAAACTGCTGAGTGAAAAGCTGCCGAGTTTAGCTAGCAAAGTGGGAGCAAAAGGCGGCAAAGAATATAATAACGGCTGTGGAAGTCAGAAAGGGCAGTGAAGCATAGTAAAGTGTGGGTCTGATGACAGGGCCGTTGATAGAATAAAGAGAACAATAAAGACTGTAGAAGGGCTTGAATCATTCATAGGGCCAGAGACGTGCCCAGGATTATACGAAAGCAAGTTGTCAAAGTGAACGAAGAAGCTCAGGTGAGTGCTGGGATGACTGGTTGCATGACCTGTAATGGGTTGACCGTGCAGTCTAAAACTGCACTTAGACCGGGAAGTCCCAATATATAAAGAAAAGCCCTAAGCCCCAACGTTATGCCAAAGATAAAGGGCCACTGGTTGCGTGACCTGTTATGTGTGGATCGTGTGGTCTAAAACTGCACCACGACCAGGAGGGGGCTGAAACGAAAGAGTTGTAAGGTGAGACGTACCTGTGAACTTTGTTTTGTGAGCAAGAACTATATTGAGTTTGGGGAAGGGAACTGTGAGCCTTGAATGCATAGCACAAGACTGTTTCTTGTAAATGTTGTGAACTTTAGATAACTGGATACTTCATGAACTGATACCTGAGGTTTGGGGAAGAGCACCTGAACGTCTTATGAACCTTTGCCAGTGCACCTTGTGTGGATTATAACCAGAGACTATACCCCAGAGGGTACAAGCTTTGCAAGATCCTGCTATTTAAACTCTATCCTGACTTTGGAAAGGGAGCTAGTCAGTGCTTCAAACTTAATGTTATTCACTTCTTCACTTGAACCATTCCTTCACTATAGCTATCTCTTAGTCGTGAGGGCAAGTATAGGTTTGGACACAGACAGACTTTTTGATTTGGACTTAGTTTATTTAGGCACAGCAATCATTCCATAGCAACAGGGCCAGATAGGAATTTTGCCCATGCTGTTTCATTGAGTAAAGGTTTTGAAACTTTATCACCTGTGTCTGTGTCTCTCTTGATTGCATCCTTGTCTCACACCTGTCACAGGTTCACTGCAGCACCGCCCATTCGGTCGCGGCTGGCCAACTGCTGAAACGGCTATGCCATGCTCTTCCATCATCCATTGACCTTGGTTTACAGCCCGCTGTTTTTTACACCCTGTTATTGTCTTTCTTTTTCTTACATCCATGCCTTTCATTTCAGTTTGCACGAAAACGCACCCTTCACACCAAGCTTCTCCATGGAGTCGCAGCTCTCATACCTTGCATCCTACCCCTCTCAAATAACTCTGCTTTGCCTATCTCCATTGTCCTTCTCAATGGCTTAACAAAACACACACCATTTTTTTTACTCATTTCCTCATTTTAGCCTCCACTTTCTCTGCCTCAACAAACCTGGATTTCCCCTTCTTATACAGTTGCCTCAGCCTCGCTTACAACTACGGCCTCCTGTTTCTCTCACTCCCCTCAACAATCTGGTAGACGGGGTGGCCCCCGCCTACTCTTTCACCATTCCTATACGGTTCTTCCTCCTCCTCTTGCTCTTCCACAATTTCTATCTTTTGAATACCGTTCTCTCCTTCTCTGCACCCCATCATATCTCCTTTCTTATTATATATCGCCTGCCTGCCCTCTTTCCTCTTTCTGTACTGATCTTGACAAACGTCTCTCTTTTCTCCTCCCTCTCACTTCTGACTTCTGTCTTCTTGGTGATTTTAACCTCCTTCTCTCAACCACCCCTAAGTCATCTCCTTTTACTTAAATACTGTACTCATTTCACCTATCTCAACATCCTACACCTTCTTCACGCATGTCTGGTTCCTCTTTGGTGTCATACTCTCTACTTCTTCCCCAACTTTTCCAATCTCCTGTAATTCCTTCCCTTTCTCTGATCACTCTTTGCTCTCCTTCCCATTTTCCCCCTCTATGCCTTCTTTCTCATGTCCTAACCACAAACCTTGCTTCTTCGTAGTCTTCAAACCCATGCCGCTGCTGTTTTCTTAACAGCCCTAACTTCATACCTCCCCTCGCCTACTGCCTTTGCCCCTCTTTCTGATGATTCGGCACTCTCATCTCTCAACGCTTCTCTTGCCGCAACTATTGATGCACCGCACCCCGCCCATCCTTTTTGCCCATCCAACAAATCTCGCCGACCTTGGCTGATTCCTGATCTTCTTTCTCGCCGTACTACATTCCAGCCAGCTAAACTTAAGTGGGAAAAACACACTTTCTTTCTGGTCTTGCCACACTTTCTTCTAGTCACTCGTCCTACGATTCTGCTTCTCCAATCTTATTCTCTCGTACTCTCTTCATTCTCGTTGTCTTTTCGAGCTGCTTAATCATATACTTTCTTCTCCTTCTCCTGACCCCTCCATCTCCTCTTCCCTTACTCCTACTGATCTGGCTAAATATTTTACCTCTAAAGTGGCCAACGGTGATCCTCTGTTCCGCCCGCAGAAACCTACCACCGTTCAGTCTTCCCTCTACTTTCTCCTTGTTCATCCCTCTTTCTGAAGCTGACACTTGCTCTTTCCTTGTCAGAGCACATCCTACTGCTTCACCTTTGGACCTTATTCCTTCCCCCCTCATCACTAAGATTTTTCCTCTTCTACTTCCTTATCCAACTTTTCTTCAGGGCCGGTGCAAGCACTAGGCAAGGTTTGGCACTTGCCTATACTGTGCAAATGTTAGAGCGGCAAATCCTGCCAAAGGCATTTTGTATTGTTCACATTATATTTAATTTATTTATGTATTCTCTCTCGGCGGCAGTGGCACTCCCTGTCTGCACTGCAGAAAGCAGCAGCAGGAAGGCCAGGCAGCACGCCACCAGGCACCATGACGTGAAGAGGTTGGGTCACGAGTGCCAGGATGTGGTGCTCGCATGCACGTGCGCATTAGCACTGCACGTGCGGTACCCTTGTCGACCCTCGTGACTGGCTCGTGACGTGCGATGCGATTGAATTCTCACCCTGCTGCCTGAGCCAACTAAGCCGTGCTGCGCATTATCATTGGGCTCGGCTCCGGTCGTTGCGCTTAACTTTTTTTTCCCGATCACACACTGAAGAAAAGGTCTTCATTGTGTCACACATTGAAGACCTCTTCTTCAGAAAAGCCTACCATGCTTACATGGTGAATTGTGTGTCACTGAAAGCTGCAGCACTACACAAAATACATGATGGAGATGCCCTATACATTACGTGCGCAAACTGAAAACTGTGCAACTACCTCTAAATGATTATAGAAGCGATAACTGAGTTTCCAGACTTGCGTTTCAACGGTAGTCCATGTGCATTCAATGCAGAGACTTGATGCATGAACCGGTCCGTCCCATTATGTTCATCAAAACTTTAAGAATGCATTTATCTGCTGTTCGGGGGAGACAGCTGCAAGCTGCCTGCCTCTGTCAAGCTTTGGACCGCTCCTAATTGGGTCATTGTGACCTTACATGTTTGCAGTGTCTCGATGCTCTCTGGGATAGCCGGGAGGTGGCGTATCTCTCTGCATGATTACTGCATTCCATGGGGTCGGAACTGGAAACACAGACGTGGCTTTCTTCCATACTCCAGACTCTATCATACACACTCTACAGCTATCTTTCCAAAAATATATCCTCTCAGAAACCTTTGACCTATGTGTTCTCATGGGTACCACGCGGGTTCCCACAATCATTCGTAAAACATAACTACACTACACACATCCAGATATCCCTACCCTTATGACCTGTGCCAGGCACTCAGTGGTTGAATCAGTGAACCACAAAACGAAACTGTTTTCAAGCGGAAGTGAATGAACTTTCCCAATGATTGTTACTGCTCTGGGGTGATATGACCATTACAGATTTCGTTTGCAGTGACATTTAAGGGCCATCAGTGACAAAATAATGTTTTAGTGGTACCTGCATTCATTCTTCAAATTCAAGAAAGCAGGGGTCGACTGGCCTAGGGAACTCT
Source organism: Ambystoma mexicanum (assembly GCF_040938575.1). Classification (NCBI taxonomy): domain Eukaryota; kingdom Metazoa; phylum Chordata; class Amphibia; order Caudata; family Ambystomatidae; genus Ambystoma; species Ambystoma mexicanum. The sequence goes on along the minus strand of NC_090924.1, from coordinate 89,229,383 downwards.
GGAGATTTCCCGGTAGGCCACTGCACCGTGGGCCTCTTTTGTGTAGTAATCTACTTTATTTTCAAATGTTGTCATAGGAAAAGGTTTAGGCTTGCTGAAAATGGGCAATATGGGGCCACTCTGAACATTATTTCCAGGGCCTCTTTTGGTTCCCAGTCCACCCCTGCATGAAAGCTTGAACTGGATGCTTCACATTTTCCTTGGGCTATTTGGAATGCATCCTTATTGCTGTCTTGTGATTGACAGAATGGAAATACAGTGAAAAACATATCAGATATACCTGTAAATAACAAGGCTGATAGTGAATCACAGGAAAAATATCCATTGGAAGTAAATGCTCCCCATTCTGTTTAAAAAGCATTGTGTGGGGTCTTTTGTAATTTGAAACGCGAGGAAAGACACAGGCAATTGGACAGTGCTGTGTCTGGCCTCGAATAATGGAAAAGCAGGAGATGTTCATGGACAGGAATGAGTTGCATTGTCAGAGCTATGCATCGGGCGAAATAATTTGCATGGTACCAACTTGTATATTGGAACATGGTAGGCTCTATACACATTATTTTAATGAGGACCGTTTCAAAGGAGACATGGCTTTGTGGGTTAGAGGTAGTGCATACACGTGTCACCCCATGGATCAGAGGTCTACAACCTTTGGCATGCCAGTTGTTTTGAACTACAACTCCCATTACCCCTAGCCAGCATATCCATCAGTGAGAAGTCAAGGGATTTATAGTGCCAAACATGTGCAGAGCTGCATGCTGCAGACCACTGCCATAGATGATCCTTATGGCCCAGGACATATATTGATATCAAGGAGACCTCTGCTGGTGCATGGTGGCAAGTGTGCTGAGGGTACACTGCCATGTGTGCAGGTCACCTCCTGCATGCCAGGGCTTGATTTCCCTTCCACCCATGTGTGCATGGTTTCTCAACACCTAGCGGGCCAGGCTCACATTGTCTAACAAGCACCACTGATGGAAATAAGCATTTCAACATTATTTTTTAAAAACGTCAGATAATTTGTAATAAAAACTGCAGGGGTTGTGTGGCAAAATCCAGAGGCTATTTGACAGAGCTGTGATTCTTTCGACTACATAGAGTAGCAGCCAGGGGATGGCACATGTGCATTAGGAAAGCTGTGGTATGGGTTCCAGAACTGGAATAGTGGCAGGTGGTTTGAGCTGGGAGTTCAGTGACGGCACCGTAAGCTTGCTGCAGTGCTGGATCAAGGCGCATTGGTAACATTATATCCCAGTACAAGAATAGCAGGAGCTGCTACAAGGAAGGACTGATCTGCATCAGCAAGATATGTATGAATAAACAAACCTGGACTTGAAGGCCGTAGAGCAGTCAGTATTGGGAAACACATGACACGTCTCTCTGCATTTGCTTCTACACACAGATAAGGAGCGCTATTACAATCAATTGTGCAATGCTAAGTGCAGCTATGAAAAGGTAGGGCTGTCTGTGATGTGTACATTTTATAAATGTCATGCCACGGCAAGCAATGGCTATGTGTATATGTTCTCTTAGATACCTGGGTAGAACACTGCATTGTTAACATTTATTTAATAGGAGCATGAGAAGGTATCTTTGTTCAACTCATGTGCATGGTAATAGAAAGAAATGTTCATGGTCACAGTATAGTAAACTCAGAAGAAAAAGCGAAAAAGAAAAACCAAAACAAGAAGAGTCTTTTCTTAAGGATTTTCGAGGCAATCCACTGCAAGATCAAGATGAAGATCACTCAAAGGATCCCCCTGATACTGAAGTTGTGATGGCGGATATAGCTACTGCCTCGCAAGGTGAAGAAGAATCGGAAATGCAAACTCTCAATGTAGAAAATAAACCGAATGACCAATTGCGGGTTCAAGATTTGTGAAGTTGTGAAAGTCCTGCTGTCTCCAGCAGTGTGAGCCAAAGTGATCCTGCTACCTTGGACAAGTTTCCCTCCAAAAGCAGTGTTCATATCCGACAAATTCTGGAAGAACATGGGCCATAACAGGTTATGCAGTATCTTTTCCCTAAAGATTGAAGCAAAAGAAAGTTTTCATCACATTTTTACAAACGGAGGCTTCCCAACAGAGATGCTGTGCACCGTCAGTGGCTAGAGTATTCCATATCAAAGGACACTGTTTTGCTTCTGTTGTAAGCTCTTTATCAGTAATCCAACTAATGCCTCATCTCTTGCTGATAAAGGGTCAAAGGACTGGAAAAGCATGTCTGCAATTCTAGCAGCGCATGAAGAAGGCAAGGAGCATTCAGAAAATATTCAAAAGTGGAAGGAGCTGGCACTGCAAATGAAAAAGAAGAAAACTATTTCTAAAGAAAATGTGCGCCTCATTAAGCAAGAAGAGAAGTATTGGCAGCAAATCTTAGAACGACTGATTGCTTTAGTAAGAGTTCTCGGTATGCAAAGTCTGGCCTTTCATAGAATGCATGCAAAACTGCATATATTTGGTAATGGAAACTTCCTGAAATGTGTTGAATATCTAGCTTTAATTTGACACACTCATGGATGAGCATCTTCGTAAAATAACAGACCAAAAGACACATATTCACTACTGCTGGAAAGATATACAAAATTAACTGATTCAGCTTCTAGCCACAACTATTACAGAGGAAATCCTATCCTCAGTTCGGACTGCCAAGTACTTCTCAATCATTCTAGATTGCACACCAGATGTCAGCCATGTTGGACAAATGACAGTGATAGTTCGCTATGTCACCACCATGTCAGTATTGGACTCTGATCATTGTGAGCCTGTGTGCATTTAAGAACATTTTCTAGGAGTTGTGCACTAAAAGAGACAACTGGAGCTAGTATGACAGACACTATTCTCCACCAATTACAAGAAATGTCCTTGCCCATTGAAAACTTGCGTGGCCAAGGCTATGATAATGCAAGCAATATGAAGGGGAAAGAAAATGGTGTACAACAAAGAATTCTGGATATAAATCCACATGCTTTGTTTCTTCCTTTCAGTGCCCATTCTTTAAATTTGGTTGTTAATGATGCAGCTAAGTGTTGCTTAGAGGCAACTGCTTTCTATGACATGGTACAAGATATTTATCTGCATTTCTCTGGTTCAACACACTGTTGGGAAGTTCTAAAGCGCCATGTTCAAAATCGTACATTGAAACCACTGATTTGACCAAGATGGGAAAGTCAAATTCATGCTTTGAAATTTCTCCACTATGAGCTGTGTAATGTGGATGATACACTAGTTGAGATATCAAATGACACCACGCAAACAGAACCGTCTGGTAATATCTCTTGCACAGATGCCCAAGGTCTTGCAAAGGGTATTTCTAGCTTTGGGTTTGTAGTGTCCCTTGTTGTGCGGCATAACATTCTCCTTGAAATAAATGTGATAAGCAAACAACTTCTGGAAAAAAACACTTGATGTCTGTGATACTATAAAACAACTGGAAGAAACCAAGACGTTTCTTAGTGGGTGAAGGAGTGTTGAAGGGTTTGAGAAAGCGCTTGTCGATGCATGTAAACCTGCAGAAGAGTTGGAAATTCCTGTGTGCTTTGAACCCGATTATTCTGTTTGTGTTCGAAGAAAGAAGAAGCAGTTCACATATTAAGCAGATCATGAGGCTATTGACAGCCCCAAGGAAAATTTCAAAGTGAACTTTTTTTTTGCAATCATTGACACAGCCCTTCAATCTGTAGAAGAGAGATGTACTCAAATGCATCAAATTAGTTCTGTGTTTGGCTTCCTCTATAACATACACAGTTTGAATACTAAGGCGGCACATCCAATCTTTGGCCACTGCTTGAAGGTAGAGCAAGCTTTACAATATGGGCACTCGAAGAACATTGATGCGTCATATTTTTGTAATGAATTGCAAGTCAATGCATGAAGAGTTCCAAATAGTTTATCACCCCAAGAGGTACTAAAATTTGTATACAACAATAATTTGTCACAGAGTATGCCCAACACATGTATCACTCTCCAGATTCTCTTACCCTGCCTGTTTCAGTGGCAAATGGCAAAAGAAGCTTTTGAAAGCTAAAGTAGATCAAAGGATATATTCGATCTTCTATGATGCAAAAAATACTTGTTGGGCTGGCAACCTTGTCACTAGAGCATGACATTGCTCAACACATTGATATCAAGAACATTGTTTCCACATTTGCAAAAATAAAGCTCGGAAAGTGATTTTCTAATGTGCATTTTCACTTGTTTTAACACACATCTGGTATGAAGTAACATGCATTCCTAGATATATGTGTGTTTTATATGTCTAGGTCAGCAAAGTCATCATGTATTACACATGATGGCTTTGGTAACGCAGACACATGTTTCATAGTTTGCAACAGGTGGCCCACCACTTCTGCTCCTGTGTTTCTTGGGTTTTTGGATGGTTTTGGAGAGTGACTCACTGTTTTTCACTTTTTTAGGTTTTTTAAAAATAATAAGAGACATATTGCAAATTATTGTTGAAGGTATGAATATCATAATAAGTATTGGGAAACATTAGTATTTTGTACCAGGTAGTGCTGGTTATGGTGTCTAGTATGTATTACCAAAATCGTTTTCCTAATGTCTGTATTGCCTATATAAAATGTACAGAAAGGATTAGGTCCACATGCTCAGCAGTACATTTGATGCTGCTATAGATACATTGACTTGTTTAATAAACCTGTATTTATGAAACACAGAGGCTTTAATTTGACTTCTGAAACCTAACACCCTGAGTAGATGTGAGGTTAAGGAAAGTGCAATGGGATCCATCCACAGCAGAAGACATGAGCAATGTGTTAGGTGGAGGTAATGGGTTTGCGGCAATCGGTAACAAAATGAGGACGGTTGGTTGAGAACGTTTAGGATCTGGAGTGGTGTGAGGGGGTGTCAATCTGACAGTTTGCCTAGGGTTGTAAAATTCCTTGCACTGGCCCAACATTTCTTATCAATGTGTCTCTATCCACTGCAACCTTTCCCGCTGACTTTAAACCCTCTGTATCCTTTCTCTCCTAAACAACCTTTCTTAGACACTATCCTACCTTCAAGCTATCATCCCACCTCTCTTCTTCCATTTTGCTCTACAATTCTAGAAGGAGTAGTTAATACTCACGTTTCTTCGTATCTTAATCTTCACTCTCTCCTTCCACTAACAAAATATGGCTTTTGCCCATTTCACTCCACAAAGACTGCACTCCTCACTGTTTCCAACTCTTCTGCACGTCACTCTAAGCTCTCCCCTATTCCAATCTTACTTGACCTCTCTGCTGCTGCTTTTCATACGGTCGACCATCCTACTATTCTACTTTCCCTACATTATCTGGGCTTTCCAGGTACTGCTCTTTCCTGGTTTAAATCCTACTTGGCCGACTGTCCTTTTTGTTTCCTTGGGTGGCTTAAAGTCTTCTACTTTTCCACTGACTCATGGTGTTCCTCAGGGCTCAGTCCTGGGTCTTCTTCTCTGTTCCCTCTACACCTACCCCTTATCCTCTACTGTTTTGTCCTTCTCTTTCTGCAAATTTCTAAGCTGATGACTCTCATCTCTTTGTCGCTTTCTCCTCTATTTCAACACCCTTCCCTTGACTATCACTAACTGTCTCCTAAACATCCAGTCTTGAATGAATCCCATTTTCTACATTTGAATGCTTCTAAGACTGAAATCCTTTTTTTCCTGCCTCTATAATCCCACCTCCCCACATTCTATTCTGTTTCCTCCCTGTGCTCTTCCTTTTTGTTCTTCTTCCCGGAATCTAGGTGTCCCCTTTTGAGTCTTCGCTCTCCTTTGCACTTCACATTGCTAAAATTGCTAGTTCCTATCGTTTCCAACTATTTAACATTCGTAAAGCCCATCCTTTTCTCCTGTCTTCTTCTTGGTCTTCCGCATTCTCATCTGACCTCTCTTTGTTCTGTTTTTATTTCTTCTATTCTGACTCTTTGCCAAATGTCTCCTCATGTCTCTATTATTCCCTCCTAACACTCCCTCTGTTGGCTATCTTTTGAATTTCGCCTTCTGTTGTGCTTTCTCTGTATTATTTTTAAATCATGACTTCCTCCTCCCTATCTTTGCTCTCTTGTTAGCATATGATATGGTAGGTTATTTATTACACGATTAATACCCAGAGGTTTCTTAGCGCGGACCCGGGGATCGAACCTATGTTGCACCGTGCCGTCTTGCTTCCAAGGCGAGCATGTTGCCCCTGAGGTGTCTTCCAGAGACTCTTTGAATGTCCCTTCTCGTTCCTTTCAATCTCAATCTCTCTTTTTGTTAACTGTTTCTAGGCCATCCTGCGCCCAAACTCGCTCGTTCTCGCTCCTAGCCCCCAAGCTCTGGAATTCTCTTCCTCTCCACATCAGGTCTATCCCGACCTACCTCCTATTTCGCACACAACTCAAAACCCATTTACTTTCTGAAATGTCTTTGTATTCCTCTCTTTTGGTTCTTATGTTAACTATTCATGTTAATTATTCATATGAATTTATACTGACTCTTTGTGTTCGGCACGTTGGCGAAAGCAGCTAATAAATTAATAAATACAAATACAAATGTAATGAGGTGGTTATGGTTCATAATGGCCAGGGGAAGAATGATGTGCATTAAATGATACCTCTTCTGGTACAATATTTGAAACTGGTGTAATTCCTTTTGATATATCATTTCTGATTGGTGTTTTAACCAGTGTAATAGATGACCACTGTCTTATACATATGTTCAGTAGCTTGGTATCAATATATATCTACTGTGCATCCAGTGTTTCTATTGGGTACACAGTTTCTTAATTATTACATTGTTCATGATTTGCTGCTGTGAAATGCTCCTGTAGAGTACTGGTGAAATGGCATTTGATGTATTGGAACAGTTACTTTCATGCCCTTCAGAACTCCCAGTACATTGTATAGTTTTTTAGTTCAATTACACCCAAAAACTGAGCTGTACAATAAACAATTTCGACTAATTAAAAAAATTAAAAAATCTAGGAAAGAGAAGGTTGCCAAACACCTCCTTCCACAACAATCATGGGAACATGTCCTCAAAACAATGTAAATTTTACCAAGCGCCAGCCCCTTTCGTGGGAATGAACATTCAAGCATCCCCTTTCCTGAATTGCATTTATATTATCCTACCATAAGGGTGCCACAGGCAAAATTCATTGCACAAAGGGGCTTTACGTCTATTGTAACAATGTAGAGCAATGCAAAAAGTGAAATGTCCCTTGGGGACTTGAGTGGCATTTGGCAATGGGTTCCCTACCCTGATGGGCATGCCTACACAAAGGAGCAGGAAACAATACAAAAACATCTTGCATGAAGGGAGGCTACTTCCCGGTTGGAGCTATCCTATAATAATTGAATTGATTTAAATTCTTATTCCTAACACGGGGTAGCTGCATTGACCAAACTGAAAGCGTGACTGGAGTCCAACGTCACTAAAAGTTAAACTAACCAGTTAGTCTGCCACTTGCGTTGAACCCACAGATTTCCATAAACAAATCAAATTGTACAGAGCGAAATGTTTTGATTTTAAAACAGCCAACACATGTTTCAACCTTCCAAAGGTCTTTCTCAAGGCAAGTCCTGCTGATTGCTCCGCTCCCTTGCCAAAAATAATACCAATCATTAAAGTAAAATCCTCATAGCTTAGTCAGTCTCTCAGTCCTTATTGTTCAAAATCCAAAGTCTCCCAGGATTTAAACGCTGGAAAGATTCCAAAACAATGATGCACACCACTTCCCAATTCAATAGTTTGGGTGGTTTAGGCGCCATACCCCAAAGCGATTACAGACTTTGGATTTTGAACAATACGGACTGAGAGACAATACAAAAACATCCCATTTGCTCCAAAATGGTTGGGCATGCCTTAAAGTACGTAGAGAGGGGTTTTTGTGGCACAGGATAAAAAGGAGCGAAGGTGATTTAGCTTTAGAGTTGCCATTCAATACATTCAGAAATGTTAGAGGGGAACAGGGAAATTTAGCTGACCCACATGTGCCACAGCACCAATCTCTAGCCATCCCTGGAAGTTCACCTCCAGGAACAGGAGCATTGTAGGTATGTTTTTTGATCCAGAAAATGACCTTTGTCTTACAGGGCAGTACTGGTGCATACACAGCTGCAGATAATAACATAGACATTACACCCTAACTTCTCCTTCTTATGCTTCTTCTTCTTCTCAGTGTTTCTTTTTTCCTGTGTGACATACATTTGGCAATTTGCACCCAACGCCATGTGGTTGGAGCATTGGAGTTAGGAAACACCATCAATATTATGGTTGGTTCAAAAAAGCATTAAAAGAACACACTTTTCTCTATAATATTGGAGCCGAATAGACCATTTCAGCTAAGCCACATATGCCAGAGCACCACCCGAAGGCCCCAAAGGCCCTCCTTGGAAGTTCCCTCCCTGTTCAGAGTCCCTGTGCAATGCATTGTGGGTATGCAAATTGGCTTAAAAGCAAGCTTTTGAAAAGTTTCGGGTGTGCCTGAGTATATGAAAAAGGATCAGCAAAATCTAAAAATAATACTAAAATAAAACTAATGTGCTTCAAAATAAACACAGAAAACCGTTAGTTATTCCTCAAAATGAGCAACATACTGTGTCTCTGAGTCAATACTGAAATGTTTCCCTAATGCTTTATGATAAATAATTAAAAGGGTTTGGTGCACCCAAAAATAAATACTGAAAAGTTGGAGTGTTTTTCCAGATAAATGATGAAACGGTAGGATCTATAAAAAAAAGGAAATTATGAAAAAGGTAATTGAATACTAAAAGGCTCCAGTATACGGGATATTAGCTAGAGAAAGGGTCAGAAGTTCATCAAATTAACTTCTGAAAAGGATCAGGTGTGCCTTATATCAAAACGCAGAAGTAAGGTTAAGGAAGCCTCAAAATAAATACTGAAAAGTTCAGCCAGATCAGCCAAATGTATGGAAAAGAGTTAGAATCGACTCACAATAAATACTGAAATGTTAAGGTGGGCCTGAAACGAGGTGCCAAAAACAGTGATGTATGGATCAAAATAAGTACTAAAAAGGGCCAGCTATGTCTTTAAAAAATCAGGACATTATTGTGCATGCCGCAATATAAGTACTGAATAGATTAAAGAATTTAGCTGCAAAGTTTTCAGCCATGGACAATAGCTTTTATCATAGGCCTGAAAGCCTGACATCGACAAGGGCATTTAAAGAAGGATAAGAGTTTACAAGGGACGGTATAGCGGCAACAGTTTGCTTTACTACTATTCGCAGCCGGCTGCAAATCTTGTTGCATGTTTGCATGAAGGGCACTGAAACTTCTTGGTGTTGGCTATGAACAAGAATGCATGCAACAAACAATGGAAAAAAAGCCACCTTAATGTTTGCCACCATGGAAGTGGATCCTGTAGTGTCCTGTCTTGCATATTAGTCTTTGTCCCGCCCACGTGGGCATTCCAGCACTGAAATGCTAGGCCAATTCCCTTCTGAACAAGAGTACCAACAGCAACACTATACACGTGTTTCAGCCTTGTTGGGCCTCATCAGTGAGGTGGAGCTGTGCCTTTCTGAGCACAGTGAGCAGGGAGTTCACATCTGGGTTCCCCCAGGTAACTCATGGTGACCAACCCCAAGTTTCTTGCAAAAAAAGAATCAAAAAAGGTAGCAGGCGCCCCTCTCCAGAAAGCACATGGCATGATAACCTGTTTGTGTTTTTTTCCCACTTTGAGAGTTTGCAGTCATCGCCTTTTGCTCAATGTACCATTCAGAGAAGGGAAATACCCATTTGCATATTAGTCTTTGTCCCGCCCATATGGGCAGTCCAGCACCAAAATGCTATGGCAATTCCCTTCTGAACAAGAGTACCAACAGCAACCCCATACACGTGTTTCAGCTTTGTTGGTCCTCATCAGTGAGGTGGAGCTGTGCTGGACTGCCCTTGTGGGCGGGACAAAGACTGATATGCAAATGGATATTCCTCCATTGTGAAAAGTACAGTGAGCTAAAAGTGATGGCTGCAGACCCTCACTGTGGGTAAAAACCACAGAACAGGTTATCATTCTGTGTTCTTTCTAGAGAGGGGCGCCTGCTACCTTTTTTGCATTTTTGTAAGGAACTTGGAGTTGGTCACCCTAAGTTACTGGGGGACCCAGACATGGACTCCTTGCTCACTGTGCTCAGAGAGGCACAGCTCCACCTCACTGATATCTTGTATCTTGACCATAATAAGATCTTATCATTAAATGCCTGGTCTGTGTCAATGACTGTGGGCCTCATAGTATGTTTGCCGGTCCGGAAACAATGGTGCTGGTAAGCATACTGTTGCTTCCGGACCGGCAAACTATGGGTTTGCCTGCTAGAGCCGCTGTGCCCAACAGGTCTGACCCTGCCGGGCACATCGGTCACGCCAGGCAAAGCCATCACGGAAGCACCACCACCGTTTACAACGGTGCCGGTGCTTCTGTGGCCCCACTCCCAGAGAGTCCTATAGGAATATGGGGATTAACGAAATTACCGGCACCTTACTTCCCGGCCGCCGGACTTGAAATAGCCCGGTAACACCGGGAAGTCAGGCACCAGTAATTTATTACGGGTCAGGTGGCAACCTGCCGGTAGCACCGGCACAGTTACCGCTAGACCTGTAATGAGGCCCTGTGTCTTTAAATAGACCCATGAATAGGTTTGCTGGTGCATATTTGGTGCCAATTGCGACTCCTTTTATTTGTTGATAATAGACGTAGTTGAAAATGAATTTATTGGGCTCCAAATTTGCTTGTAACATTTCCTTGAGCATCTCTGTATGTTGATAGTGGGAAGCTGAACTCTCTCTAAAGGTGTATGTGAGTGTTGATGGCCAGGTCTTGTCGCATCGAAGTATAGAGAGCCGGGACGTTGAAAGTGGCCGCAACGGTACTCCATTTCCCAGACTATTTCCTTCAGATTATTCAGGACACTGGTAGTATCCTTCAAATATACTGCTAATTTAATAACCAATGGTTGAATTACGTTATCCAAATATGTTATCCAAATATTCTGATAATGTTTCATTTGGTCATCCGATCTAATAAGTGTTTATGTATTTTAGAAAGAAAGCACATAGTTGGTAGAACTGGTTCTTTTATGGTTAAGTAACTCTTTTCCAAATTGGTTGCAAGTATCTGTCTATACCATTTTGCTATCAGTTCACCAAGCTCCTCTATTGTTCAATTTCTCAGATTTAATTCAAGAACTTTGTCACAGTCAGGGATTTCCAAAGGGTTCATCGCCATATCAATATAGTCACTCTTATTCATCACCACGATGTTCCCCCCTTCATGGATTTTTCCTGGGCTAATCTTTTGAGTGCCACATGTTCTTTCTTCGATAGGTTCCCAGTATATTTCTTCCTATATTGCTTTCTATTTTTACTTTCAATTACATGGTTAATATCATCCGTTACAGTCTTTTGAAAGGTATCAATTACATTTGTCGACTGCATCTGTGGAATGAATTTTGATTTGGGTTTCAGTTCTTTCTTGTCAAGATTTTATAGCTTGATATGTAACTCTTGTAGAACATTCCTTATCTCAAAATCCTCTGATTCTTCCAATGAGCTAAGTAATAAGGTGCTTGCAATATCATCAATTGAAAGTGAGCTTTTTTCTGTCACTATTTTGCCGTCTGTTATTTGTAGTATTTGTGTAGCTCTGACTGCAGAGAGGGCCACACCATTGCTGTCACCACACATCACCCGGGCATGCGCCAGGACAGCCAAGCCCAGATATCCTGTTGTGGGGTTTTGATTTTTAAGAAGCAGTGGGCCAGGAAGAAGCATATCCCTGCCAGCATGCACTGTGTTCCCACAGGAGCTGGAAATACCCGCTGTGAAAGCAGATGGCAGAGGGAGTGTGCATGCTCCTACCAGCACGTAGGCAAGACCCGCTGTACAAGCGGAGCGCAGAGGAAGAGGGTACACCCTCCCAGCATGCAACGCTCTCATGCTGTGACAGGCCTGCTCATCCACAAAAAGCTTTAGCCCTCCCAGCTCACGTTACTACCGCCTCGCTGAGCCCAGATGACTCCTGACTCTGTCTACAGTTTTAAATGTACGGTGGAAACATTTAAAGCACTGCAACTAGTTTCTGCACCGTGCTCAGAATAGTCAAACAAGCTAGTATACGAAGGCACTAATTGTGGACATTGATAGTGTCATTTGAAGTCATCATGTCAGATGCAGATACCTCTTCAGCCCCCCACAACATGTTCTCCTCACCACAGATCAGTCGTCCTGAAGGTCCACATGTGGTAGAATTACAAGCAGTGGCACCTTTGACATAAATGTCTCCAGCACTTTAAGACCCAGGTGGGCCAGACGGCTCAAAGAGTTCTACATTTATCTCAATACCCTGGGTTTGCGTGATGACAGACGCATTAGGGGTATTTTGATGCATTCCATGGAGCCAACAGTGGAAGATGTGATCTATGAGATGCCATAAGAAGCTATACATATGTTCATAGGGCTGATAGACTGCCTAAACACCTGTTTTGTCCCACATACATGTATAGATGATGAGAGATATGTTGTCCATACCACCAAGCAAGCAAAAGGAGAAACACTATATAATTTTGGGATGCGTCTAAGAACAAGAATAAATCACTGTGACTTTGACAATTACTCAATCGATGAAGTCCTCCGTTCACAGATAATTTTGAGATGTGAATCCTCTACATTCCGGAAAAGGTTGCAGCAGAAAATAAGAACACTAGAAGAAATACTGATACTAACACTTACATCATTGGCTATAGACTTGCAAGCTGATGCAGTGGATCAAATGAAGATATCACAGTCAACGAATGCGCCAGTATGTCAGGTAACTGTGGCACAGAAACCAGAGATTTCTCACAAATATATGTGTTGCAGATGAGGATATGACTTTCTGCATGAAGGAATATGCCGGGTTATAGGGTACGTCTGTGATAAATGTGGCCAAGAAAACTGCTTCCCCTCAGTATGCAGTAACTACAAACATGGAAACTGTATAAGTGATGACAGGGGATCACTGTGAAGCTCAATGTCAGCTGGCAAGCAAGAAGAAGATCACCTGAACAAAGACAAAGGAGATCTCCCAAACAGAGACATCCCTCCCTGCAGAGAGCCAGGAGACCTGCAGATCAACGCAAAAGGTCCCTTCTCAACAAAAACACCAACCAGAAGAATCCAGAAGGTGGTCGTTGCATCATAAAATATGCTATCACAAATCATCACTTAGTCGCTGAGAGGACTCTGGCTCATCGTCCAGTGGAGAGAGGAAACAAGGATTTGTAATGCCATAGGTCATCCAACGGCAAATGAACATAGGTCCACGTTCTTATTACAAGTGAATGGCAGTCCTTGCGAGTTCCTAATTGACACTGGTGCAACTGTAAATGTCATGAATGAAGACGCATATTCAGGCTTGAAATACACTCTGTGCCTTAAAACGGCTGCCATTGATATATATCTATAAGGCCTCAAAATGGCACTTCCGTGTAAAAGAATGTTTCAGGAAACATGATCACACAAGGAAGACAGCAAAAATAATGATGTATGTTATTCAAGGTAATATACCAGGAGGATACATCTTCGGTTTTAAGTCGGCTTTGCAGATGGGGCTGGTTCCCATCCTATACCGTATCTTGTCTGCATATACATCCAGTTGCAAGGATATGGTGCAGAGAATACACTCTACTTTTTCTCAAGGGCTAAGCAAATAAAAGGACAGGCAAATAAAGCTACACATAAATGAAAACGTGAAACCTATAGCGCAGCGCTACAGAGGCATCCCTTTTAATATGCAGTCACAAGTTGAGGTTGAAATAACATCATTATTAGAACAAGGAATATTAGAACAATAGTGCCGGTGCCCCAAAAGGAGGCGGGTGGCGCATTTGGTGGCGCATTTGTCTGTGTGTGGACATGCACCCTCCCAAACAAACAATTGAGAGAGAAAGATACCTGTCACCAAGAATGAAGGATATGATCCATCTACTACACAGAGCCGCCGTCGTCTCAAAGTTGGATTTGGATTTGAATAAAGGGTATCCACCAACTAGATTTACACCCATTCACACCCAGTAATATAACAACCTTCATGTCTCACCTTGGTTTGTTCAGAAACAAATGACTAATTTCGGAGTCTCTTCAGCCAGCGAAATATTTCAAAATTAAATTTATAAAGTGATACGCCACATTCACAATATCTAAACGACAGCGAAGGCATTCTTGTATTCAGGGTAAACGAATGCGCCCATGATGACACTTTGCGACGAGTCTGCAATGTCCTAAAAGATGCGTATCTAACCTTAAATGCAGACAAATGAAAATGTTGGAAATACACATTAAAATTCTTTGGGCATATATTCCCCAGCAATGGGCTTCAACCTGATCCAGAGAAGGTCCAGGCCCTTGTCTCAACTCCAGTTCCAATACCACATTGTCAGTATGGTCCTTTTTGGGTATGGCCAAATACTGCGCTAGGTTCATCCAGGATTTTGCATCCATTCACACGCCATTGAGACTCCTCAAAGGAGCAGGACATGAGTTTCAGTGGTCTCCAGACTGTGCAGAAGCATTCCTGGTCATAAAGGAAAGCATATTGTCTGCTGCATGCATGGCTTATTATGATCCAGACTAGGAAACAGAACTCACCGTAGATGCCAGCCCAGTGGGACTAGGTGCTATTTTGGCGCAACACGGACCTACTTCTTCGTCACCGCCCTGAACGGTATCATATGCCAGCTGGAGCCTGACATCAACGGAATGTGCATATTAGCAGGCTGAAAGGGAACGCTTGGCGCAGGTGTGGGCGTGTCAACACTATGTTCTGTTTTTTGTATACAAAAACGGTTCACTCTCATCACTGACCATCAAGCCCACATGACAATCTATGGGAAGCCTAACGCTAAGATGCCCCTGGGAATTGCTCGATGGGGTCTTTGGCTCCAAGAGTATCAATTTGACATTATTCACAAGTAAAGACAATAACCCTGCTGTTTTCTATCGAGACATCCTCTCCCGAACGAAGCATGTGACCGGACGTCGAAGGCTGATCGGTACATTAACGACGTTGTTCACAATGTACTCCCAAAGCCCCTTTCTATGCACACCATATGCACGGCGATATTTCCGGTCTCAAATTCGTATTTTAAAAGGCACTCATCTGGAAAGCCACTAAAGGCTGCCTACCTACAAGCCCACAATGGACCTGTGCAGCGCACCTTTCCTCTTCTCGTCGTGCACGGTGGTGACTTTGTCAGCATTCCTTTAGTTTTAGCCCAGATTAGTGTTTTTAGGTGGTGAAGCTCATAAACTACGACAAGCCGGTCTGCTTTTGTGATTTCTCTTGGAATTGTAATGTGGAAAAAGGCCACTCGCACGGGCCTCAATTCTTTCAAAACCGCATTTCTGCTTTGAGCAACAAAGCTTTCAAGAATAAAATGTTTAAAGGTTTGAAGCTGGCACTGCTGTGTTTCCCCTGGCCGTGAAGTGAAAGCAGGGGTGGACTGGGAACCAAAAGTGGCCCTCGAAATAATGTTCAAAGTGGCCCCATATTACACATTTTCAGCAAGCCCAACCCTTTTCCTATGAGAACATTTGGAAATATTATACGTTACCACACAAAAGAGGCCCCGGGCGCAGAGGCCTATCGGGAAATCTCCAGAGTTCCCTGTAGACCAGTCCACCCCTGAGTGAAAGGTCCTTATTGGGGGGAATGCCCATACTCCTGTTGGATCTGGGAAACATATGTAGAACCTGACAAAGGGGGATGTTCCCGGGGTAATAATGTATTTCCTGGGGCCCTGTGTAGTGTGGATTGGTCGTTCTCTCATTGTTTAATTCCCTGCTGCTTTTTCCTTATTTACTTTACACAACTTTGTTCTGCAGACACGAGCTCACCTTTTTAAAGCATGGCCGAAAGGGCCAGCCTTAGTTATACAGCAGAGCAAACCTCTGAAATCGTCAGGGGGGCTCCCCTGCTCAACCCAACAGGAAACAACCAATCCATGCTACATATGGCCTAAGGAAATACATGATTACACTCGAAGAAGTCCCCCTTTGTTAGGTTCTACACGTGAAGTGAAAGGCCGGCTTGAAGGGGAAAAGTAGTGGTTTTCAGACAGAGGGGAACGCGTTTAAATCAGTAGTCGGTTGATTAATTAGTCTAAACTGAAGCTATGCACACACACATAGACAGTGCTCATTTCTAGCTGAGTCTGAGGAGCTCTGACGCGCTTCCTGCAATTAATGATTATATTAACCACTGGCTGAATGAGGCGAAGTCAACAGCCCCCAAATAGAAAAGTTGGAGCTGAGAGGATAGGGTTAGATGCGGGCATGCTGGATGTAAGCAAACTAAATGTTTCGGCTCCCGAGTTCGTGAGGCTCCCGAAAGAATGTCACGGCCGCACACATTAGCGGGCTGCGCTGCCCCCTTTAATTCATGTGTTGCTCTGCAGTGTTCTATTTCCCTGTGACGTACTCTCTTTGCGTTCAGTCACTCTCGGCACATTACTGCCACTTACTGACAAGAGGCTCGGGCTGAAGCATTCAGAGAAGCAACGCTCTCCAAAAAGCGAGAGAAATGCACAAAAGGGCAAGAAAGTAATGGCGGTTCGGTTGCCAAAGGTTGCATTTATTCTTTTTCCTTTTTTGTGCATTTGTTTCCATTTTGCCCGCACCACTGCAGTCCCCGCTTCAATACGAATGAAAATAAATGGCGGCCAGTGTGCCTACAGGAACAAATAGGGTGGGGGCGGTGGAGAGAGAAACTTACTCCTTACTTAATCCGTCCGTCGTAGCTGCTGCACTCCAGTCTCCTGCACTGCCCAGCTTCGTCATGCCGGAAGCAACCTTAAAGACAGCCAATAGGATAAAAGGGCAAATGCCTCTCCAATCAGCCTCTTGAAGGTTGCTCCGATAACTCCCTGTTATGCACCCAGCTAACCGTATTGTCTGGGGGTGGGACAGGAGCCGTGGCTCGGAGGGTGGTGTGTGGATGGGCTACTTTTAAAATGTCTGTTCTTCACATGATCATCGCACAGTGTGGGCCCTGGGCAGCCATGGTGGGGCCTGTAGTAGGCATGTGGTGTCCGGGGACCAATCCCCAAACGAGGGTCGGGTTGGAGCCCCCGTTTCATCCCAGGCCGGCCCGGGCCTCACCAGGGTTGCCCTCCTCTAGTTGCTGTGACAGGAGGTTTGGATTTACAAAATGGATGCCAAGATAGAAAAAGCCTTAGAAGGTGGCACCGCGTGCAACGCTATAGCCCGAAGGACATTCCTGACTCAGCCCACTAAGAACTGGGCCGAGGCACCCGTCGATCATTTTTGTACACTCTCCAATGGTAAATATGTTCTGGTGGCCATGGATGAGATGTCACGGTATCCAGAAGTGCAATTGGAATCATCCATGGGAGCTTTGTCAGTAATTCCTGGGGCCTCATTACAAGGGTGGTGCTCCCGTAATGAAGGGTGCCGGTACAGGACCGGCACCCTTCATTACGGGAGCGCCTATTATGAGGTTCCGTTTCGGGACCCGGAACAGACGTCTGGTAAAACGAGACGTCCTTTCCGGGTCCCACAAGGGGAAGAGGGAGCTAATAATGGGCCATTTGTAATGTGCCCGTTATTACCTCCCTCCCCGGGCTCAAATGGAAATGGGGATGGGTTCCTGCAAGGAGAAATTACCAGGTCCTCCTGTGTCTGAATGACCCGGTAAGTACTTATTGCAGGAACCCGGCATTGGAGCCCGGTATGGAGGCAGCCATGGCGCTAATAGCACCATGGCTACCTCCATACTCGTAATGAGGCCCCTGGTCTTGTTAAAATGTTTGCTGACTATGGTATTCCAAACTTTGTAAAATCTGACAATGGGCCCCATTCAGTGGAAATGAATTTCCATTGTTTGCAAAGAATTTAGGTTTTCCCCAGAAGAAGATGACACCAGTATGGCCACAGACTAATAGTACTGTGGAAAGGTGCATGGCCAACATTAAGAGAACACTCCACATATGCAACATCCCAAAAGGGTCAGTCATACATGCCATTTGCAATTTACTCAGGGATTACTAAATAATGCCGCAAAGTACCATGGGTGTCTGCCAGTCTGAACACATGTTTAATTGCGAGATCCATGGCAGACTACCTCATTCGTCAGCTCAACAGGAGGAGGGTGAACTAGTCAGAAGAGCATGACAAGAAGATTAGTCTAATAATATCAAAATGATAGAATATGCAGCTCAATGAAGAGGGGCCAACGAATCAGAGATACATATTGTTGATTGTGTAATAATGCGCCAAACACAGTCGCATAAGGACATGCCTACATTTAACTCTAGCCCATTAACAGTGACAAATGGAATGGGAGCAATTTGTCTCCTCTGAGTAGCAGGGACTGACCATCATGAGAAACTCTTTGTTTTTCAGAAGAATAAGGACGGAAAATTGTTTGACAGCTGAAGAATCAGTTCACCGACTATATGGATGGGGACATTGACACTACTGATAGTAGCTCGTATAAGGTAGCAATATCTATGTAAGAAGGAAACCACCTCAACAGGTGACCAAAGAAACCTTCTTGCCCAATTTAAGAGATGGGTTAAGAAATGTATGTACTTATTTATGCAAGGGAGAGATGTGGTGTCCTGTACTGTTTCTATGGCCATCCGTGAGTGCCTGCATTAGGACGTCATGACAGGAGGGAACAGATGAGGAGGAGTTAGAGAAATGCATGCATAATAATAGAGAAGATGTGTAAATGCAACCCGAGTTCCTGTCATTATTTGAATATCTTGTGAGAAACCTGAAGGTGTCTCCCTAGCTAGTCCCCGGGGATCTTTCATCCAGGTGGCCAGGACACACCCATCGCTATAGGATCCAGTTTGTGGGGGTGGACCAGTGAGGGAGGATCACCTGGATGGGGGGTCCTTGGCGAGTGGGAGTGGGACACTGATGGGTGAGATGCGGCATCCCCCTTCTTTCAACACCTTTTCCCCATCCTACCACGTAGGATAGTCCAAATCCCTGCCCCCACCTTTTCTGACACGAACACTTTTGCACAACACGAAACACAACAAACTAACACCAGAGCCGTTTACCTGACATGTCGCAATACAAGGGTCAGGCAAAGTCAGGCAATTGAACAGCAATTGACACCTGACAGCCCTTTCCCTTGCCCACAGGGATTAAAGGTGGAGCATGAGAGCATAAGGCGAGCAAGGCAAACCGCACGACGTGAGAGCTAACTCAGCAAGGCAGTTCAAGAGGATGCTAAAGACGGCAAATACTGAGAGGGTGACAAGGAGAGAAGTGACCTTGCCCTTTGTAATCCAGGCCCGTGAAACCTCTGCAGACGGAAATATAAGACCGCGAGCAAAGGACAGCATGTGTTGCAGCAGATGTCAATGGTAAACGAGACCTTCCTCCGTTGATTACCAAGCCGGGGAGCGGCGATTGTCTCAGTGGTATCAGCCTTGACTCCAAAGAGAAGGAAAGCCAAGAGGTTCATCACAGCCGGTGAGTCGAGGGGAGAGTCGATAAGAAACCGAACTGTGTTGAACGAAAAGTAGCAAACGGCTAATTTGAACTTTGAAAGGTTTAAAGAAACTGTTGATGAAGGAAGGGGAAAACCTGCAAGATAGGCATCCAGCACCACGTTGGTGCTCACGCAGGAAACTCTGGGCGATTACCCGAAGGTAGCGACTACTGTAACCAAGGCCTTGGGAAGAGGCGAAGAGAGGTCAAAGTGGTCATACAGGGGTCTTGTTAAATCCTCTGCACTGTCAAATATCTTTGACCGACAGATGATTGTGAAAGCTAAGGGAAATTAATCCTGCATGGTGAAAATTAGTACATGAACAGTGCATTTCAAAGGACACCAGGAGTTAACCTGACGGAGGGATGTGCACAGTGAATTGTTTGAAAAGACATTAAGACTCGTGAATATGAGAAAAGCCATTGTGAACCCGAAGGAGGGAGACTAGCATTTTGAAAAGGGGTCCGAACCCAAACGAGGGAGATCCAGGGGTGGAAAGCTATCACCCAAAGTTAATTGAGAAAGGAACTGTTCAATTGATTTGTTGAATACGACTTGTGAGGGGTCTGCGCCCTGAAGAGGGGGGCCCAAGGGTGAAGCCGTCACCCAAAGCCATACGTGGGACAGAACTTTATGTTTGTTTAAAATATCAGGCCCTCAAAAGCAAGAGACTTTTGATTAAAAGAGACTTAACCATCGAAGAGCCTGAACGATGCAACGGAACTGTCGGCTTGTGCAGGGAAAGCTCAAGTGTGTGCTGTGCTCAGGAGATCCACCTTGTCCCATGCTCAAAACCTGCAGAAGGGAGACACCTGGCAATCACATCCTGACTTATCGTTTGTGAACACTTTTTCCTTTATTAAAAACCCTATCCCACACTCTTTCTGTAATTAGTTGTAAGGATTTGGCAATACGTTTCTTTAGCATAGGCCTTTTTACTTTGACAAGACACCACAAGGACTGCCTTATTTTTTGTTTGAAGGGCGATGCTTGCTCCCATCTTAGATTTAGGTTTAGATTAGGTGTTTTTCAAACCTGCATTTACAGTTTAATAAACACCATCTAACTGTGATCACTTGTGTCTGTCTTTAATGTTGCCAGCATGAGTTCCTTACAGCATGTGCCTGTTGTTGTAAGTGAGCACACAACAGATAACAAGTCCACCTTGCATGGACATGTGGCAGGGCAAGTAAAACCCTTCTTTATTTCACCAAAATGCAGTGCGGACAGGGGAGAACAAATGGGAACAGAGCAGTGTGCCAAAGAAGAAAAATACTAAAGCAGGTGGTGAGGGGGAGAACTTACCAGAGTCTTCCAGGAAGCCGCTCCATACTGTTGAAGTCCTTATTCCATGTTGATGATCTCATGGATATCAACGAGGAAAACAGATTTCATCAGTATAGCGCAGCCTCATGGATGCCCCTGGAAGTTTCATTTTCCTTTTTTTTCTCAAAACAACCATTAGCACCCGTATGGGCGACGCAGGCGGCAGGGCCAGAGAGGTACACAGCACATGTTAATTTGGAAGGCAATAGGCCGCATTTATTACGTCTTACATCCACAAAATGCAACAAAGGCCATACATGAATTACATCTCCAAATGGTTACATCATTGTGATGTCGCAACAGTGTCATCATTACATCATCAATAGCGTCATCCTTACGTACTCTAGCGTGGGGGGAGTGACCAAGTCCCAAGCCCCCCACGCTCTGGGACCAGCCTAAGGGAAATCTGTGACCCCCTAAACCACCAACCAGACCCGCTCACCCCCTGCACTGGCCAGTGAGGACCGCTCTAAGAGTGCCTGGCCTGCCACCTCACCGTTCCGTGCCGAATCTACGACCCTAATGTAAATCAGCAATCAATCACTCTTCCAGTGATCCAAAAGGTTGAGCCCCTTGCTCAATACAATTCAATGTGTTCCAACATAACGCAGAACTCTCTCTCCCTGCTGATCGCTAGGGTGGTTGGGTGGGAAAACCAAACATGCTGCAAACAAGCAGCGCCAGTAACCTCTCTATTTCTGGTGCCGGGCAGTGGCGCCTGCACATGACATCGCCCTTCCGTGAGGCACTGAGGCGGTGCCTCCCCTAAGGGTGTCCCTTCCATTATGGCCTGCCTCCGCGCCTCCCAGCCAGCTGTCCAGGCAAAAGTTGCCCGGGGTGCTTTCATGGGCAATGCAGCCAGTGGGGCTTCATACCCTATGGCAGCTGGTCGTTACTGGTCGGGACCACGCACCACATGCTTAAAACTCCTGAGTATAGCCATACAAGGTGGACTTTAAAGCTAGTATGCCCTGGGACGTACACCCAGATGTTTTTTTTATAAAGGCAGGAAAGTTGTTTGTGCTCTGAACACAATGGGGTTGTAGCGCACACAACCTTCCCCAATCAAAAAGAATACTAACATTTAAAAATGTTAGAAATGACTCAAAAGAAATAAATGGAAGAGATAGGTTTGCCTCAAATTAAATTATGAAATGGGGCATATGTGCCTGGTAGTCCTGAAAAGAGTTAGGTGAGCCTCAAAATGCATACTAAACACCGCCTTAGAAAAGCTGAGAGGCTCAGTGTGCCATATGATAACTATTGAAACGGTCTGGGATGCCTGAAAATAAGTAAGGGAGAGGGTGAGAGGGAGACTTAAATATTTAATTAATAGGATTTGCTGTGGCACAAAACAAATCCTGTGAAGGGTAAGGTTGGTTTGAAAATATTCCCTGAAAAGTGTTGTGTTTGACGCAGAATATATTTTGTGGAAATGGAACGGTAGCATTTATGTTGTTTACAGCTATATCAGGAGGGGTAAAGCAGTTTGGGCGAACGTTCTCTTTGGACTGCTCCGCTGCCACGGAAACATCAAATAGTGCAATTCAACGTCAAGGAAGATGGCCGCAGCTGGCCTCCAAGCACAGGAAGAGACGCGACGTTTGTATCGGTTCCAACGCACAGAGAGAGAGCAGCGGGCCAGCGGCTGCTTAATTTTTAATCCCACTGTGGGAGACCTCTAAGGCCGTCCAATAAACTAACTACTGGGGCTCTGTTTACTAAGAACATCCATTCTGGTGGCAGTGGGCCATGTTTATAGCCATTATAATAAAATCTAAAATAAAATACACTGTTGCGAGGAGGCAACAAGTACAGCTGCTCCCTGCACACAGGAGGAGATGCGGGACAATGGTTAACCTTGCTGATTTGAACTCTCACGCGGTTTCTTATTCTTCTCGCTTTCCCATTCACTACAAGGGGACCCCCCCCCCCCCCCGACATATCTGCAGAGCATTTGGTCTTTTGAAACCTCACTCTGTGGCTTAACTCATTTCATTTTGGGAGAACTGGTCACTTCCTTAAAGCTATCAGTACAGGGAGACACTGAGCCTCATTTAAGTCTATGTTAGCACGACTACTTCCCTTATGGAAAATAGTGCAGGAAAACCTTGATTATGGGAATTTTTAACATAGTAAGTTATGCTTAGACAGCCTGATGGCTGTGGTGCCTTTATTATTTTTAGCTTTTTGGGGAGTGCTCCTGTTTACCTTTTCTCTTTTACTGCATAGCAGCATATAGTGCACTACAGTACACAAAATGGCTGACCATGTGTTTGACTCCCTATCTTTGCGCGTCACTTTCCCTTTGGCCTTCTTCCTCCCAGGCGCCAGTAGGATTTAGCCATATGAAGGTAGCCTCTTCACATGTTCAGGACAGAACCCACAACGTAGCCACTTTGTGCTCATGGAACTGGTTTAGGCTTCTTTGCACTTGATTGGACGGTCACCCACGGTTTGAATGTTGCAGGGCCCTACCCAGGAATATCTGGAGAGGATCTTGAGCCGTTCCTGAGTCAACCAACTGTGCCAAGTAACAGAGGCATGACAGGCCGCAGATGGCTGCCAGGGGATTGCTGCTGGGACCACCATTGGCGAAGCATCCAGCACAAAGTGAAGCTCTAATCTCTGATCGACAAGGCAGACCATCCACAGTGCCACCCTCCCATTAATTGGTAACGCCCCCAGATCTCCATGGAAATGCCTCTGCCAGTGGTCCTCAGTCCTCGTCGAGTCACTCCAGCTGCTCATCGTGTTTGAGGCGTCCTGGGGGCCTTCCATCACTGCGTGAGTTATTGCTGAGGTTGTTTTGCAGCTACACTCAAGTACAACTTGGTGCTGATCCATTCTGTTGGATCGCTGGCAGAGACAGGAACTGCCGAATCAGTGCATCCATTTGTCTTAGTTGTCATCCAAAGAACACTCTGAGCCAGTGAAGCCTGGAAATTCAATACCAGAACCTACTAACTGGGCTTGTTGTTCACCTGGATCTGGGTTCGAGGAGTTAGGTTGCTGGTTGCTGACCTCTTTTGGTGCTCCCCTGCACCCGGTCCCCATTAATTTGATTGGATGTGAAGTCCTACCCTGCTTTGCTTTTGGTGTTGTGGGAACCTGAGCATAGCAATTCTCTCCGGGTTCCTCCTGGATGACTAGGATTGGCAGCTGCCCCTTCCCTACACAGGAAATCTTACTTTTGAAACGGCTCCGAAGTTGGCCAAACTATCTTTTTAACTTCAACGTTGTGGAACACTTGTTCTAGGTTAGCGATCATGGACTGGGACTGCTATATAGCATTATAATCTAAAATAATGTGTTCTGACATCTTTTTCCGCAGTTTTAGTAATGGCAACAGTGTTGCTACTGAGACTATGTGCACTCTAAAATGGGGTGAGTGTATATATTTGGGTTAAAAAACACTGTGTAGCGGAGCAGGGTGCAAAATGTGCACTCACCACTAGCCATTGGCTAGTGATATTTTACTCTTGGCGAGTAAGAAATGGTGTGCGTCTGCATATATAGAATTGAGGTGGCAAGTGACTTTTTTATGGCTGGCTAGTAGCTTGCAACTTGAATTTGTTCACCCTGTACCTGTGTATATATTGTTTTCCTTACCCTTAAGCAGTTTTACTTACTGAATAGAGCGTTTTATATTCTCCTGTCTTGACAATCTATTACTCGATAATCTCTTGCCTGTTTAATACACGGAACTGGTTCTGAAAAACCTCTGAACAATTGTTCACACTTAACGGCTTATTTTCAAGTTCCACATATTTCGGCAGTGCGGACCTGTTATGTTTGCACTTTTGCGTGAACAGGTTCCCACTGCCAGATTTTCCTCATGTTTATGGTGGAGTGCAAAAGGAAAGGGTAATAGGGTGGCATTCACTGTTGAATGCCGACCTTTTGCACTCCGACATGCAAAGGAAGTAAACGCTGCCTGCCATGTACGCATTGGCAGGCAGCATTTACAATGGATTCCTATGGAGTCCGCCTGCGTTTTGCTGTTGTCAGGCAGCCTTAGTCCCTGACGGCCACTAAGAAGATTGTGCAAGGCTTCAAGTGATCCAGAATAGTGCAGTGAGAGCAGTAAAAGGATTGCAAGAAAGAGAACATATCTCCCACACCAAAAAAAAGCTGCACTGGTCGCCTATTGAAGCTAGAATATCTCACCACCTGTTCAGTATTACGCATAAGTGCTTGATCGGGACTAGCCCGGAGTACTTGGCGGAAACTCTGATGAGAATGTCGGTACTAAGATCCTTGAGATCCAATGATACTCATGCACTGGTGGTGCCAAGCAGAGCCGGCCTTAGGGGGGGGCGAGCCGGGCGACCGCCTGGGGCGCCACGCACCCCAGGGCGCCATAAGCCCCCACCACGCCAGCTCGGGGGAGTCTTTCAAGGGCTCTCCCGAGCTGGCGTTGTGGGAGAAGGCGCGGCAGGCAGCATTTTGCTGTTGAAAGTGCCCGCCACCGCGGGTGCCTTTAACAGCAAAAAGGCACCGTTGGTCCCCCCCACCACACCAGCTCGGGGGAGTCTTTCAAAGGCTCCTCCGAGGTGGCATGGTGGCAGAAGGGGTGGCAGGCGCCTCATTGTCATTGAATGAACCCGCGTCGTCGGGCTCATTCAATGACAACGGGGTGCTAACGCGCCCTATTCACACCTTTGCCTCCTCGCCGGAGCGAGGAGGTTTAAGGGGAAAAAAAAAGAAAAAAAAGTGGCCCCTCCTGGCCCCGCCCCCCTTCCGCCCCGCCCCCTGCTAACCAGGGGCGCGCAAAGGGCGAGGGGGGGCACCAATTCGCCCAGGGCGCTGCTGCCCTTAAGGCCGGCCCTGGTGCCAAGGTGTAAATTGACCATGGTCAGTAAAGGTGCATTTTTTGCAGCAGAACCTAAGGCATGGATGCAATCCCACCGGACCCGAGAGGTATTAAATCATGGGAAAGGTTCAAGCAGAAGTTAAAAACGTATTTGTTTAGGTCGGGCTTACCAGTGTTTAGACGGGATAGTTTGAAGGTTGTTGATGTGTTAGTATGTATTTGTATGTTGGTTGTTTAAGATCTTATATGAGCAGAGCGCCCGTATACCTCTGGGCCTCTTGGTGCGTGGTACGGATAAATTAACATAACATAACATGCTGTGCTTTCCAAGCTGAAAAGCATGGACATTCAGAGCCTGACAAACTCCACACTGTGGCATGGATTATGCCGCGTTTGGTACAGCAGCAAACACCACATGCAATCTAGTGTGAAGGCAGAGGGGCTGCAATGGCGGCTGCCAATTCAAGAATGCCTGAGGCCATTGTAGATCTATCTCTACAGTCTCTCTGCACACTTCAGGGGTTCCACCAATTTGACCTCATGACTGCAGTGGAACCCTCAGTAAACCCGAACACCTGCTGCACACATGCAATGAATGCCTTCTCAGTCTATGATGAATGTCGAGGGGGTTCAGAAAGGCAGGGCATCACTACAGTGCAGCAAGCACATGGGTCAGTATGACCTCACTAGAAATAGTGTTAAGTGCATTGCAAAGATCCCAGATTACACATTTTGTACCACCTGGAAGTGCTTGGCGTTGATTCCATTTGTCGTGTCACACAATACAAGTTTCCTGTACTCTGTACTCACCCACTACGGTAATTGCACACAATCCCAGATTTGTATTCTAGACGTGCATTTCGTTAACTTTTTGTTTATGGGTCATGCACCCATTGGGACATTTTGTTTAATTTTTGGAAATGTTTGGATTTGCTTTCGTTTCATAGCCTCTATATCACATCGCATGTGGGCCTTGTGTATTGGAGAAAATCCAGTGCTTGTATATACAATAATCAAACAACTGCTTGCACTGCAGAAAGGTTTGGCAGGACCATCAGAGCGATTTCTTCATCTCCCACTGACGTGCTTGGCCGAAAGTGAAAAAGACCATCGTCTGCCCCTCGTTAGGCACCTCATTCATGGGTTTTGTGGTTTCAGGACCATTTCTATGCCGCAAGCACAATGGAAGTAATAATGCAGATCACAGAGGGCCTCATTTAGAGTTTGGCAGTATTTCCTTGGAACGAAAATGGTTACTAAATGCAGTAAGCAAACTGTAACATGTAGGGCAAACATAATTTAGAGTCACGTGGGCCCTTCAGTTTTTCAAAATGAGACAAGAGAGCACCACCTAAATGGCCCGATTCATGGAAAAGTGCGCAGAAATCATGCAATGGCCGCGCGCCGAGTAGGATACTGAGCAAGCCTTCGCGCAGAAAGAAAAATGTGCGCCCCGTGTATTCATGTCATTTACAGTGCAAGATAACCGTATTCACAAGTCGCGCCCGGAACGCCCACGAAATGCCCAGACGCAAAGGATAAACAGCCAGAGCAGCTACCTTCGTGTGCTCCCCTGGGCGCAAATACACAGTGCGTGGGGTCCCGGTAAGCAGGCCTGTGACGATCCGGCACCCCGACTACATGCGTATAAAAAAATCATAACTCTGCAATAACTCGGGAAATCTGCATGCAAACCACTGTAAAAAGTTCCTGCACCCCGCTACACTGCTTACGCGCACCCCTAAGTTACTTCGGAACCCAGATTGAGTACACGCACCGCGGAATCCGACATGCAACCCCACATGCGCGCTACAAATCCTACATGCAAGTGTACTTACACCTGTCTTCGGTGGCGGATCGTATGAAGGACTTGCGTGGCCATTTCCCAGCCAAGATGTTGCGCGATCAAATCCATGAATACGTCTCGTGCCACACAATTGTGGGCATCCGAGGACTGCCTGCAGGCCGTCCCTCGCAACGCCCACTTTTTCACAAGTTCTTCCCCATTTTTGGTGTTCCGCCCCTTCCCAGCCCTCTGTGAATGCCACGCCCATGCCCTGTTTGCAGTATCTCGCAAGGCCCTCCACGGCTCGCACAGATGCCGAGCCAGTGCGAACTCCACGCAAGTCCAGGAAAAGTACAGCGCATTTGAGTCCATGAATCGACAAAGGCGTATTTGCGTGCAGTTGCAGGCGCAAGTACCCTATTTTCTGTGCAGGTAATTCCATGAATCTGGCCCAAAGTATATCAAAAAATGTCATAATATATAAATAACATTGAGGAGCATAACCGGAATAGACACTGGGGAACAGCTGCAGCAGCAATAGTTTGGATGCTTAACACTAAAGTTGCACTGTTCTTTCTTCATTCTACCGGTATTTCGGGAAGTGCTCCAGGTGTGTACTATTGGGGAAATCAGACTATCATGGGCGTAATTTAAGGTAGGACAGAGGTGTCTGTCCCCTCAACTTTGGTAGCAATGCAGATTGTTCACACTAGCGGCCAAGAGAATCATGCCTCGTTATCTTCACCTTACAGTGGCTTTAATGAGGCCTGCTTCTGTAAACAGTCACAGGACGTGGTCCTCTTGTGCCCTCCTTATCTGACAGCTACCTGTGCAGCCTCGCTCTCCTGGGCGGCTTGCAGCCTCGCTCCCCTCCATACCATGAATAGGAAGCTGTTGTGTCCTAATGGCACACCTACCATAACATGCCTGGACATTTGAAAGGGTTGCTCTTTGTCAGCTGTGAATGGCAGCAAGACCACGAATTTAACATTAACCTTTGGTTTATAAGAGCTGATGGGGGCTTTTGCATCAGGAAGCCCCCACACATCTTCCACCTGGAAAGCTGCAGCTTCTCACAAGACACTTACATGTAGTCACTAAAGCAAACTTCCCCTGGTTTTCAAACTCATTTCTTTCCATGATGGTATGGACAAAAAAAGTTTTTTTTTTCTTTTTTGGAATGTCTCATTTTATTTACATTTCGCATAATCACAGGCTGCAGGTTGTATTTCTTTGGGTATTCGAATTTAGTTGTAAAGCCAAGATGGGAATGATTAGTCTTACATTACTTAGAATTCCGTTACTTGTATACTTTCATTCTGAATGGGGAATATACATCTACAATAATACTCCTTTTACTTAATGTATTTCGAAAAGGATTTACATATTTGCCACATTGGTTGATCACATATTTTACCAATGAGAGCTAAGAAGCGATGTGGTCGATCAAGGGCCCAAATTGCAGACTGGTCTCAATTCCCAGCTTCTCAAATAAATTACAGTGTATGATCTTTGGCAAATCATTTTCTCTTACTGCACCTTTCCTGGAAACATGATTGGCCGTTAATATAAAATGATTCCGTTTATATTCTGCACTTTTTAGAAAAAGGCTCAGTCCCAGTCCCAGTTGAATAGACTATACATGTTGCTCAATACAGAGGTAGGCTGGGGAACTACACCTCTGGAGGTGCTTAGGGGGAGCTCCTGCGCCTCCATGCACCTTCAAACTGGCTGGGGTGGTGAATTGGTAGTCTTCCACCTCCTGCTCGAATTTGCAGGAACCAGGAAATGCCCTACGCTTCCTGGTTCCAGTTTGTGTGGCGTGGGAGCTAGAGGGCGTCTGTGTTCGCTATGCGGCTGGCGCACAGCGAGGAGCAGAGTCTGGGTAGAGCTAATAAAAGAACAATATATTTAATATGTATGCATATGTGTGTAAATGAATGAGTGAGTGCATGATGCTGGTGCTGGGTGAGTGTATGGATGACAAGTGTATGGTGTATTGGAGCACAAGTGACTGCTGTGTGAATGAGCGAATAAATGTGTCTGGTGTGCATTTGTGTGTCTGAGGCAGACCGCTGATTATTTTATGAGGAGGAGTGGAGATATGATGGCATTATGGAATTCGATTTTTTTAATGGCCATCTCATAAAGCAATCATGATTAGTGCTATTAACCATGGTTAGACTGGCATTTTGGTGCACCCAGTCTAGCTATTTCATTGGGATGCTATTTTTTACTGAGCATCTATGATAAAACAAGCATAATGGGCCTCATTACAAGTACACCGGTCCGGACTTAACGCTGCCGGTAAAGCCATACCGGCACCATTTCCGCGACTGCCAAATTATGACCTGCGGACCCGGAAATAGCACCACCATAAACCGCCACCACGGAGTGTAAGCACCCGTAAACTTCCCCTGCATAGAAACCCCTCCGTTACCGGCCATACGAAACACTGCAAGCATCACAAGTAGTACGGACATGGAAACACCGCCACAAAAATGGCGCTAAAACCGTGACCATGGTGGCGGTATCGCCGCCACCGCGAACATGACGTTAAACAGTGCCTGGTGACTTGAATCAGGGCACAGGTGCACCAAATCAGCCCAGCTGGACCCAGCAGGCCACTGGGAGCCAACAAAAGGGGCACACCCAGGCCAACTCAAAACAGAACCATGCAGGCAGCAGCTCTAGTAGCATTGGGACTGGGCCTACTCAACCAACAGGCAGCACTGCACATGATGGCAGTAATGGTGCAGAAGAGGAGGCGGAAGTGTTGGAGGCGCAGGCGGCAACCAGCTAACCCTGTACCCATGGCAAACCCCATTGTCCAGCCGGCACCACCCCGCAGGCAGCCTGCAATACCACGCATCAGGGCCTCACCCTGGAACCTTACCCAAGGACAGATCCACACATTATACCGGCTGGACCTTCCAACAATCCTGTACATCACCACCATGATAGAGGACGACATCAGCAGCCACATAGACACCCCCACTGCCATGCCGCTCTCCTGAAGGTTGTGTCTGTACTGCATTTTCTTGGCACTGGTACCTATCAAAACACATTTGGTGAGCTGCACTGCATATCACAACCCTGTTTCTCTAAAATCCTGGTACAGGTACTGGATGCCCTGTTGCGCCATGTGTCTGAACAGATTGCCCTACCCCATACCCTTCCCCAGGTCAATGCCACTAAGTTGGCCTTCCATGCCATTGCAGGCATGCCAAATTGTATAGGGGCAGTCGACTGCACCAACATCGAACTGACAGTACCACGTGCGATCGAGATGGTGTTCCACAATAGGAAAGAGTACCACTCACTGAATGTACAGATGGTATGTGATGCCATACAAGTTATAACACATTGCTGCGCACGTGTCCCGGGCTCAACACATGACTCAATGGTACTGCATAATTCCACATTGCCACGGTACATGGAACGCTATGCTTAAGAAAGCACATGGCTATTGGGTGAGTACAGCTGCCAATGCACCGGCCCTGTGGAAGGGGTGTGTGTGTGTGTGTGTCCAGAGCAATGAGCAATGTGGGTGGGCTGCTGCAACCGCACATGCATCACCCCCCTGCCCATTAACTGAATAGACAGCACAACCCAAACATCACAAAGCAACACATGACAGGTTGCCACAGTGTGCCCATACACACCCTGCCACATGATACACACAGCCTATACTGCCGCTGGCACATACACCTGGAGCCACTGCATACCCTCACCCACAATATGCAGCACTGCCCTCCCAATGCACATGATGCCTGCACATGAGACATCCTGCATCGACTACATCATCACAGTCGACTGATTGACTCTGCCATGTGTGCACATTACTGCACAATGCCTTACTTACCAGCCAATGTTACCCGCAGGTCAAAGTACACATGCACACCAATGCGTTGGTCAATGTCCAGTTGCCAACGTCCACTACAATGACCAAAGAATGGAAATCACCCACCGGTCCAACCACTGCATGCCACATTTGCATGAATGAACAATGACACAAGATTGCACTGCATATGATGAAGACGTGATACAACAAACACTGACATGACCCCCACATCTACATCCCATGTAGGTGATGCTGGATGTGCACTCATGCCATGGCTGATGACGCCTGTACGGAGGCCAAGGAACAGGCATGAAGAGGCGTACAACAGGGCACACGTCCACACACGTGGCACGATGGAGACGACATTTGGACTACTGAAGGCCCTGTTCCGCTGTTTGAGCAAATCTGGCTGATCACTGCTGTACAGCCCAGTGAAGACGGGTAAAATTACGCTTGTTTGTGCCATGCTGCACAATCTGTGCCTGCGCAGGAACATTCCGATGCCCCCAGGCGCAGATGATGAAGGTGGGGTTGGAGATGGAGATGGAGACGGGGATGGGGAGTGGGGTGGGGATGGGATGACTCAACCTCCTCCTGGGGGTCCACTAAATGGCCAATGAGCACAGGATGCACTGATTCGCATTTACTTCTGAGAGACTGCACATTCACAGCATTGCATGGATATGGCGATGCCAGTAAATAAATAGTTGTACTGCAAATGAAATGATGGATGTCCACTCATGAATGTGTTTTTTCAAATGATGATATATTCATGACATTACAACAGGGGTGGAGGTGCAATGGTAAGGGAAGCTTTGCACCCGTGCCCACCCACCACCCAAACGTACCCACCCCAACCAGGCCCCAATACACAAACCCCCTAATGGACCTCCCCCACCACCCAAACGTACCCACCCCAACCAGGCCCCAATACACAAACCCCCTAATGGACCTCCTCCACCACCCAAACATACCCACCCCCAACCAGGCCCCTCTACACAAACCGCCTAATGGACCTCCCCCACCACCCAAACGTACCCACCCCCTCACACCCTTCTAGTCCCTCTTGTCATACAGTGCCTGACACACATGCCATCATTTCCGTGTGCGCTTTGGCGCTTGTGCATCCTTGCCCAAGGGCCCTGTTAGCCGACTCAAGCGCCTCCGTGGACTGGCAGAGGTGGAGCAGGATGGGGTGGTAGTAGTGGATGGCACTGAAGCTGGGATTGTTGGCAAATGTGCAAGATGTGCCTGTTGGCCAATCAACATGGAACAATCCTCGAAGTGTTGTCATTGCCCTCCCGCACATGGCGTGCCAGGGTCACTATTGTGCTGGCGAAGCGTCCAATGGACCTTGAGAGGCGACGTACGGATGTTCTGTAGCACTCCCTCTGCAGCCTGGATTCCTCGAGCTGTCTTTCCACCAGCTGGGGGAGGGTAGCCTGCTGCTCCTCCATCCGCTGCATGTGGGAATTGAGCTCAGCCATTGAGGGGGTAAGTGACCTCATCGGACTGTTGTTAATGGGTCCTTTGGGCCACTCATGCACTGGCTGGGGGGGGTTGTTAATGGGTCCTTTGGGCCACTCATGCACTCACTGGGGGGGGTTGTTAATGGGTCCTTTGGGCCACTCATGCACTGGCTGGGGAGGGTTGTTAATGGGTCCTTTGGGCCACTCATGCACTGGCTGGGGGGGTTGTTAATGGGTCCTTCGGGCCACTCCTGGCCTCAACATGTACTCATATGGCATTCATATTTGCACACTTACCAGCATCTGCAGGTGGGCTCACTCCTGCCTCAGCATCCCCGATCCCATGGATGCCCTCAAGGTGGAGGACACTGCTGCAGCGCTCCTCCCATGTTTGCAGCCTCAGTGGGGAAGGGGGCCCTCGACCTGTCCCACTGCTGCGTTGGTGGTGTATGGAGATCAGTTCCGTACCCTCAGCCTGAGGTTGTCCCACCTCTTGTAGCAGTCCTTGATGCTCCTCACAGTCACGCCCACAGTGGTGCACTTGCATGCTGCTTCCGCCCACACTTCCTTCCTGCGCTGCTGTGTAGCACGCCATTGATCAGCACTGAACAGCATCTCAGCATGCTGCACTATACACTATATGTTCCACAAAAACTGTTAGCTCCGCCTCTCTAAAGTGCTGTTTGCGTTGCCTCTGGGCTGGAATCCTGGCAGACATGCTGGTGGTCCT
The DNA here is from genome assembly GCF_040938575.1 of Ambystoma mexicanum. NCBI lineage: Eukaryota > Metazoa > Chordata > Amphibia > Caudata > Ambystomatidae > Ambystoma > Ambystoma mexicanum. The sequence continues at coordinate 89,195,921 of NC_090924.1, read as the reverse complement.
CATTGGCTTCTCACTGTGTGGAATCTGCTTGTGCTGACTCTGGATGGCAATGGATTGTGCTTTATATGATGGCCGCCTCTCTGTTTCCGGTTTTGGCGATCGTGGTATTTCCGCTTCCGTGGCGACGGCGGCGGACACGGTTTTTACGCTACTTGTGGCGCCGCTATGTCCATTTCCGTGGGTGTTTCCGTGGTGACGGTTACACCGTTTCCGTGTCCATGTGGTGCGCGCGACTGACAGCACGTAATTGGCCGGTCTTTCCGCAATCTTGCGGACACAAAGACTTTATTACCACCGCCGCGGAATCACCGCATTCCGGACCGGAAAAGTTGGAATGAGGCCCAATGTGTTATTCTGTGGCTAGACTGCCATTTAGGTGCATCCAGTTTGGACATGTCATATGCTTTCATATTGTGGCATGGCATTTTTATTGGCAAAGCCAACAGGAGTGTTTTCTTATGTTGGAATACTGCTATATATTGGCTGGTCCAGCATGGTCATTGTTTCTTATAATATCATTACTAGCATTAGGTGCAAAGCAAACATGAGTATGTTCTTTTGTGGGAATACTGGCCTATATTGGTGAAGCCAGCAGGGAAATGTATGGGCACAACCAGAGTGTAAATGTTTTTATGCTACCATATATTTACATTTTTTAAAAAAATCATGAATTTGTTTAAATAAAGATATATATTTTTAGAGTTTGGGGTGTACAGATTTGAGAAGTTCCTTCTCTAGCACATTTAATGTGACATATGTGTACACATAGGGCCTCATTCCGAGTTTGGCGCAAAGGGATACCGGGCACCAGTAAGGACACCGGTGCCGGTAATCCCTTTGCGCCCTATTCCGAGTTCCCTTAGCGGGTCCCTTTCTTAACGCTGGTTTTACCAGGCGTTAAGGAAGGGACCCGTTAAGGGACTTTAGAGCTAATAACGGTACCGCAATTTGCGGTACCGTTATTAGCGCCTTCCCATTAAGCCCTATGGGGGCTCAAATGGGAATGGGGAATGGCTTTTTCAATGGGGACTTACCGGTCCGGCAAAGGTTGGAATAGACCGGTAAGTCCCCATTGAACGAGGGCGGACTCGGTACCGGTATTGGAGGTAGTCTTGGCGCTACTCGGAATTTAAGGTTTGAGTCTTGACATTGATACTTGTATTGAAACTAAAGTTGTACTGTTTTTTCTTCATTCTTTTTTCAAAGTTTTTCTACTGTAAGAATTTGCACATTCTGGCTGTGGCCAGTATATACCAGTATTACCATTTTAAGAAGCCAGTCATGCGGGCTTTGCCCAATATAGGTCAGTATTGCCACTATAAGAAACACATTTTCATGTAGGTTGTGCCGAAAATATGCCACTATTGCTAAGGAAGAAAAACATGTTCATGCTGCCTGTGGCCAGTGCGCCCATGTATGCCAGTATTCCCCTGAAAAAACATTCCATGATATGCAGCAGGTTTTCTTTCCCTCGCCAAAGACATGGCAGGAGGGGAGAGCCTGCCATGGACCATGAATAGCTCGCACACAGACACACTAACTCAGAAACACCCATCCAAACACTAATTCTACTTCCCTTTCACATCCGCACACACACTCCCAAATACATACTTTACACATGCACAAATGCTCTCCAGCTCACACATGCAAACATTCATTCAAACTCACTCTCTCACACAAACACACACATACGAGTCACACGAACATTAACACTCACAAATTTTTAAAAAATTCCAAACGTATTTTTATTGTTTTAATACATACAAGCTTCCGGACCACACACCGATAGGAAGGCATTACTTCAAGCTTGCGTGGCAACCTTAAAAGAGAACAGAACAGAAAAACATAGTAAACCAATAACAATAAAGAGTTCTCAGCAGGGTGGGGAGAGCGGGGGCACCGAGGTGAACAGGGGAGCAATGAGTTCTTCACAGTTAGCTCAGTTCGAGGGGATCGCGTCTGTAAGGGTGCTTGGTTGCAGGGACATCGCTGGGTTAGATCAGGAGGGGGTGGTGAGCTTGGCCAGTGGAGTGTTCGGGGTTAGCCGTTGGTGCAGGCTGCCTTGACCTTCTGCGCTGCCCACTCTGGATTGTTCTTTCAGTATTGGTTCCTCATCCAGCGAAGGGTCGGAGGTTGTCTTGCCACCCCTGGGAATTGTGTGTAGTCCAGGAAAGAATCCCAGGGCAGGTCAAACTTGGTTCTGTTGCCAAATCTACCAGCTGTGATTTTTTCTGCTGCAATTATTTCCCAGAACTTGGACCACCACAACTGGCCTGGCCTTCAAGGTTTTTCCAGAGTCGGGCCATTGATATCTTTGACGGTGTTAGAAGGTGCGGGCACAGGTCAGCCATACGGCCAGTCAGTGGGGATTGACCATCCCCCGTCTCACTGAATAGGGCAATTCCCGGATCCCACGGGATCGTGAGGCCTGTTATCAGTTTGATTTGATCCAGGACATACATCCAGAATTGTGAGGCTTTGAGGCAGGTCCATAGAAGGTGAAATAGCACCCCAACGCCCAAGCATCCTCTCCAGCATTGTGCAGGGATTGCCGGATTACATTTGTTCAGAATCTCAGGGGTTTGGTACCATCTGAAGCAGACTTTAAATGCTCCTTCTTTGTTTGTTATACATTTGGAACTTTTGCGCGCTCAAGCCCAGATATGACCTCATTCCACCGGGTCGATGGCTTTGCCGATGTCCTTTTCCCATTTCAGCATACAGGGCTCTTTCTTGGTTGGATCAGTTCTGTCCAGCAGCTTATAAATAGTGGACATTTTCCCTTTAGGGGAATGCGGGGGTGCAGTGAGTGTTCGTTCTAGGGCTGTTAGCTCTCTACCTCCTTGTTTCCTTGTAGACTTGCTTGATAGCCAATGTCGGAGCTGTGTACACCAGACCCTCTCCGTCTCTGGGACCTGGAACTTGACTTTGCAAGCCACAAAGTTCAGAGGGCTTCCATTCTCGAAGAAATCTGCCATGACCCTCAGTCCTCCGTCTTTCCGTTTGCCAAAGTTACTTGGTGTGATTCCTGGGGAGCAGTCACACATTTTTAAACACTTATATTAGCTGGGCTCCATGGTGGCAGCACTGACAGCAGCAGACAGCAGGGTCAGGAGCCCTTCATCACCCCTCCATCTCTCTGCTCAGGAATCAGGCAGAGGGTGGGGATGATATCTCATCCCACCCGGGGCCTGAAATATGCAGAAGAGGAATGGCTGAAGAAGTCTTTATTTTTCTCAATCTCAGGGCAATCCAGTATCCATTGAGCACAATAATGAGATTAACATCATGTTATTTAATTCCAGGTTTCTCCAACGCCACGCATGCTGCAGGGGATGTGCCTGGGCCTGGGTGGCTGACGTCCCCGCCCATTTCGCTCTTGTACTGTAAGAGGATTCAATTCAGCACTACAGCCAAGTTAACGCCTAGTCTATGATACTGAATGAAAACCCTTATTGATATATCTTTAGGTCCAGTTCATGCGTTCTGGATGACTACCCTTGTATCACACCCCTCTCTTGGAATCCCCCTGACCCCACTGAGCCAAGAAGTAATTCTGTTTTGCAAGTTTAAAAGGTTTATTTGATAATTTCAAATATATATATATATATGGATCACACTTATAATAAATTAATAATTGAATATCACACTTAATCTGATATGGGAAATATTAATAACGGAGAATCTGGCACTAGCACACTTCTTTATAATGACTAATGAGTGGACATGAAATGAATAAGGTAGCACACTGGTAAATGGTACAACAGAAAAAGGTGGTAAAGAATGCTTTATGTAGTTCAAATGGATGTAATGTTGAATAAAAATGCAATATAGAAAATACTCAATATGATTTCAACAGACAATGTAATCACTTTTCTCTGGCAAGCCCTTCCCCCCCTTTTATGTGATGCAAGGAATGGAAGGAAGCACACAGTTCTCAGAAATGCAATCAACTGTAATTCAGTTCACCCCAGCAAGCTTACAGAAAACAGATAGGAGTTTTGAAAACACAGGCCCAAATTGCTTTGATATGTGCTGGCAATGAATGAGAAATATGCTAAATTTGCTTTTAATTCCCCTTTAGAGGTTCAGGATGAGTGGTATCTAGTTAATATTAGTCCAGGCTCACACTAGCAATGATGCCGGAATGATTATCAGGTCAAACGAATTTCTAGCAAATGGAAATCAGCATCAGCAGTTTTTTTACATGTGAAGAGATTGCAAATCGCGGCAAAATTCGCGGGTGCGTGTTCCGCGATTGCGGTAAAACTAGAAGGGGTAGGGATGTGGTTCTAGGTTCCTAGGAAAGCCACGATTCTAAGCTATCAGAGGAAAGTTACGGCAAGTCTCTAGCTCAAACGGTTGCGGAGATATGAGCAATTTAATAAAGGTCGTTTTTGGTTTTGTAAATTTTAAACGCACACTTTTTCAAAATGACAAGTGACAAATTTTTGCAGCTAGAATGACAGGTGACAGCTAGGAGGCAGTTCTACTTGGGTTAAATAAATTGAATTAGATGAATTTAACTAAGAGATGTGTTCTGAGTTTGCTAAGTACTCACAAGAGATTTTGAACAGGAAAGCGACTTGTCACGATCTGGTCAACAGTCTGGTCAGGTCTTTCCGGGTTCTGCTCACAGCGCCTGGTCTGGTCTCTCTGCTAGGCACAGCACTGCTTTCTCTCTGGGTTCTGCTCACAGCTAGGCACAGCACTGCTTTCCCTCTGGTCTGGGTTTTGAAGTCTCTAGTTTGGCTTTCAGGAGGTTGATGAATTTGAAGTCTGGATCTCGGGATGTTGTCTGGTCCAGCAAAGTGCGCTGCAGCAAATGGAATTTCAGGTCCCTACCTAAGTTTCAGTGGTCCATTTATATGTTCTCCAAGTGGGTGTGTGTGTCGCATCACTAGCCTTGCCCCTCTCCACTTGCCATTGGTCCAGCTTTCATCCCTTACTTGATTGGGGGAATGAAATGAAGCGTCATCATGATGAGGTCTGTTTATGATACAGAGAACCCACCCCTGTCAACTTTATACACAATCTATATCTGACCTAAAAACATATTTGCACAGGTACACATTTGATTAAAATCACATATACATGGTGTGGCTGAATTTAGCCATGTCTCTGTCCAAATGTGTTCATCCTAAGAGCTTGCATTCAAAAACGGCCACTTCTAGCACTTATTCATGCGCTGCACAACATTGGATCTCCATTAAATTTTACACAACTGTTCCTCACATATCTACCCACATACCAATGCATTTTCGTTTGTCTAACTGAAACAGGGAGTCTGTAATATTAATAAACAATGGGGTTTTGCCCCAGAACATCACTCAAATTCGAGTTTGGCCTTGAATGAAAGGTACATTTTCTTAATTAAAGCTCTCAAAGTTATACATTTCTGTCATTTGATTACAAAGAGTTATCAGTGTTTTTGTAAAATATATATATTCCTTTCAATTCAATCCTCAGAGTGTTGAGGTCCGCCTCCAAGACTTGGGTGGGTCAGTCCTCTGGGCAGGCAGGGCTTTGTTGACATTAAACAGTTCAGAATTAACATATTCCTTTCAGAGGAAAGGGTCCTTTGTGTGGTCTCTGGGAAGCTCCCAGCCAGTCTGCCTTCTATCAATCAAGAGGTCATGTGAGATTCTAACTCCTGGTGTGAAGCTTCTGGAGGTGAGAGGGTTTCCCAGGCTTCAGGCCTCTGGGAACAGCATGTGGCTAATTTTTTTAATTAAAATGCAGCCTTTGAAGTCAGCTGAGTCAAATCCCTTTGTTAGCAACTGCACTCAATTCTCCAGTCAGAGTTTAGACCGCTAGTGCCGCCTAGAGGATTTTGTTGGCACTGCATGCAACTTTGGGATTTTCTTGGATTAATGCATTCTAAACACACACAAAAAGGGTTGAATCTTTAAAGTGGTCCAATGAGTCACGATTTCAGCAACTTTTTGACACCAGTAACAGTGGATTTTGTTAACAAAGACCTTTCTTTACACTGGTGGGTGGCAAGTTAGGTAACCATTTTGGTGTGCGCACAACTGCGCAGCTCTCCTGGATTCTGGGATGAAATGATGGGCGGCGACAGCACATCCCCATCTTTACCCACTCCAATTATTTATTTTTGTTCTGGGGCAAAATGATGGGCAGCGACAGCTTAATCCCCATATTTACCCCGTCTAATGATTCCACATGGGTCAAAACAATGGTTTCAGACTACTGTGCGGGTAGTCCAATGGTGGTTTTAGGCAGCGTCCTTCTGTGCCCATAACATCGGCAAAAATGGGTGGCAGCCTATTCTTCCTGCATTTCCCGGTGCATTTTCTGGGAAGCTCTGGTCATCATGATGTTTTCATGTCAGTACTGCACAGTTTTGAGGTAGGGCTAGGATGCATGGGTAAATACATCCCACAAGCCCCCCTCTTGCGATGGCCATCCTATTTCACGAATGGGACTCGCAAGATCTGGGATGTTTCCTCATCTTCTTCCAATAGATGGCATAGTTCAGCATCTTTTCCTCCATCCGGTACTGATCGATCGGTTCTCCTCGCCGGTCCTGATGGGAATATTGGGCGGTACCCCGAGCCCGTTGCGTCTCAGCTCCCGGTCTCCGGATCGTCCTCCTTGGCCCGTCTCAAGGTTTTCTTTCTCCTAGGACGACAAAGGAAGAGCGGCAATACCTACTCATAGACGTTTTTCCACCACTGTTGAGATGGTGGGACAGCATATGCATTTCATCATGACAAAACATTACATTCTTATTTTGATAAAGAAAACAGTATAACTAAGAGACAGTTTCATGCAAATCACAATATTTTAGAGACTAAATGTGGTATGTTTTATGGTTGGAACTGAATTAGTCTGAGACAGTACCCGCTAGGATTTCAGAGGATTCCTCCAGTTGTTGCAGAGTGTGCCTGGGATGGCAACATTTCAACTGGTTTATGTGGACCCACTTGTCTTCCCCCTCTGCCGAACCACCTTTGGGGATGCGGATCTTGTAGGCCACAGGGGAGATCTTATCGACGATCTCAAAGGGTCCCTTCCATGTAGGCAAAAATTTGCGCTGCTTGGCCTGGTTCCTTTGGAAGTTGTATAGATAGACCCGGTCTCCCACCTGATATTCCTTCCTGGAAGTTTTCAGGTCATAATGGGTCTTCATGCTATCAGTCGATCTTTCTAGATTCCGCTGAGCATAAGCAAAAGCATGTTGGAGGTGTTTCCTTAAATTCTCTACATACTCATGAGTAGTGGAGGCATTTATCAGTGTCTGCTCTTGGGTCCTGTAGAGCAAATGCTGCGGAAGCACCATCTTGCGCCCAGTCATCAACTCAAATGGTGACATTTTGGTTGCAGATGAAGGGGTAGATCTGATGGCCATTAGGACCAGAGGTAATCGGATATCCCAACTTGGCCCAGAATCTGCCACAAACTTCTTTAATATGCTCACAATTGTCCGGTTATATCTCTCTACTGCCCCAGAAGAAGCTGGTCTATAAGCAATATGCAGCTTTCTCTTGACTCCCAGTATCTCCCACATCTTTGTCATTACTTCACTGGTGAAGTGGCTACCTCTGTCTGACTCAATCCTTTGAGGTAGACCAAAACGGGAAAAGATGTGGTTAATCATCAAGGCCGCTGCAGTTTCTGCCTTGCAGTTTGGGGCTGGGAGACATTCCACCCACTTGGTAAACAAACATGTCACAGTCAACATGTACTTATTCCCCCTAGCCGAGCGAATCACAGGGCCTACAAAGTCGATTTGTAAATCTGACCATGGCAGTGTCATTCCCCTCTTTTGTAAAGGCGCCCGGTGCGTGAGGGATGATGGCTGAAATTGTGCACACACAAGACACCCCTTCAAGTATTGGTCGAGGTCCTGCCCCATGTGTGGCCAGTATGCAACCTCTCTTAAGATTTCCAATGTTGTGTGAAACCCCCTATGACCGGCGGTGGCCGCATCATGGGCGTGACTTAACATCAGGCTTCGGAATGAGGTAGGAACCACCCACTGATCGTGGCCAGCTTTGGATTTCCTTACCAACAAACCGTCTTGGATCCGGAACATTTTTGGACATTTCATCAACACTCTTAGGTCCTCTTTCCCAATGTAATCGGTATCCGTCAGGGGAAAGTTCTCAGGGTCCTCAAGGTGCCGGTAAAATTTACCAATTATTGGATCCCCCTTCTGAGCGGTGATCAAATCAGCATCAGGGGTCTCCTTACTCCATTGTGCAATTGGAAGGTCGTTGTGAGCATTTGTCTGGGACCTAGTGATAGCAGTGACCTGGATTTCCCCCAACAGGGACTCAATCTCAATTAGATCCCCTTGGATGGCCCCGGTTTTGGCCAGCTGATCAGCTAAGTCATTTCCAGTTTTATCTGGTCCCTCTACTTTGGAATGACCCTTGATCTTTTTCCAATAGATGGTCATCCCATTCGATGTTACCAGATCATCAATGTTTTGGATCAACTTCCCATGTTTCAAGGGTTTGTTGTTAGCACATAACATGCCTCTGGTTTTCCAATTAACCAGGTGCTCCACGAACCCGTTCCGTACATAATCCGAATCTGTGATTATGACCAGTTCGTGGAGTTGATGCTGGACAGCAGTGAGGATGGCCTGATGCACAGCCATCAATTCTGCCACCTGACTACTTCGGGGACCAATTTTGTATCCCGCGGAGGGTTCTGGGGACTCATTCACCCATGCATTCCCTACGCCGGCCACCAGTTCTTTCTCCCCGTTGTTGTCGACATGGTAAGAGCATCCATCCACATACACAGTGGGCATTCCCTCACACTTGTCTTCTTCAAAGACTTTGTGGGGGGAATTAAGGTATGCCTCCATGTTGTCCTTTATTTTTAGACTTTCGTCCTCGAGACAGTTTTCTCTGGCACAATCATGCAAGTCAGCCAGACCTTGCGCGAGGGGACTCTTCTTGTTTTGGCCATATCTGACCTCCACAGGAAAGCCTTGCATTGACAGAATCCAGGAAGTAATTCGGGAATTACTCACATTTCCGGCCCGGATTCTGTCACTCTGGAGATATTGCAGAGGCTGGTGTGGAGTCTCCACTATGATGTGTTCCCCCTGGATAAACGGGCGGTAATTCTTCAATGCCCACACCGTTGCCAGGAGTGCCTTCTCACAATCGTTGAATTTTTCCTCCACAGAGGATAAAGTTTTGCTCGCATAGGAGATTACTTTATTGACCTTGTCATGCTTTTGATATAACACTGCCGTCAAGCACGTATTAGAGAACCCCGTCTCCAGGAAGAACTCCTTGTTTCTGACAGGGTAAGCTAGGCAAGGCGCTTGTGAGAGGCTTCTTTTGAGTTGTTTTACTGCCTCGGCTTGTTCTGGACCCCATTCCCACTTGACCCCCCCCTTCAGGAGATGAATCAGGGGTCTGGTGATCTCTGCGTAGCCCTCAATGAACTTTCTGCTGTAATTAGTCAGTCCAAGGAGGCTCCTTAGTTCCCGCAGAGTTGTGGGGTCTTTCAGTTTCTGAAGTGCTTCCACTTTCTTTTCCTGGGGACCGAGACCCTGAGGAGTAATCTCATGCCCCAAGAAATTAACACGGGTTCTACACCATTGTGCTTTCTGAAAGGAAAGTTTTGCTCCGGCGGCCCTCAACTGTGTCAGAACATAACGGATCTCCGCTATGTGTTCCTCCACAGATGAACTTTTAATGAGGACATCATCTACATAAGCCAGGTTACCCCTTGCACCCAAGTCGGGCATGGCCTTATGTAGGAAAATGTTGAATTCATTGCCGGAGTTAAGGTATCCGAAGGGAGTCCGGGTCCATGTGTACTGCTGGCCCCCAAAGGTAAAAGCCAGTTTGTATTGGTCCTCCCTGCTGACAGGCATGGTCCAGTATCCATTGGTCAGGTCTATTGCAGTGAATACCTGTGACCCCTGAATCTGGGCCAGCCCTTGGTCAATGTAGGGCAGAGGCCATCGGGAAGTATGGACCCGTTTGTTGAGCTCCCTGAGGTCGGCGCAGAGTCTCCACTGGCCGTTTGGCTTCAATATTCCCAGCACTGGATTATTGAAGGTGCTGTGGACTGGACGGATTATTCCCCGGGACTCAAGGTTCTTAATTATTTCAGTAAGGGACTCCATTGATGCGAGAGGCAAGCGATATTGCTTCACAAACACTGGAGTCATGCCAGGGTCCGTGGGGATTGTTGTGGTGTGGATGTCGGTGCGACCACAGTCATATGAGTCTACCGCAAAGAGATCTTGGAAATCCAAGAAAACTTGTTTCAACTTTTGCTTTTGTTCCAGAGTCACACAGGCATCAGCTAGGTTGACTCTCTCTTCCACCATCTGCCTGAAGCCTGGAAAGACTTCTGGTTTGGCTATCTCCGCGGCCTCCTCCAGCTGGGTGGAGAAGTCCCTGGTCAGAGTGCTGATTTGGACCGGAGGCTTCAGGTGGGAAAGGCAGCCCTCATGGACTCGGAAAATCACCTCATCCCTCCTGAAGTCACACGTCACATCTTCCTTACCATAGGGGCAGGAAGTGTACACCAGGAAGTTCCCCCCATGCCGGGTGAAAATCCTGTCTGGTGTTGTATTGTCCTCGCTGTCACTGTCCAAACAGTCCTTGGGGATGGGTCCTAACAGTTCATTTACAAGATCAATGGAGAAATGTCGGTCATCAACCGCCATTCCAATAATGGTGCCTGCGGCTAGAGTAATACTCTTTAAGTCGCTGTTATCCACCTCTATTAGAATGGTGTCATGTTCTATGTTGACTAATGGAGTCGGGTTTACCCCCAACCCTTGCTGTTGGAGAGACGCATTTAGATGTATGTAAGCATCAGGGTTTTTCAACTCTTGTCCCCTTTTAACTTTCACTTCCAGGGAGAATTGTCGGGTCCTTTCTGGGATGGTGACTTCCTCTTTAACCTGAATTTCAACTGCATAAGGTAGCAATTGAGCTGACCTAAATGCTTTTTCTGGATCATCAAAGCCCAGGGGATTATCCGCTAATCGGGACCAAGCTTTGAAGTTTATTAGGTCCAAACTAATGGCATAGCGATTGAGAATGTCACTGCCTAAGTAAAAGGCGGCAGTGACGTCTCGCACGACCCAACAATTATGGACTATGCTCTTGTTGCCAATGGAGATTTTGAGCATACACCTGCTTGGCAGGAGATGTTTGGAGTCAGGTGCTTCCAGGTCCATTTCCCATTTGTCTATCAGTTTGAAGGTGGGAATGGCTGGATCTTTTGGGAGTTGGCGGAACGTGGCTTCGCTGATGAAGCTCTTACCGTTGTTCACACACACTCGAGCGAGAACAGAGTCCTTCCCATCATTTAACTGAACAGGAATGAACAACTGCTCTCCAATTTGCTGAACATCAGCCAGGCTTTGAGCTGATTTCACATCTTCCTGGACTATAGGAGTGGGAGTTTCTGATTGTGGATTGGTATAGAATTTCAGAGTGTTTCCTTCCAGCATGGAATACCACTTTAGACTGGAAGGAAGGTTGATTTTCAGAAATAGAGAGGACCCCCCATCACCAGTCTGTTGTCCTACTGCTATTACTGTCACGTCTGGAATTTGGTTGTTCTGGAAGTGAAATTCTACTTGGTCAGATTTTTGTTCAACCATGTGGCATGTGCCGTTTAAACTAACATGGTTGACACTCTGTTTTAATTTTATGGGTCGGCTAGTCTGAGTCCAGAGGACCTTGTTTACGCAATCTATTAGGGGTGACAACCTTCTCAGGAGGTCATTCCCTAGTAAACAAGGGGTGCCCTCTGGGGTCACAACTATGACCGGGTGTTTCAACTTATGTCGCCCGATCTTAATGTCCAAGTCTGCCGTCCCCTCGACGGGAATTTCCTTCCCGTCAAAGTTCTGCAGTTGTCCAGGAAGAGAGGTGAGAGGAATTTGGTAATTCTCTCCCCTTCCTGCATTCAGTTCGTCAAAGGCCCTTCTGGACAGAAGGGTAGCTTGAGATCCAGTGTCCACCAGTGCTGAGATTGTACCCTGCCCCTGTACTTGTACCGGGGCATAATATCTTCCCTCCTTCTCCTCAAGGGGGCACAGATAATGTACATTTTTGGACAACTGGTGGGCTAACTTTCTGGTTTTGGACATCGCTAGCGAAGAGATTTGGGCAGAATTCTGTGGAGAGTCTTGGGAATCTGAAAGAAAAATTTTGCAACTGGAGATCAGAGCCATTGTGGGTTCCCCTGGCTCCGTTTCTGGGCCGCCCCCCCCTTTTTGGAGGCAGTCCCCAGGATGGGTTTGAACCGGGGAATTTTCTTGCTGTTGGTTCTGGGATGAGATGGTGGGCGGCGGTAGCTCAGTCTCCACATCTCCCCAGTCTGGATTTGCATCCCTAGGGACCCATTTTTCTTTGGGAGGAGTTCCCCCCTCTCTGAAGGAGAAGATCCTTTTCCCAGGATCCTCTGAGGATCCCTCTCCCTCAAATTGGAAGATCTGGACCTCCTCCTCAAACTGAGTCTGTTTGGGTCTTTGGTTTCTCCTACCCCCCCTCTGCTCCTTAGGAGGCAGACTTTCAGGGGCAAGAGATTTTGTTTCCGGTTCCTGGGTTTCCAGGGGCTGTTTACAAGTGAGGAAGGAAGCTTCCTCCAAGGCTTTACACCCCCCTTCCCCTTGTGCCTCCTCCCTGGGAACCGGTGAGTTATCGGGGTGCTGCCCCCGTCATTGTTCTGGAGCACCAGGTCCAGAGTTGGGTGCGTTCTGCGCCGGCATGCTGATCTGAGGGTTCTGCTGTGCCCTCAGTATATGACCCATATCCCGCGCCATGTTTTGAACCTGGCGCTCTAACTGGGAAACCCGCTCAGGCTGATACGGGGCCCTGTTTTCTCCCCTGGGCTGATCCCGGGAAGGGTAGCTGTCCCTCCTCTGGTAATACCCCGGGTTGGGAAGATTTGGGTACCCCTCCACCCTTGGCCTCCCCTCTCCCGGATTCAGTGGTCTGGGCTCAGGGAATTGAGGAAAGAAGGATGGATGATTTTGGGGTTGGAAGTCGGGTGGATATCTGGGGAAAAAGTTCTGCCCAGGGTTTGGTAAATTTCTGCCCTCCTGTGGGAAGTTTGGAGGGAAGTACCCTGGGTTAGGTGCTTGGCTGGATCCCCCCCCTTGGGCTGGAGGAGTCCACACATAACCCAGGATGGGTCTGTTACCTTTATAGCGAGGACTTACATAGTCAGGAGAGCGAGGGACCCCATTTGTGGGGCTGCCTCCCTGGCTCCCTGTCTGTGACTGGCCCGAGGACCTTCTGGGCCTAGCATTATTCGGTGCAGGTAGGTTTTTAGGCCCCCCCATCTCCAAATCCAAAACGGGGGTGACCTTTACCTCTGCCACCTTGGCAGCAGCAGGGGTGCTGTTGGCTTTGGGGTTTTTCTGGGCGTTGCTTTTATTTTCTATGGGCTTCTGCACCTCATAGATCCGGGTAGCCTGTTCAATGACCCAGTCTAAAGATCTTTTCTCGTGAAAATCCCTCACGAGCTGGGTCATGATATATTTGGGCAAGGCATGGAAAAACGTGTTTATAAATTCACGGCTATCCGTGCGCACCCTTCTTGTGGTCTGTGCAAAAGCCCGCTTTAACTCCTGCACAAATTCTTGTGGGGCCTGATCCTCCCCACATTGCAAATTGTAGGCTGCCTTGCGAGCCTCTTGAGGATTTCTGTGAACAGAAAAATGTTTCAGGATGGCCGCCTTATAGGTGGACCATCTTAAATGATTTTGGTCCTCCAGCCCCGCAAAGAAACTGGAGTATTCCGGGGAGAAGGTCCACTTTACATATTGAATGCAGCTTTGGCTGTCCTTCAAATGGAAAGTCTCCATCATTTGTTCAAACAACTCTAAGTGCTCCCAAACAGAATACTTAGAGTTCTTATGGTAAGGCGTGATGACGCTCCTGATCGCCTTAATCTGCTTTAAGGGGTCCTTAAGCAAGGCTCTTTTTGCCTTATTGGCCTTTTTGGTTCGGGTAACCCTTGTCCATTCTTCGTCGGACTCAGAGGCACTGCTCCCAGAGGTTCCCGTCTGTTCTTCCAGGTTTTCCCGGATTCTGCGAGCCTGGGAATGGCTGGCAGAATGTGGGGACCTGGTCTCCTGTGTCCTGCGCAGTTCAGAGGAGTCTTCAGATTCCTCCTTGCTGCCCGGATTTGATGGGTACCCCCTCCACTGACCTAACTGGGCAGAGGTTTTCAGGATGCCCTTAATGGGCCTACTCTCCTGGGGTTCCCCACTGAACTGTATTGTACTTGGGTGCCCATACCCGGATGCCCACCCCTCCATTCCTGAGTGGTCCTGGCCTATGAGCCCCATGCTTCTGGCTGGATAGTAATCTGCCATCCCTGTGGCCCTGTGCTCATGTGCGCCAGGGGACATGGGGGTGGCAGAGTTCAGGGACTGGGGAAGATGAAGGCCCCTGGTGTTAGGGCTCCTGCGGTTATGGTCAGGAGTCTCTCTTTCCCAGCGGACCTCATCTCTATCCGCCCCTGCTCCCTGTTGCAATGCAAGAGCCTGCATTTGTGCTTTCAGTTCCTCTGTTAAGGCCTTACTCGACTCTATCAGTTTCTCCTGCATCGCTACCTGCTGTTGGAGCCTATCATTGTGTTGGCAGAGGGCCTCATTTTCCCTCTGTGCTTCCTGGTTGGTCCTGGAGAACTGGGCCAGTCTTTGCTGCAGGAGGGTTACCTCCTGGGCAATGTCCCTATTGGCCTGCTCCTTTCTTGCTAGAGCATCCTCCACCCTTCTGGTGTGCTCTACCAAGTTCTGGTTTTCTTTTTGGAGGTCACCCAGTCCCTGGTGGGCCAGGTGATTTTCTTCCATTTTTCTTTTTAAATGGCAGACTTCCTGGCCTATGGCGTCTCTTTCCTGACTAAGAGCCTGCATTTGTGCCGCCAGGTCGTCCCTTTGCCGTTGAAAGGCACCAGCTTTCTGGCGCTCCTCATCAAACTCTGCCTGGGTATCCAGGTCTTTCAGAATTAGTTTGTTGCTCTCTGCCTTCACTCTATCTAGGTGGCCTTGCAGGGTGACTACCTGCTCAGCACATACCCTGTTGAAGTCTAGCTGTTGCTCCAGCTTTTTCTGGCTTTGCAGTAGGGAGTCCAAACCTTCTTGGTGTTCCTTCTGCAAGGCCAGAAATCTGGTATCCTGTTCTGACTTTTCCTTTTGCAGTACATCCATATCCTCCTTTATTTTAGTAATGTACAGTCTGCTGTCATTTTCTGACTCCTGGCTCCTCTGCAGCCTCTGCTCAGAAGAGTCCAGATCAGATTGGACCTTCTGTAATTCCATCTGTTGCCTATTTGCCAGATTTTGGCTTTCAGCACATCTATCCTGCATGTCTCCCATATATAGGTACAGGTATGCTGCTATCCTGGCAATCTTATTGTGTTCCTCTTTGGCTTTAGGAGCCATATATAGTTCACTCAGGGCCTCATGTAATGGACCCTGATCTCTCCATAGGTCTGACCCTGTTTCCGTGACCTGTTGCATGATGGCCTGCAACCAGACTGTTTGGTCCTGGTGAGTCCACTCACCTCTCACAAATAACTTATGTAAGAAGTGCTCTCTGGCTATTTTCATGTCTACTAAGGCCGTCATTCTAGAGATTGGTCTCTGTCCTGACTTACAGAAGTTAGTATTTTATTTTTGCAGAACAGAACTTTTCTTGGAGTGTCCCTTTTGAGGAATGCTTCACAGCGTAATGCAGCGTGGTGATCCGACCGGATGTATGTATCCCGTCAGCTAGCACACTGTATTAAGCTGCACAAATGGTAAATCTAACCCAACGTCTCGGCTCGAGCCCCCAATTTGTAAGAGGATTCAATTCAGCACTACAGCCAAGTTAACGCCTAGTCTATGATACTGAATGAAAACCCTTATTGATATATCTTTAGGTCCAGTTCATGCGTTCTGGATGACTACCCTTGTATCACACCCCTCTCTTGGAATCCCCCTGACCCCACTGAGCCAAGAAGTAATTCTGTTTTGCAAGTTTAAAAGGTTTATTTGATAATTTCAAATATATATATATATATGGATCACACTTATAATAAATTAATAATTGAATATCACACTTAATCTGATATGGGAAATATTAATAACGGAGAATCTGGCACTAGCACACTTCTTTATAATGACTAATGAGTGGACATGAAATGAATAAGGTAGCACACTGGTAAATGGTACAACAGAAAAAGGTGGTAAAGAATGCTTTATGTAGTTCAAATGGATGTAATGTTGAATAAAAATGCAATATAGAAAATACTCAATATGATTTCAACAGACAATGTAATCACTTTTCTCTGGCAAGCCCTTCCCCCCCTTTTATGTGATGCAAGGAATGGAAGGAAGCACACAGTTCTCAGAAATGCAATCAAATGTAATTCAGTTCACCCCAGCAAGCTTACAGAAAACAGATAGGAGTTTTGAAAACACAGGCCCAAATTGCTTTGATATGTGCTGGCAATGAATGAGAAATATGCTAAATTTGCTTTTAATTCCCCTTTAGAGGTTCAGGATGAGTGGTATCTAGTTAATATTAGTCCAGGCTCACACTAGCAATGATGCCGGAATGATTATCAGGTCAAACGAATTTCTAGCAAATGGAAATCAGCATCAGCAGTTTTTTTACATGTGAAGAGATTGCAAATCGCGGCAAAATTCGCGGGTGCGTGTTCCGCGATTGCGGTAAAACTATAAGGGGTAGGGATGTGGTTCTAGGTTCCTAGGAAAGCCACGATTCTAAGCTATCAGAGGAAAGTTACGGCAAGTCTCTAGCTCAAACGGTTGCGGAGATATGAGCAATTTAATAAAGGTCGTTTTTGGTTTTGTAAATTTTAAACGCACACTTTTTCAAAATGACAAGTGACAAATTTTTGCAGCTAGAATGACAGGTGACAGCTAGGAGGCAGTTCTACTTGGGTTAAATAAATTGAATTAGATGAATTTAACTAAGAGATGTGTTCTGAGTTTGCTAAGTACTCACAAGAGATTTTGAACAGGAAAGCGACTTGTCACGATCTGGTCAACAGTCTGGTCAGGTCTTTCCGGGTTCTGCTCACAGCGCCTGGTCTGGTCTCTCTGCTAGGCACAGCACTGCTTTCTCTCTGGGTTCTGCTCACAGCTAGGCACAGCACTGCTTTCCCTCTGGTCTGGGTTTTGAAGTCTCTAGTTTGGCTTTCAGGAGGTTGATGAATTTGAAGTCTGGATCTCGGGATGTTGTCTGGTCCAGCAAAGTGCGCTGCAGCAAATGGAATTTCAGGTCCCTACCTAAGTTTCAGTGGTCCATTTATATGTTCTCCAAGTGGGTGTGTGTGTCGCATCACTAGCCTTGCCCCTCTCCACTTGCCATTGGTCCAGCTTTCATCCCTTACTTGATTGGGGGAATGAAATGAAGCGTCATCATGATGAGGTCTGTTTATGATACAGAGAACCCACCCCTGTCAACTTTATACACAATCTATATCTGACCTAAAAACATATTTGCACAGGTACACATTTGATTAAAATCACATATACATGGTGTGGCTGAATTTAGCCATGTCTCTGTCCAAATGTGTTCATCCTAAGAGCTTGCATTCAAAAACGGCCACTTCTAGCACTTATTCATGCGCTGCACAACATTGGATCTCCATTAAATTTTACACAACTGTTCCTCACATATCTACCCACATACCAATGCATTTTCGTTTGTCTAACTGAAACAGGGAGTCTGTAATATTAATAAACAATGGGGTTTTGCCCCAGAACATCACTCAAATTCGAGTTTGGCCTTGAATGAAAGGTACATTTTCTTAATTAAAGCTCTCAAAGTTATACATTTCTGTCATTTGATTACAAAGAGTTATCAGTGTTTTTGTAAAATATATATATTCCTTTCAATTCAATCCTCAGAGTGTTGAGGTCCGCCTCCAAGACTTGGGTGGGTCAGTCCTCTGGGCAGGCAGGGCTTTGTTGACATTAAACAGTTCAGAATTAACATATTCCTTTCAGAGGAAAGGGTCCTTTGTGTGGTCTCTGGGAAGCTCCCAGCCAGTCTGCCTTCTATCAATCAAGAGGTCATGTGAGATTCTAACTCCTGGTGTGAAGCTTCTGGAGGTGAGAGGGTTTCCCAGGCTTCAGGCCTCTGGGAACAGCATGTGGCTAATTTTTTAATTAAAATGCAGCCTTTGAAGTCAGCTGAGTCAAATCCCTTTGTTAGCAACTGCACTCAATTCTCCAGTCAGAGTTTAGACCGCTAGTGCCGCCTAGAGGATTTTGTTGGCACTGCATGCAACTTTGGGATTTTCTTGGATTAATGCATTCTAAACACACACAAAAAGGGTTGAATCTTTAAAGTGGTCCAATGAGTCACGATTTCAGCAACTTTTTGACACCAGTAACAGTGGATTTTGTTAACAAAGACCTTTCTTTACACTGGTGGGTGGCAAGTTAGGTAACCATTTTGGTGTGCGCACAACTGCGCAGCTCTCCTGGATTCTGGGATGAAATGATGGGCGGCGACAGCACATCCCCATCTTTACCCACTCCAATTATTTATTTTTGTTCTGGGGCAAAATGATGGGCAGCGACAGCTTAATCCCCATATTTACCCCGTCTAATGATTCCACATGGGTCAAAACAATGGTTTCAGACTACTGTGCGGGTAGTCCAATGGTGGTTTTAGGCAGCGTCCTTCTGTGCCCATAACATCGGCAAAAATGGGTGGCAGCCTATTCTTCCTGCATTTCCCGGTGCATTTTCTGGGAAGCTCTGGTCATCATGATGTTTTCATGTCAGTACTGCACAGTTTTGAGGTAGGGCTAGGATGCATGGGTAAATACATCCCACAGTACAAAGCTGTGCAGGGTGTTAGGGACACCAGTGTTTGCTTTTGCAAAGAATCTAAACATGTTTAGATTCTTTGCAAATGGAAATACTGGTGCATTATTGAGCAAGTGCAGGACACTTAGGGCCCGATTCATGTAATTTTTTGCACGGTACAAAGTGACGTTGAACTGCCGACATCCCTGATTCATGGAACAGTGCAAAGTCATTTTGTACTGCAAAAATGACTTTGTACTAACTTTGCACTGACTTTGCTTTGCAAAAACACACTTTGCGCAGTTCCATGAATCAGGGTTTGTGACGGCAGTGCACAGTCACTTTTGAGCAGTGCAAAGTTACTTTTCAGCAGTGCAAAGTTACTTTTCAGCAGTGCAAAGTCACTTTGAACCGTGCCAAAAATTCCATGAATCGTGCCCTCACTCCTTACTCCATAAAGCAAATTCAATTAGGAGGTCAATATGCGGGACCCACAAAGTAAAAAAAATAGAGCAACCCATGTCGACTAGCCACCCCGGGTGTAATGAAAGGCAAGTAAAGAACGTTTTAAAAGAAAAAAACACAAAAAAGGACGAGGTCTAAGCAAGGCAAAGAGCAAGGCACAGGTGGAGTATGGGAAGGGATATGAGGTAAGCACGAAATCTATAGAAAAAAAATCAAAGTTGACATGAAAAAATGGAATACCAAAAAGGGGTGTTTTTAGTTAATCAAAATGATAAAGTCGTTATTTTGACACATTACCCTAACCTTACCTAGCGCTAAGGCGATGCTGGTGCTGGCCAAGATGTGTATTGTTGAAAAGACGTTCAAGAGAGAGGTATACACTAGGCGTCTGCTATGACATGTGGGAGAAAGGCTCCCGGCGAGAGGCCTCTGTTCAGGAGGGGGGGGGGCATGGCTTGTGCAGAGGTTGGCGGTGGGCGAGGGTTTGTTCTTGATTAATGCGCAGCTGTCACTTCGCCTGCATCCCATTATCGTGAACCCACGCTCGCGGGCCTAGTTATTTCTGCCAGTAGAGACACAATGCAATCACAGAATCATTCAGAAAAGCTGAATCGGGTCCCCCAGCTCCCTGCCCGCTCCAAATCAGTCAGGCACGGCGGTGCCACACCTGGACTCATCCACACAGCTGGGCTTCATCTAGCAGGGCAGGATCGCTGCGCCACGCTGTGTGATAAACTGCTGCAGGTAGCAGCCGTCCTTTGCGGACTGGCACCAAAAATAGATCTGGAAATGAGGCCACGGGTTTAATACCAAGCATCGCATGCGTGCTGTTTTTATTGATAACCTTCACATCCTATGAGCCGACCACTACAACAACCATAAAACATATTTCAATTCCAAAGGAAACGTAATTTTACGTCTGAGAATTCCAAGGTTTAAAGGTATCTACCATGAATCGATTATTAACAGTACGTCCTAAAGCATATAGTCTTTGATATTAAGAGAACAAATTCTGTAAAATAATGCCGTAGTTTAGCGTGTCAGCCTATATGTCGACTGTATGCATAAACGAGCATTGGCAAAGTCAAAGACTTTTTTTGTAAACTGCAATTGTTTTTTTGTTTTTTTTTGCGTTGTCAGGTATATAAGTGGAATGACCAGATACTCACAATACAGCACAAGTATTGCCATGAAATACAAAGTACTTATGCTAGGCATTCCACTCTAATGCCAGTTACTCGCATCTTATTCCAGGCATTGCCATTCAAAGTCTTCCCTTCATATTGTGTGTAGCTCCATCAACTACCTGTAGACAACAAACCCACTGGCATAAACAGTACCTCTTTGCTGGTAAATAATATATATTTTTAAAAATTGCTTTTAACAGTTTAATACAGAAACTTTTAGCAAATGACTTCAGATCTATTCCTCAATCCTGCCCCCCATTAATGTCACACATTTATTTTTTGTCCAAAAAGCCTTAGGACAATTTCTCAGCCAGGCTCCGACCCAATGCAATTTTCCAGAATTTGTATCATAACTGACAGATTAATTGTGTCCGCTCTTAGGAACCAGCCCCACCACTCTTCAGCCGAGAGGGAGGGAGTGGATTCCACGATTTTTGCAAAGTAAAGGGACCTCAATTCTTTTAAACCAGGACATCGAGTACAAAGATGCCGAAATGTTTCCCGGACATCTGGTTCCTTACAAAACCTACACTGAGGGGATTCCGAACTATGACACGCTCTTGCCATGATGATTTCCATTGTCGGATACAAGTAAAATCTAACCCTCATCAGCTGAGCTCTGAAATACCGATCCAGAAAGATTTTGATATTGTCCGGGGTGTGACTATGTGGTCTTACCTCCCGGGCTATCTGGCTAAAAAGCTTCAGTTTGTTTGCTTCTTCGCAGGTCAATATCCATTCTCGTTCACATAGTTTTTTAGTAACTTTTGCTGGATTGGCCAAAGGTTCTTCTACTGAAGACCCCAGATATCCTCAAAGCGATTTCCGTGATTGGTCCCACAAAGTCCCCACTTTGCTGTTTTCGATCTTTTTTTTGCGTTTTATTAGCCTGAAGATTTGCAGGGAATCAGGGTCAGAGTACTTGTCAATCAGGTTCCAGCACTTTTTTCCAGAAGAGACCTTCAAGTAACAGCCATTGAGTCACAGGAATAGCTAACAGAGCATCCGCCCGTAAGTCACTGTAGGCACTACTTTAGCCTCGTAGAATTCAATCAAAGGCATTAAGGAAAAAACACAGAATCTCTGCATCAGAATTTTGGCTTGGTTTGCCATGGCACTCACTTTTTGTTTCAGAATTTGGGGTGTTTTTGCAGTGGCCAGGTTTTTATCTATTGGGACTCCTACTTGTTTGAAGGTATCTATAACTTCAATTTTCAGACTCCCTAGGCGCAAAGTCAACGAGTGGCTTGCCCTCCATTTTTTGCATCACAAGTCAATCAAGGCCAAATTGTCCGCATGCAAGAGCCAATTTACCTCGGCTCCTGCAATTCCTGGTGGCAATTACCTGGTATTAGCCAAAGAAGGTCGGATGGAATCTTCTCACTTAGTCTTCCCATGGCATTCAGCCAAATTCTACACAATGTGTTAGTGTGTAGAGACTTTATCTGGTCGACCAGGTCCACTGGGCAGCTCCATGATAAAAGTTTATTCCATAATCTGTTCCTGTTGATTCCATCGAAAGCCCTCGATAGGTCAATGAAGGCGATGTAGGACCTTTGTTTTCTTTCTTGCGCTCTGCATATCAGCAAAGATAGATGCTAAATTGGAGGTGAAATACCTAAGCCTTAAACAAAACTAGCTTGGAAAGGGTCTTGTCTCCCATTCTCCTTTGACCACCTTGACAGCCTGCAGAGGAGCAGTGTAGCATAGAGTTTCCCCAGCACGCCTAGTAATGCAATTGGGCGGTAATTATTAGGGTCACCTCGATCGCGACTCTTGTAGATTGGGACTACAGTTGCCTCTCGTCAAGAGTTTGGTATAGCTTGTGAGAGTAGTATCCCTTGTAAGATGTAGTCAAGAATATGTGTACATTGATCTGGGTTGGACTTAAGCATTAAGTTTGAGAGACAATCACAGCCCGGTGCGCGGGAGGATTTTGAGTGGGTTATCAGGTCAATCAAGTCAACAGTCTCATAGTCCATGGTCCAAATTGGTCGAGTGTAGGTGGCTGCTTCCTGTCTGTGGGTTTCTGAAAACAGTGACGGAAGAAAGGTGACCCAGGAGCCTTCTGTAACTCCATTTATCATCGTTAGATTCGTACCTGATCTTGTTGATTTTATTATAGACCAGATTGCGTCCGCTTTTTTTCCTTTTAAGGCTAACAAGGTCATCTGCCTTTTTCTCAGATGCATCTCTTTCCTTCGACCTCTTATCCAGTTTTTGTAGGATTTCTTTAGCGAGGTGATAGTTTCACTCACTTCCGTTGTTTGTGCTCCTTTTGCTATGCTCACTGCTTTCCTTACGGCTCTTTCTTTTGCAGCTACCTCCCTATCATGGGCGTGATGGTGGTCAAGTTTCCATCCCACCCGATTTCCATTTGGGACCACGTAGGGTACCTATAGTGGTACGTAGTCCACAGTTGGGTCACCTTCCGAGGGGACTTTAAGCCCACTGGTTTCCCTCAGAGACTGGTTTAGTTTTCCCATGGCCAGCATTGACATCTTCAGCCGCCATCTGTTGTTTGTTGGCTCAATTTGCGTTGGCGCATAGTAGGCAGTACTCCCCCCCGTAATTCCACCAGCATAGTTTCAGCAGATGTTGGTCACTCGCCACAGAAGGGATAACTTTAAATGCTGTTATAAGCTCAATGAAGTCTCGTGATACAAAAATGTAGTAATTACAGAGAATTGCACACCTCTCTTCCACGTAGGGTGGCGCTGATTTTTTTTCAAGGTTGCCGTTTAGGGTTTGAAGGTCTCGAGACTTCATTAGTGATGACCACTCTCTACCTCTCTCAGCGGATTTGGGGGCCCATGTGTTAGGACTGCTACCAGATGTACGCAGATCACTCCCACACACGGAATTTAAGCTTAAGCCCCTGCACACAACAATTGAAGGATTTTCCAGTAAGTGTGCTTCATCTATAATTGTGCTGATGGTGTCAAGGATCTGCTTATTCCTTGTCTTTGCCAGGTTCCAGTAGACTTTTATTAAAGAGAGATGGGTATACCCGACTGTCTGGGCCTTCCCTGAAGATGATTTCTTTTTCAGGATAGTATGCTGGACACAAGGGCCGTGGTTGATAGATTTCATTCCTTTAAAATCTGAACCCACGCCAATCCGTGTCAGCAGGCCCGCTGTCGGTCGGCCTAGACCTGTGTCCGTTGCTGGGTTTGAGAAACTCTCAAAGCCATGCAAGCTTGGCTTAAATGTCAGCCACACTTCTTGTAGGCATATGAATTCTGCCTCTGTTGTACATGGAGTCTCCCCAGGCTTCATTAGATGTGAGAAGCCACTTGTGGTACAAGAGATGTGTGACATGAGGGGTCTGTCCGACTGTGTCTTTTTTTGCTATACTGCTGACTCTGACCCGAGCGCCGCTGACATCCAGGACCATGAACTCTCTTCTGGTAACTCTGAGGGTTTGGTGGCTATTAGTTTAGTTGTTTTGGCCTCGATTGAGTTTCCCAGCCAGATTATGGTGAGAGTCAAATTCGGTTTGCTTGTCTGCAACTGCAAGCCTTTAAGGTCTGATATTGCCAAGTCACTGTTGGACTACAAAGAGGCCTTAACTCTGGTACAGCGTTCCGCCTGCTCCTTGGCAGCCAGTGGCTGTGACCTCTGCCTCTCCCCAAGGACCCCATCGTCTAGGTCGACTCCAGATCGTTTGGAGTTTATCAGGTTTGGGAGGACTTTGAGTTCTGTGAGGTCATACCCCAGTGATAGCTAAGAAGTTGATGAAGCCATTAGCAGGTTTTTAACCACCTATGAACGCAGGTGAAGAGACACCAAGTCCATCCTGTCTTCTTGAGGGAACTCCACTATTATAAAGTCGTCAGATATAAGTTGACGAAGAGATAGAATAGAGTGGCAGAGGTTTAGAATGTTGTATCTATTTAGTATACATTCATCTTCTTGATTAATAACTCTCTTCGGTTGTGAAAACAAAGAAATTGATATGAGGCTGGGAAGCCCAAAGGAAACACACCAACACAGGTTACAAAGGACATACAAAGTGCTTTATTTAAAAGCTACTACAGTTACCAAAAAGTCAATTGACAAACGGATAGCTATTCGGCTCTCAGAGTAACGTAACGAACTTCAACGAAGGTTCGATGCATTAGTAGAGAGAGACCGTACATTGGAATACTTGGGCTTTTTATACTCTTTATCCAGCCCTGGCCAACCCCCTCGCGGGTTAACCATTCTTAGGACCAGGCCTAGGGTTCCTTGCCAGGTCAATCCTATAATTT
This sequence comes from Ambystoma mexicanum, assembly GCF_040938575.1. NCBI lineage: Eukaryota > Metazoa > Chordata > Amphibia > Caudata > Ambystomatidae > Ambystoma > Ambystoma mexicanum. Next base: position 89,171,205 of record NC_090924.1, on the reverse strand, counting down.
ATGCAATTCGATCAGTTTCGCCGATATAGTTGTACATTTACACATAGGTCAGGGATAGGACAAGGACTCAGTTCGCGACCCCGACAAGTGGCCTGCAGGCATATTACTTATTCATGTGTGCGGAGGTCACAACGGCCAGAATCTCACTCAGAATGTCATTCGGCCTCCATTTTGATGTTCAGGGTGACTTCCACATTACAAGAGAACCTAAAATGGCGGCTAAATCCAAGATGTCGACTTACACAATTTTTCGTTAAGGTCAAAACCTTGCCGCAGAGTCTTTTTACATGATATTTTAGACAACTTGGCGTAGGCCAACACACATTCAAATGCTGCGATAGGAGGCATAATATCTTTTCAATTCCAACAGACCCTCCTTTTGGCCTATGCCAAGTGCTAACATCATTTCTAATACTTTTGAAAATAACCCCATGTGTTGTCATCCATACATCCCGAATCATTGTCTGTAATATCTATAGCCATTAGGTCGTTCATCAGAACCTCTTGTAACACAAATTCTTTAGAAGCTGTATCTGGGGCATATATTCTATGCCCTATTGTGCTCACTGCTTGGGCACAACATCCCCCTAGCATTCCACAAATACTCGGAAGACATTGAAAACAGCAACAAAGGAATAACAGGATCCCCAAAATAGCTAGAATAACAGAAAGCACCTTCCAACCCCAAGATCGTAAAGAATCCCAGAACCAGGTGCTAAGATTCCAATCTCCTACAGGGATATGTACTTCAGAACTAAGAGTATGCAAGTTCTGTATTGCTTTAAAAATTGTCGGCGAGGAATCTGGTACGAAAACACAGCAAGCCGACCCCACTAATTTGCATACTCCACCTCGTTCTGCCAGAATGACATCTAATGCCATCCGATTTTGGAGTGCTACCAATCTTATTGCTTTTTGCTCTAAGGTCATATTGTAGAGTATGTCCGTGGTCCGGTTGATCGTTCTCTCCAGTACCCTTGCTAATCCCCTAATGTTCTCAGAGTTTGTTATTTGTCCTCAAAAGGGCACAACTGATTTTGCTATATCTCCCAATACTTGCCCAGGGGTATCTCCATTCTTGTCCCGCCGTGGGCGAGCCTTAGAAACCTCCAATGTACTAGCTACAAATACCCCGGGTAACAATATTCCTAAATAACAAGTTCCCTGCCAATCCTTGGGCAACCAGGGAAAGGCTAAACTACCACAAACAAAATAAACAGGCCCCCCTACATACAGAGGCCTGTTTTCTCCAGTCAAATTTACAATGTTCTTACAACCTTCAAAATCTCCCATTGGCCGAGTGCCATTTCTTTGTACACAAAAGGGGACCGAGTCAGGGCTATGATTTATAGCGTAAGAAGGAGGCACGGCGTCCTTATTGCCGATCGGAGCCATTTTAAAGGAAATTAAAGTTTGAAAAGGAAGAGACAGTTTATCAGACGGCCTAATAGAATCGACATTAGGTTTACTTCTATTTGCAAAAAGCGAGCATCCCAGGGGAGTTAATTCACGTTTCTCGAAATCATTCAGATTAGTTCCATCAAAGTTCCCTGAGATGCTATCATTCCATCAGCCAAAGAATAGGGCTCTAAGAGAGGTATAGCAAGCAGTCGTTAAAGGTAAAGGATGTATATACCATTCCAGTCACTTGTTCCCATGTTGCGGTAAATGAGTACAAATCCAACAATTATTCTTATTAAAAATGGCATGAGTTGCATTCATTACTATCATTAGAGTGTTATTATGATACTTTTGTCTATGTTGGGAGTCTCTAGGGGACAGAGTGTGAAGGTGTACAGAGGGAGTCAAAACAGTTGGTACAATTTCGGTCGGTAGTAAAGGTTTCAGAGGATAGATTTCTTCAAAATACCGAAGTCCTACAGCAGTAGTTGCAAAAATAACAATTATCATTATCAAAACACAGCAGTACGTTTTCGGGGCCCAGGCACATTGTTCATTGTCACAAGTCCAGCGCGGGGAGCAGCAGTGGAGGTGGCAGGCATCGTAGTCCCTCAATCGACGACCCCAATGTTTGTTGCTGGCGACGCTACGGTTGCGCGATTTCTTAGTCCTTCCCAACCCTAGCCAGCAGAATCCCTTTTGTTCAACAAAACTTTCTTATACAAAAGAAAACTTCCAATCACTTCCTTCTTGCATATGCACGGAAAACCCAGTGCCGTAGTTCTATTTCCTTCGTCGAAGGTTGTACCTGGTGGTACCCAAGATTGTCTGATCCGGAAGTAAGGTGTCGTCACTTCCTGAGGGAAGCGACGTATCGGAGGCGACGGAAGTGATTTTTCAAGAGAGTGCAGAGACGAAATTGACTGTTCCCCAAGCTCCTCGGGCTCAGAGAAATTCTCCGACGCACTCACAGCGCTGTTTGCTACTCCAAGATCAGAGACTGTAGCATCAGCGAGGGGTTCTGCTTCTTCTGTAACGTGTGGCGTCGGGTGAGGAAGTTTCTTGACATGCGTCGCGTGGATCCAGTGCTTCTTTGCAGCCATCCGCACTGCTGTCCTGGTGACCAGTAACACCTGGTAGGGTCCCCGCCAGCGAGGCGCGAGACAGGAAGACCTCTCGAAGGCCTTCACTAGGACCCAACTTCCAGGCTGTATATCGTGTCCTGGGCCCGTGAACCGTACAGGTAAAGCTGAGTGCACCTGGTGATAAATGAAATACAGGTTTTTAGTTAACTGGTTACAGTAGTCTACAAGCAATACATTTTCCACCTCTCTCAGGGCTTTAGGTTTTGGGAGACCCCAAATGTTAGCAGGTCTCCCCATCACTACCTCAAATGGAGAAAGCCCAGTCTTGATCTGAGGTGTGGTACGCATAGCTAATAATACAATAGGTAAGGCATCTGGCCATTTCAGTTTGGTATCGGCACATGTTTTCGCAATGTCTTTCCACCAACCCAGCACTTTGAGGATGTCTAGCTGAGTGAAATCGTTTTTCAATACGTAAGGCTGTGCATATCTGCAAAATTACTGCTGCAATAAAGTGGGGACCATTATCCGACCAAATTAACCTTGGGAGCCCAGATCGAGGAAATAATTCTTTTACCATAATCTTTGCAGTGGTCATGGCGGTAGCATCTTTAACGGGGAAAGCCTCGACCCATTTACTAAAGGCACAAATAATTACAAGAACATATTTCAGATTGTTACATCATTCCATCTCAATAAAATCAAAATGAATGACCTCGAAGGGAACAGAAGGGGGCCCAAAGTTACTGTCCCCTTACCCACATTGTGCTGTAAGCAGATCATACAGTTCTGGACGTGCCTCTTCGCAGTCTCCAGAATCTTGTTATTCACCCAAACTTGTTCTAACATTTTCGTGATCTGCTGGGCACACACATGTGTAGAACCGTGTGCCATCGTAACCATTGCCAATACATATTAATCAGGGAGCAACCATTTTCCTTCGGATGTACCCACCCAACACCCTTCATCATCCAGTTTCCCCATTCCTTCAGCCCACCTTTTAGATTCTTCTATTGTGGCATCAGTTTGAATATCTCGCACAGACCCAATACCTTCATCCATTATGTAAGCATCTCTCATTTCCCTCAAGGCATACATGTCCGTGCTAAGGTCTGTGGCTGTTTGTCTGGCTATCAGGTCCGCAAAAGCTTTCCCTTTGCCCACATCATTTATGACCTTACGATGTGCTGCACATTTCATGATCGCTAACTGTTTAGGGAGTGAGAGTGCCGAGAGTAATTGCACTGTCAAGGGGCCATGCTGGATCTTGGTCCCATGTGAGGTCAGGAACCCTCTTTCCGACCAGAGCCTTCCAAAGTTGTGAGCCACCCCAAATGCGTACTGGCTATCAGTATATATATTTACTATACGCCCTTGGGAGAGTTCACAAGCTCGGGTCAACGCTATAATCTCTGCGGCCTGCGCAGAGTTATGCGAAATTCTCTTAGTTTCAACAACTTTACTCAATGTAGTAACTGCATAAGCAGCTGTAGATGTACCATCTGAAAGTTTGAAGCAGGAGCCATCACAAAACAGCTCCCCTTCTGCATTATCCAAAGGAGTATCTATGAGATCTATCCTGCCCTTCGTTTCTTGTTCAGTGGTATACAGGCAGTCATGTAATTCTTCATCACCGCAAACAGTGTTTTGCGGGAAAGGTAAGAGTTCAGCCAGATTAAGAACACAACACCTCTTAATTTGGATGTGGGGGCGAACAGAATTAATTCATACCTTGTTAACCGCGCAGAGGTGAGGTGTTGCGTTTGGGTTTTGTTCAATAGAATATCAACAGAGTGAGGTACCATCAAAATCAAATCATGGCCTAGGACCATTCCCTCACTCTGTTTTACAGACGCGGCAGCAGCAGCGAAAGCGTGCAAACATCTTGGCAAAGCGCATGCGACAGGATCAAGGGCGGAGGAGTAGTAGCCGCATGGCCTATTCTTCCCTCCGTGTTCCTGTGTTAACACAGCCAAAGCACATCCATCACATTCATGCACAAACAACACAAAGGCCTTGTCATAATTTGGAGTACCCAGAACCGGTGCAGAGCATAACGCAGTTTTGAGAAGCTCAAATGATCGTTGATGTTCCGATTTCCATGGCAGTGGCAGAGAAATGCCCTTCTTCGTCAAAGCCAACATCGGTTTTATCACTAGCGAAAAGTTCGGGATCCACAACCTACAGTAAGAAGCCATACCTATTAAGGCTCTGACTTCCTTCTGTGTATTTGGAACAGACATGCCAGAAATGTGTTTTATTCTTTCAGGTGTCAATCTTCTCCCCTCCTTTGACAGGAGGTAGCCTAAATAGAGGACCGCCTGACAACAATATTGAAATTTTTTAAGCGAAGCTTTATGACCATTTTTGGCTAAATGAACAAGCAACAGTACAGTGCCTTCTTTACAAGCACTCTCAGAGTCTGCAGCCAAAAGCAAATCATCAACATATTGAAGCAGCGTACAAGTAGGTGGCAATTCAAGGGTGTCGAGCTGCTCTTTAAAAGCTCTACTATAAATGCTAGGACTTTCAGTATACCCTTGAGGTGCCCTGGTAAATGTAAATGAGCGTCCCCCCAAGGTGAAAGCAAACAGATATCTACTTTCCTCATGTATAGGAATGCTAAAGAAAGCGTTTTTTAAATCCACTACGCTGAAGTGCGTAGCCGTAGCAGGGATCATTGTCAATATCGTCGTCACATCAGGCACAATTGGAAATTGTGGGGCGACGACTCTGTTAATAGCACGAAGATCAATTATGAACCGGTATGGAATTGCATTGTCGCCTTTCTTACATAGAGGCAAGATCGGACAGTTACACAAACTACCTGTAATCTCCTCGATCACCCCACGATGCACAAAATCGGAGACAATGCATTTCAAAGCACGCTCGCCCTCAACTGATATTTTATACTGCGGAATGCGTGGTAGTTTCACTCCATGTTTCAAAACTATTTTAACGGGCTCAATCTGTAATACCCCGACATCATTGTCGTCTACCGCCCATAAACATTCCGGGGCAATGCTAAACTCAGGAGGTAAAGGTCGAATCAGGAACTGAGAATTAGGAAGTTGCTGTGGTGAAACCGTCAGCCGTACTCCATCAGAAGAACAATGAATTACTGCATTCAATTTCTTTAACAAATACAACCCCAGCAAATTCTCTCCACAGTTTGAAGTGAGAAGAAAAGGGCAATGGTCCGTAAAGGGACCCAAAGAAACAGACACCGGTGCAGAAACCGGATGACAATTGGTATACCAGAAAACCCTACGGAAACATTTGTTTGCCCTGACAGTGGAATGTTTGGAACCCGAGAATGATCAATGGAGCACTTCTGCGCTCCAGTGTCTATCAAAAACTGGTGTTTCCTATTCCCTACTAATAATTCAACGTAGGGGCCTTTCTGATTGACGGGAATAGGTGAAGGCTCCAAACCCTGCTTCGGGCAATCCTAATGAAATAGAGCCTTGTCAGAAGGAAGCTCTTCAGAAAGGTAGGCAGCAGAAGGGTGATCAAATACGTTCCTCGAGTCCACACTCGAGGTCTGATTTTCCCGTGAAAAAGGTTGCTGAGGATCTTGTAAAAACTGACCTCTATCACGGCCCCCTGCTCCAGGGCAGCCCCTAGGTCGTCTACCCATACTCCCAAACGCATTGTTTGACCTTTGGCGAAGGACGGGGCACTGTGCTCGCCAATGACCTTCCTGGCGGCAATAAGCACATTGATTAATATTCACAGGACCCAAAGGAGCATTTCCTTTTGGGACATACTGACCTCTGGTCTGTGTCGTGCCTCCTCTGGGGTTTCTAACAATTTGCTGTAATAATACTTTGGTTTTCAAATCTCCTTTCCTCTTTTCAATGTTGTCCTTCTCATTGTTAACACGGTTCTCATAATACTGAGCCATGTGCAAAACCTCAGATTGAGATTTTGCCTGCCAAGCGCTCTCAGAGGACATAATCTGTAACTGGATGTCAGGCAACAATCCACGTACGAATTTGTCCACAAACAACCTTTTCCCAGACTCTGTACCTAAATCCTGTCCACTGAAGTCAGAAAATACCTGCTCGAATCTGTTAAAAAATTCGGTGGCGCCTTCAGTTTTCCCTTGAACACAGGCCGTAAGCTTGTCCCAAATAATTCTTTTCTCTGGAATTATAGTTTTTAATTTTGCGACAATTCTATCAGGCAATGTAAGTATAACCTGTGGTGGTTTCTCACCAGCTGGTCTTTCCCCATCAATCCTAATCATATTAGCCCACATATCTCCCAACCCTGGCACATCGTCTACTGTCCGAACCTGTTTCCATACACCTACGGGTAGGAGTACAGGAAATAGCAAATCAATATCACTCAAGGTGAACACAGAGGACTGCAAGACGGACTCTATTTCTTTGTAAAACCCCGTCGGGTTTTTCCTGATATCGGGAACTGATTGTCTAATAGTGTTCACTTCCTGTCGTGAAAACGGGACGTAAACGAATTGTGATACATAATGTGCCCGGATATCCACAGCTGGGGAACCAGTCCCAGCGTTGGCGGGGATCTCAACTTTTGGGACAAAGGTCGGAGGGACCTCTCTCATAGGCAACTGAGATATAGGTACCTCCGGCCGCTTACTAAGCAACAGAGCCAGGTCGAGCGCTAAGGCAGCTGAAGAAGTGTCGGGCGAAAAAGCCCTTTTACAAATCCCCAATAATTCTATGGGGCAACTACCCTTCTTTCTTACACATTCTTCTTGCAGGTACTGTACTTTTACCTGAATTACCTTTCTTTGCATTTCTGCTGTATACTGACTATACGTGTCATATACTTCATCTGGCGGAATCGATGAATCCGAGATCCATCGAATCGCATCTTTGGTACAAATTCGTGTTTCCTCGGGTGCCGGTCTATGACACGGAAGGAACCGTTTCTGTACATATATTCTATCGTCTTCGTCATCCTCATCTCGTGACTTTTCAAAGTCTTTCCGATACTCAAACAATTTTTCAACATGCCCATATACTTTCTGCTATGTGTCCCTCGAAAGTGCCAAAGCATTCAGATCTCTCACTCCTTGTGGAAGATCCGAATTTTGTAATCTGCCCCACATCACACATAAATGAGTCCCCAAACCTTCGATAAAAACATTTTTCTCGGGAAAACTATTCAAATTAGATAATGTGGAAAAAACATTAACTTGATCACCTTTCTCCATACAATGCTTAGCCCATGCAAACAATTCCTGTTTCTTATCTGCAGAAACAATATTACGAGTGATGATCTGTGATCCTGCACCTGGATCAACTTCAGTCAATACGGGGCCACTCGGGAGCGGAGGTGTAGGTAAATTTAATAAAGGTGCAACTATCGGTGCAGAAGGAAGGGGCGGTGCGATAGGTGGAGGAACAACAACTATGGGACTAGGAACAATAGGTTGTACAGGGGGAACAGGAATAACAGCAGGAGTAACAGCAGGAATGGGCAGAGTGCCCAAAATAGGAACATACGGAGGTGGCGCAGAGGCGTCAGGCCTGCGTTCGTTTAACAATTTCTCAATAAATTCCTCGGAAACATGGAAATCTTTAGAGGGGTAAATTTTCTGGATTCCAAGTGAAAAAGCCCTATCCATATTTTTAACTGATTCTGAATGTTTTTCTTTATCATATAACAACGCTTTTTCGGCGTTTGTTTTATGACGGCGTGCATGTTTGTCCCTACTTTTAAGCTGCTGTAACGCTTCTTTTTTCCAATTCTGTAAAACATAAAAGGCTGCAGGTCTAGCCTTCTTTTTTAGCAAGATTGATTCTAGGTATTCAATACGGGGGATCTCAAAACTACCATTAATTGGCCACTGAAATTCGGAGGCATGTCTGGTCTGCCTGTGCCAAATATCATTAAATACTATACTACCAATGCCATACTTACAGTACATAGTACATGCCGGCGACCCCTCCTGTGGTGCCGGGTGGCTAAATTCCAAAGATTGTCGATCGCTGCGGAACAGAGCCCTAAAGCAGCTAGACAATTTCCCAGGCATTTCACAAAAAATTGGTGTTACCTGGTCAATAATTGTGTCTGCAGATACAATACGCCAAATTCAAATTGTCAGGGTTAAATTAAGAGCCGGGTCACGACTGCACCTGACCAAACCTAAGGAGGACCGTACGGTTTATCAAAGAACTTACCTAACGAATTTTACCTTGTGTTTGGTGGTTTCGACAAATCTGCCCGCCTCGAAAATGGACCCTCGTCAAGATGCCGTGTCAGACCACACGACTATCGTCCAAGGATCGGATCGTGCAGCACTGCCGAGGTATCGCGTCTCGTTCGGTCGGGCCCGCAGAATCACACCGTCCGATCCCGGTTCGATAGTCTGCATCAACCTTCAATGATCCGGCATCAATCTTGAGGGTCCCTATTCGGGCGCCAACTGTGAAAACAAAGAAATTGATATGAGGCTGGGAAGCCCAAAGGAAACACACCAACACAGGTTACAAAGGACATACAAAGTGCTTTATTTAAAAGCTACAACAGCTACAACAGAGCCCTAAAGCAGCTAGACAATTTCCCAGGCATTTCACAAAAAATTGGTGTTACCTGGTCAATAATTGTGTCTGCAGATACAATACGCCAAATTCAAATTGTCAGGGCTAAATTAAGAGCCGGGTCACGACTGCACATGACCAAACCTAAGGAGGACCGCACGGTTTATCAAAGAACTTACCTAACAAATTTTACCTTGTGTTTGGTGGTTTCGACAAATCTGCCCGCCTCAAAAATGGACCCTCGTCAAGATGCCGTGTCAGACCACACAACTATCGTCCAAGGATCGGATCGTGCAGCGGTGCCGAGGTATCGCGTCTCGTTCGGTCGGGCCCGCAGAATCACACCGTCCGATCCCGGTTCGATAGTCTGCGTCAACCTTCAATGATCCGGCATCAATCTTGAGGGTCCCTATTCGGGCGCCAACTGTGAAAACAAAGAAATTGATATGAGGCTGGGAAGCCCAAAGGAAACACACCGATACAGGTTACAAAGGACATACAAAGTGCTTTATTTAAAAGCTACAACAGTTACCAAAAAGTCAATTGACAAACGGATAGCTATTCGGCTCTCAGAGTAACGTAACGAACTTCAACGAAGGTTCGATGCATTAGTAGAGAGAGACCGTACATTGGAATACTTGGGCTTTTTATACTCTTTATCCAGCCCTGGCCAACCCCCTTGCAGGTTAACGATTCTTAGGACCAGGCCTAGGGTTCCTTGCCAGGTCAATCCTATAATTTATGCAATTTGATCAGTTTCGCCGATATAGTTGTACATTTACACATAGGTCAGGGATAGGACAAGGTCTCAGTTCGCGACCCCGACAAGTGGCCTGCAGGCATATTACTTATTCATGTGTGCGGAGGTCACAACGGCCAGAATCTCACTCAGAATGTCATTCGGCATCCATTTTGATGTTCAGGGTGACTTCCGCATTACAAGAGAACCTAAAATGGCAGCTAAATCCAAGATGGCGACTTACATAATTTATCGTTAAGGTCAAGACCTTGCCGCGGAGTCTTTTTACATGATATTTTAGACAACTTGGCATAGGCCAACACACATTCAAATGCTGCGATAGGAGGCATAATATCTTTTCAATTCCAACACAGTCTGAGACAGCACAAGGCTCCTTCTGCTGGTTTGTAGTTGTGTTGCCGCACTAGAGGCTGAGAAGGGCTGCCTGTTGATCTAGTAGTTAGAGGCACAGGTTTCAGTTCACGGGTGGCCCAACCCTGATATGTTTTTAGGGTTGGTTTTTTAAAGAAGCTAGCCAGTCTTAAAAGAAGATTAGGCACTCTGGGCTCCTTCGCCGGTCCAGGCCGGCGTGGATCTATGTCTTCAGGTTGCTTACTCCAGCTTCCCTCTAGAGCCTCCCGACCAGCCCTGTGGCAGTAATCACAGCATGTTTCCTGATTTCCCTCCCTCTCCTCTCGGCTAATGTCAAGAATTCTTGAGCGGACACCAAGAGGTTGTTACAAGTTGCTCCTGAGGCCACCGCTGGTGGAGCCTGCTCAGAGTCCACTAGTTTGTCAATATATGAGGATTCGTCTTCAGGTTCCACTGAGTGAGTAGTGAGATCAAGCAAAATGGCTCTATCGTCCTCGCTGAGGCTTATATCCCTAGTCCTCTCCCGTGGAGAGTCTGGACAGAAGTTGCTTGGATCAGTCTGTGGATTTGTAGCTGGATGTGGTTCACTAGGGGGAAGGGTGACATTCCTCAAAAAAGTTCTGGAGTTTTTGGCATGGACCATTTTAGATACATTCCAAGGTCCTGGCCATCTTCCTTTGGGCAGGAGGTACAGGTTTAGGTTTCCCAAATACAGCAAAGGCTTTTAACTGGGATTTTCCCTTGTCCACTGCCTTTCGAATGTCTGTTTGGTCGTGGGGAGGCTCCGACAATGGGGCACCAACCGCCCCTTCCTTCAGTAGTCCCTCATTTGACAGACACCCTTGCTCTCATGTCAGGAGACTTGGTTGGAGGGAAAAGTCCTGGTCAGACTTGTTAGGCTTAGCATTCCCCTCCTTACCCTGTTGGCCGCTGTTGTTGTGAGGCAGTGGCAATTTACTGGTCTTGGTACTTGCTGCCACACTTTCTGATCTTTCAGTCAATGCAATAATTGCAGGTTTCGGTACTCTCTCTGTTCTCAATTTGCCAGCGGCCACAATGAAGGCTTCTAGATATATTACTTTAGTATGAAGCATCGCCATTGAGGTAGTCTGATCCTTTAGAGTGTCGTTGAGGACCTCATACAGCTCCGTGAAGAACGCCAGAGCTATAGTTATTACTGACATCTAGCTAAACAAGTCCTTCCCGAGTGTCGATGCTCCAACTTACCCTTTAGGCCTGGTCTACATAAGTCATCTTGTTGGGCCCCTTGTGCAGGGTCGGTGGATTTCCGTTGACTCGATTGCGAGTCCAGACAGTTCCTATTTTGGTGCTCCACTTCTTGAGTTGGCATGTGTTGAGATCTGTTCACCGTGTAGACTTCAATTAGAGGACCACTTACCTCCAGAGCTTCGCTCTCTTGTGTTAATCTGTGACTTGAAACCCTCCCACTGTGTACGTCATGGCTAGGCCCGCAGGGAGCCGCTGTGAGAAGCAGGGATGTAATTTAGGGGTCGCAACTGCATCCAGTGCAGAGGCCGTGCCTGCACCTCCCATGACAGAGCCGGAGGCTGCGTGAACATCACCTCAGAGGATGTCCCTCCATCCCTGGTCTGCAATGTGTCGTCGTTCGAAGGGAATGACTGTGGAGGCCAAGGCAAATATTTCAGACAGGTGGTCGAGAGGCCTACAATGCACCTACCTCATCAGAGTAGTGGCGAGCCTGTAGTGGTGACGCACTCTGGAGGTCCTGGTCCGTTCAGAAGTTCCTGATAAGCCTTCAATGTCTCGCCTCGATTGTTTCCTCGTTTTAAGAGGCAGGTCAGGCTCCATCATAAGTCCCCCAGTTGTTGCCAGTTGGTTGACTGGCATGTTAAAGGGACTGCTTTCAAATGCCATTTACACAGAGCATATTACAAATATTCCCATCACATGCACAGGTACATGCATCAACGCTGGGTATCTCAAGAAGCAATAGTACTTACCCCTGGTGTTGCTACCCAGGGCCCAGATACTCCCACCACGCCGGGCACGGTGGGACTGCCTGGATATTTGGAGCACCAGGCATGGTATTCACATCAAAAGGCATATATTGCCATCACATGCCATCTACTCAACTCAGACACTGGGCATTGCCATTAAATGCCAAATGTGCATACCCTATGCATGCATCATGTAACATGTTCAGTTTCTCCCTTCATATTCGCAGGCCTACCCATGAAAAACCCAGGTAAATGCATAGTATGTCAGGTATTGCCATCAAATATTATGATCTCATATAAGTCATGTCTTGTCATAGAGCGCTATCAAGTAGCCCATTTCCGCCATTATATGCCTGTAACGCCCTCAAACACCAGGTACTTACATAATATGCCAAGAACTGGCATCAAGTGTTAACTCTAACATCGTATGTAAGGCCCTGGAAAAATATGCCAGATATCATCATTGAATGTGAGATACTTTGTTTATATGTTGGGTATTCTGATCCAAGAGGAGTGCAGTGGTGTAAGGTGGTGTACAGTGAGCAGGATGAGGAAGGGTGCACATACTCAAAATGGAAAGAGACATGGCATCGCAGCTATGCCCTGTCTTAGCGGCAGCACTAACAGTCTTTCAGAGGATATGCCATGTGGACTCGTACTACCCTGGCACATCTGCCTGTTCCAAAGTACTTGATTTTTGGAGGCCACTTCATGAGATCTGTTGGCTAAGACAATGGCTGTGGTCACTGATAACCTGTCATCTATTCCTGCCACCTCCACTTGACCAGACTGTGTAATGTGGGACCAAATCCCTATACACCCGATGCACTGTGGCTCCCTTATCTACTAAATGTGGCAGCACTGTAAATGGACTTAATTCTAGAAGGTTAGTTTAAACATTATATACACCCCAAGTAATAGAAGTTGAGGTGTTTCACATGATCGTTTTTAGATGTGCATGTAGCATACTATTCACTCCTATTTTGATTTTGCAAGTGGTTTTTCCTTGAGCCAGCTGTAAGGGTGTCCCTAATTACGCTCACACCAGAATAAATACACCTCTCTAGGGAAATAAGGCAAAAAGCTGATCTTGTAAGGATAATAAGTTTGATCTTACAAAATGAGGATGGTAGCAAAGGACTCTGCTGCTTGAACAGTCTTCTCCTTTTCCTCTTCCGTTCCTTCCTGCCAAAGTGGTTTGAGGCAGGGGTTTATATAGTTTTGTCTTGTCATGGTGGTGTCACTGGTTATGGACCATGGCCTCATCCCAATCCATCCTTCTTCCATAATAGGGATGCTCCAAAGCAGATTTTTAGAAACCTTGAGGCCTAGCCCCAGGGAAAAATAAAAATGTTTATAAACAATTTTCATTAATTCTATCCATATTTCACTACTCCTAACGTTAGCTGGGTCCTGTAGGTTCCCCACACTTAATACTTTTAATTTGTCCCATTCTGCATGTTGTCGCACAGAACATGTAATTCCTATTTTTAGCTTGCATGGACTCTTGACGGACAGTAGACAGCTGGTGAGTCAGTTTGTGTGCTGCCAGTGCTTGCCTTACTGACGAACACAGCGTAAGCACCAGTAATCAATTTTTAGAATCTCACAGGCCACATCCTAAGATTTTACAATGCCTAGGATCTGACATTACAGATCTATCCAGCTAATAGTTAATTGCGCCTTATATTTAAACAATAACTGCCTTCTTCAGTGCCTGCCCATGTCTGTGTATCTGATTATATTTGCATGAGAGAGCCTTCCCAGTGCCCCTCCTCCCCCATAGTCCATTATAGCACCTAAAAGAGGTCTTGCCTAACTCTAAAGTGCTTCTGGGTTCAAGAAGACCCTGGTTCCTTCCCAACACAGCGAAGAGACTTTGGGGTGTGTAATATATGAAATGGTCATTATTATTATTATCATAGATATTATCATAGATGGGGAAAGAGTTAATTAAATCCTCATTTAACTTATTTTTAATAGTGTACACAGTGAACTATAAATATATCCTTTCTGAAGAATGGCAATTTTGGAAGATATGCAATCTGAAATTAAAGAAACTGCCCAGAATCATATACTGTGATGTGGTGAAGCGAGGGTTTGAGCTGAATCTATAATCACATATTTTCCCTAAATTATTTAAAGATCAAGGTGTCATTATTTGCAACGGGTTTGCTTTCAAGAACTCAAGCAATAATTTATTTTATAGAGCTGACTGGCTAAGAGCACAAATCACCTGTTTAACCCACTGGACAACATATATGTTTTCAAATCCTTATAGAAACCTGTTAAGCACACATATACTCGCTGACTGGAGCTGGGTTAGGTTTCGTAGATACAGATGCATTGACCAGCGCTGATTTCAATAAAATCTTAGCACCTATTTAGCTAAATTGTCATGGACAATGGTCACTTTATGGGTCCTTTTCAGATTTCTTAGAAAGTATTTATCAGATCAGCATGGTGCCCTGCCTTTAGTATTTTGTCACACAGAGAGGCTTTTGGCTATTCAGACCAGCGTCAGCCACACTTCCAGAGCTATCAGCTTTTTGGTAGGTTTTCTGAATTCCCGATCTGCCCGTCTACCACTGCTCAAGACTCACAAATGATCCTGGGAAGCTGGTCATTGTAATTGTTAAATGGTAAATGATGTGCATGGAGCGAAGCAATGGTAAAGCGCAGTAAAATATTTAAGAGGAGGAACAAAGCAGATTCTCCCGTATGTGTGAAATAGGTGGGTAACATGCATGCCACAGTCATTGCAATACGGCACCTGTCATTTCGGCTCATGCCAGGGATGCCAAACCATGCCATTCCTGGGGTGTGGAAACCAAACCAAATTCCCACTGTCAACTGCTTAGTGTAATGCACCCCAAGCTGCTAGTATTTCAGGGCATATAATGCTCAGAGTCTGCACATGCATTGATCAGCACTGCACTAATTTCCTACAGTGCAGGTCCTTTCTTTCCTTCTGAAACATGCAACTTCTGTCTCGGTGCCCCCCAGTGGTGGGCTTGACTACAAGGAACCCTGGCTATATCTTGGTGAGCCTCTGCACCATGAGCCTCTTTTTCTGTGGGTGCCCTATTGTTTTGCTCCTTTTACCTTCTCAGTAAATTCAACCCCTTCCATTTTGTGTCATCCCCCTTTGAAGCACTCTTTACAAATGTTTCCTGTATTTTTTTTGTATATTTGATGACCTTTTTTCAAATGTTTTAACCCAATCGTCATCATTTTTTTTTAAGGCTAAGTTCAAAATCAAGGCCCAAGGGGATATTCTAAACCAGATGTAGGGCCTACCCACAGTAGACATGCAGACTATGTTGGATCCTCCTACACATTGGGCCTCATTACAGGTCGGGCGGTCCGAAATTAACAGTGGCAGTAAATCAGCCGCCACTGTTAATTCCGGACCGCCCGATCCCAAGTCCTGCAGGCGGGAGGTGATCTTCCCGCCAGGTCTGACCTGGCGGGTTGAACACCTCCCGCCTGCAGGCGGACGTGGAAACACCAGCACCATCACGAGACTCAATGGGAATGGGGATTTACACCATTCTGCCTCCGGAATTCCCAGGACACCAGGGTCGTAATGCCCTGGTATTTTACCAGGAGTCACGGAGGCAGAATGGGAATACGAGTCCGGCGGTAACCAGGTGGTTTTACCGCCACGGTTACCGCTGGACTCGTAATGAGGCCTATTGACTCTAGATGAAAGGAGAACACTCACCAATGGGTTATCCTGTGTTCCAACACAATCTGTACCTAGAACACAAACAGAAATAGAACTAAGAAATGTTCTCTGCAAAATTCGGCTCAAGGCCTACTTTGCTCAAGTGTCTATAGCGAACCCAGCATCTACAACAGGATTCAAACTTAAGTCGACTTTTACCCCTAATGGCACAGAAGTGCCACCAGAGGTTCTCACCATGAAAAAGCGAGTACTTAAGGAATTACCACGACTGCTTGACCAAAGTTCGTATGCTCATAGTAATCTCCCCATCAGAGAGAGAGAAGCTTTGGCTGTCAACCTGAATTCGGTCATAAAACCAGCCGACAAAGGCAGAGGGTTGGTCCTGATGAACTTCTATCACTAGGAAAAAATGGAATATGATTTACTATTAAACACCGACCATTATGTCTGATTAGACATAGACCCTACACTACATCTTATGGTCTATTTGGATTTGGGTTGTTTGATCGTGAAGGAAATAAGCACAGTAGAAATTACCGTTACGGATTTTGCCGAAAATGCATTTTGCTCGTTAAGAATGGGCAGGCTTATGTCGGCATCTTTAGCTTCATAATGGCGAAAGGGAATTTACGGTTCTGTAATAGTTTGCTGGGTATGATACATCTCTCTGAAAACAACATTTCACTCGGGCTGCATATATAACACACTCACACCCACCCCCTTACTTACCCTGCGGCGGCACACTTTGCTGTGTGCCACCGACTTGTTTTGTCCCTGTGACTCCTGTTCCCTTCACTTCCGTGATCGGGAACCAGCGCCACAAGGTCCTTTTTTATTTATTTTTCAAACTTTGTACGACGTTTGTGGGGGCCACCCCCACAACCCTCGCCAACATTATAGTGAACAAGGTTGCGAGGACACCCCCGCAGCACCCGATCCCCTTCTTCACTATGATGCCACTGAATAGGAGGTCTAGTCATAATTTTCGGCCGTTCAACATTTTCGTATGGCCGAAATTCGGCCAAATCTCCCATTCAGTCTATTTGCAGGAATTATTACGAGGGGTATCGACACAGTGGGCCTCATTATAACTGTGGTGGTGCAGTGATAACGGCGCCGGTAGTGATGCCAGCGCCGTTATCAGTGTACTGTCACATTACTTGTTCTGCTCGTGGGGTGCCGCTCTGCACGCCTGGTCAGACCTGGCGTGCAGAGCAGCACCCGTGAGCAGAACTGGATTGTAGCAACGGTACCGTTATGAACGGTACCTCTGCTACCATCCTCCCCATTCCCATTGAGCCCTATGGGGGCTCGAATGGGAATGGGGACGTACCGGCACCGGGTCCCGAGAAAGGGGAATTACCGGGCCCGCCGAGGTCGGAATGGCCCGGTTATTCCCCTTTCGCAGGACCCGGAAACGGACCCAAGCTTGGGGGTAGCATTGCCGGTAGAAACGGCATGGCTACCTCCAAACTCGTAATGAGGCCCAGTGTTTCTTAGTCAATAGGAGGCCTATTTTCTTACACCCCCTGATTTTAGGTGGCCAAAATGTTATGCCCTTCCTAAAATCAACAAAGATTCCATTCACCCTCCGGGGAGACCTATTGTATCGCTTTGTAGTTCACTTGTAGAACCTTTGGGTAAAACATTTATTTCGTTTTGCAGCCTCTTACCATCACCACTAGAGCTTTTCCTAAGGACACCAGGGACATGATTAATTTGATTGAGAAATATCTGTTTGATCCAAAACAACATCTCCTAGTGACACTGGATTTATTAGACCTAAATACCAAGCACTTGAAGTGGCAGAAATCTCACTAGACAAAAGAGAGGCCCCTCACGCAGTACCCACAGAATAAGAATTACATCTCGTTTGGGAAGGAATGCTCCTACAAATTGTATGGGTGCGTCCATTGCACCAACTATAGCCAATCTGTGCGTCCATTGCACCAACTATTGCCAATCTTTATATGGCTTGCTTTGAGGAACAAAAGATTTTCGGGTAACATTTTGCGTTGTAAGCTATTGCTAGATGACACTTTTCTCATTTGGGAGGGGACATCACTCGACCTGGTCTAATGTTACAAAGTTGATGGTCGTGCAGAGTATGGGCTATCCCTCTGTCCCCAAATATCAAACTGACATCCACAGTACTACCTGTCAGAATGAATGTTAGGACCAAAGATGGTAGTCCGTGGAGTCAGGACGCAGGAACAACCGGAAGAACCCCTGGAGAGCTGTAAGGGAAGGTATATGGTTATGTACTGTTACAGAATGCAGTATCTGAGTACAAACACCTGAACCACTGAAATACCTGTGAGTGTTGGAGCGTGGACCCAGGGAGGTTCTAAGGACAACAGGTCCGGGTGAAGCTTGATAAAGTCCTGGCAGGCAACTACCTAAGGCAGGACCGAGGTCCAAAACAAATAAGGGCTAGACACAAGGCAGTCCGTAGAGCAGCGTGGAGGTCGGCAACAGATGATCAAAGTTCCAAGGCAAGTAAGGGCAAGACACGAGGCAGTCCGTTATGGAAAAACAGTTCGGCAGCCAAATATATCCAAAGTTCCAAAGTTGACAGGGTTTAGACGAAGAATAATCCGTAGTACAAAAAGCCGTGGTCCAAAGTGAAAATAGTCCTGAACGAAGCGCGAGCAACACGTGATCCCAAAAGAACAGCTGTGAAGCAAGGCTGTTAGTAACTGGACTCCTTTTATCCGACGTAGGGAAACACGTGACAACGGTCATGTGACGCAAGTTACCAAAGCGTTGCAGTATTGCTAGGCAACTAGTCACGTGATCCGCGCCGTGTTGTGTCGGACAGTCCTCCGTGAACAGTGTGATTGTTTGTGATGAAGGAGCCTCCAATTAATCTGCCACAAACGTGAAGGGCGATATACTCCAGTTTTGTCAAGCGTGCCAGGTCGTGCCCTACAGTGTGGAACCTGTTGCGGCAGTAAGGTACCTCTGTTGGGATGTGTGGATTTGAGTGCTGCTTGGGAGGAGGACATAGAGGGGCGTGTCTTTCGTGCGGGGGGCGGTGTGACAGAATCCCCCCTCAAAGGCCCACGACCACGTGGGCTGGCCGGGTCATCCCTATGAAACTGCGACACCAAAAGCGGTGCCTGGACATCACGGGAACAAACCCAAGAGCGGTCCTCGGGGCCATAACCCAGCCAGTCCACCAGGTACTGGAGGCGACCCCTATGGAAACGTGATCCAAGGATGGCACTGACCTCAAACACGTCCTGGGAGGACACAGGGACAGGGGCGGGACGAACAAGGACACGAGTGGAAGCAAGGTAAGGCTTGAGGAGGGATACATGGAAGACCGGATGGATCCGCCAAGCATTCGGAACAGACAATCGCAGGGCCACGGGATTTAGGATTTTAATGATCCGATAGGGACCCACAAAACGAGGCAACAATTTGCGACAACCAGGGATTCGCAGGTGCCTGGTCGATAACCACACCCGATCGCCCACCTGATACACAGGTGCCTCAGCCCGCCTACGGTCCGCCTTAACCTTCATCACGGACTGCGCTTCACGGAGATGGACCAGGGTTTGTGCATGAACACCAGCTAGATCACGTACGCAGGCGTTGGCGGCAGGAGTGGCAGATGAGAAATCAGGGAGAGGAAGGACGCGTGGATGTTGCCCATACAAAGAATAAAAGGGGGAAAACCCAGTGGCTGAATGACGAGAGTTGTTGTATGCAAACTCAGCAAGGTAGAGCAGTTTGGGCCAGGAGTCCTGGAACTGAAGGGACAGACACCGCAGGTATTGCTCTAGGGCTTGGTTAACCCTCTCGGTTTGCCCGTCACTTTCGGGGTGGTACGCCGAAGAGAAGCGAGCATCAATACCCAAGAGTTTGGTAAGAGCACGCCAAAAGCAGGACGTAAACTGGGATCCCCGGTCTGATACAATGACTTGTGGTAACCCGAACAGACAAAAAACCGTCTTAAAAAACAGGCGAGCCAGTGCTGGGGCCGATGGTATGCCTGTGCAGGGAATGAAACGGGCCATTTTTGTATATGAATCGACAATAACCCATATGGTATTGTAACCTTGCCTACGGGGTAAATCAGTGATAAGATCCATAGAGATGGTGTGCCATGGCCTGGGAGGTATGGGTAACGGCAGAAGTAACCCTAATGATTGTCCTCTGCGTGTTTTGCATTGTGCACATACAGAACATGTGTTTACGTAGTTTTCTACGTCTCTTCTCATGGATGGCCACCAGCACCAGCGATGTAATAATTCAAGGGTGCGTTGTTGCCCGGGATGGCCGTTTATGGCAGCATCATGCGACCAGGCAAGCGCCTGATTGCGTACCTCGCAGGTAGGAAGAAACAGCTTGTCCTGGACAAACGGCAGCCCGTCTCGGAGTATAATGTCCCATTCAGTGATTGCATGAGGATGTTGAGCAACCCATTGTCTGATAGCAGTGAGCATGGTTGGCGAGGGTGTACACATACAAACAACGTGGCTTTTCCCTAATAACGTGTCTGGAAACGAGACTAATGAATCCCCACCGGGAGATCGGGACAAAGCGTCAGCCTTGCCGTGGATGGAGCCTGGTCGGTGTTTCACAACAAAGTCGAAGGCAGCAAAGAACAAGTGCCAACGTACTTGCCGGCTGTTGCTGCATTTCAAGGAAGCCAGATCTTGTAGGTTCTTGTGGTCAGTATAGACCACTGTTTGATGCTTGGCCCCCAAAAGATGGTGTCGCCAGGTCTGGAGGGCGTCCTTGATGGCCAGCAGCTCTTTCTCGGTTACCGTGTAATGAGTTTCGGCTGCCGAGAATTTACGAGAATGATAGGCCACTGGATGCAAACTACCCGTGGTTGGACACGGCTGGGACAATACAGCGCCCAGAGCAAACGATGAGGCATCTGCCTCCAGAACGTAGGGTAGGTCGGAGTCGGGGTGTTGTAGGAGAGGGGCAGAAGCAAACCTGGACTTAAGTGCCTCGAATGCCTTTTGATGTGTAGGGTTCCATATGTAGGGAACCTGAGGACTAGTCAAAGCGGTCAGCGGAGAAACAATGGAAGAAAAGCCTGCGATGAACCGTCGGTAAAAATTAGCGAAACCAAGAAAAGATTGGAGTTGTTTGATGTTAACCGGTGTCGGCCATCCCATAACAGCACGAACCTTAGACTGATTCATGGACAAACCCCCGGGGGAGATGAAAAAACCTAGGAATTCCACTTCTTTTGAATGGAAAGTACATTTCTCAGGCTTGGCGAAAAGGGCGTTCGCCTTGAGGCGAGAAAGAACCTCTCTGACATGACAGACGTGTTCCTCCAACGAGGATGAAAAAACCAAGATATCGTCCAGATATACCACCACGAACGTATCCAGAATGTCAAAGAACACGTCGTTGATAAATCGTTGGAAAGTAGCGGGAGCGTTACATAGCCCAAAGGGCATTACGGTATACTCATACAGTCCCTGCTTGGAGCAGAAGGCCGTCTTCCACTCGTCCCCAGGCCTCATACGGATCAGGTTGTATGCCCCTCTTAGGTCCAGTTTGGTAAAAACCGTAGCCCTTGTCAGCCTGTCCAGTAGGGTGGAGATGAGCGGTAGAGGGTACCTGTTTTTAACAGTAATGGCATTCAACCTCCTATAGTCTACACACGGCCGCAAGTCGCCTTCCTTTTTTGGCACGAAGAATATCGGGCTGGCAGCCGGGGAACATGATGGACGGATGTGTCCTAATTGTAAAGCCTGACGAATGTATACTTTGAGGGCCTGTTCCTCTGGGTGTGACAACGAGTAGATCTTACCCCTGGGTATAGGAGCGTCTGGAACTAGATCAATCGGACAATCGTATGGTCTGTGTGGGGGTAGACCTTCTGCAGTGGCTTTATCAAAAACCATGTGGAAATCATGATATTCGGCGGGAATGTTCGCCAGGATGGCCCCCACGGTATGCGAATGCCTAGTGTCTGGTGTAATGTCATCAATGTGAGTAGCTGCCAGGGCACCAAGGATTGTAGCCGGAGAGGAGAGCGACTCATTTTCCACAAGACAGAACTGTTGACACACTTCAGATTCGAACATGACTTGTCCCGTTCCCCAATTGATCAACGGGTTGTGTTGCCGTAACCAAGGTATACCCACTATAATGCCGAATTGGGGTGTAGTGATAAGGTCAAATGACATGACTTCCCTATGGGTACTCTGGATCAATACTTCCAAGGGAGCGGTCTGGAACTGGATGGGACCGGAAGACAAAGATGTGCCATCGACCGCATGTACGGGTTCTGGATGTTCTTTTCTGACCAGGGGTAGGTTGAGACGATGGGCCAAGTCTATATCGATGTAGCATCCGGTAGCCCCTGAATCAATGACAATATGAACCACATGTGTGACCTCCCTAGTGGGTTTCATAAGGGCATGGACTACTACCGGTCTGACGAGGCCAAAGGCGGGTTCAGAGGGATTCGTGGATAGGCTCGCCGGTGCCCCCTGAATCATGGGCGAGCCCTCTGAAAACCCGGGGTTTTGTTCTTAGGACGTCGGGGGCATTCCCTTACATAGTGTCTGTTCAACCCACAATAGAAACAGGCATTATCCGTTCTCCGACGTTCTCGTTCGGTTGATGTTATCGGGCTTCGGATACCACCTATCTGCATGGGTTCGGAAGAGGTAGAGGAGGCTGGACCGGACTGGCTAGTGAACGTTGTTTCTGTCCTTCTCTCGGATCTCCTTGCGTCGATCTGTAAAGCAAGATCCACTAGATCCGAAAACACCGAGGGAAGAGCAGGAACCACTGAAAGCGCATCCTTCATGGTGTTGCACAAGCCACGGTAGAACACAATTGCCTTTTTCTCCTCAGGCCAAGAAGTCTCAGCGGCAAGTTGGTTATACCGAGCGATGTATTCTATCAGTGATAGTCTACCCTGTGTTAGGTCTAGGAGTTCCAGGTCCCTTGATTGAGCCTTATGGCGTGTATCGAAGACTTTGGCCATTTCCGCTATGAGAAGATCAAAATCATACAAGGCGGGATGATTGTTTTCCAACATTGGATTCGCCCATGTAGCCGCTACCCCAGATAAATGTGAGAGAAGAAACGCGGCCTTTGTGACTGAATCGGGAAAAGCCAAGGGTCTGCACAAAAAATGAAGCTTACATTGGTTAATGAAAGTACGGTATTTCCGAGGATCCCCCTGGAAACGTTCTGGAGCAGCAAGAGGAACAGGGTTTGGGAGTAACACAGGGGTGGGTGTAGGGGCTGGAACAGGGGCTGGCTGATTCGGGGGAACGGTATCCCCGAATTCGGCATCTGGGGGCAATGGGTAATGTGTGCTTTGTAGGGCATCAAGTCGGTTATGTATGGCGGTCGTGGCGGCGGCCATGTCAGTCCTGAGGGACGCCACTGCCTGTATCAAAGCCGTCACTGGGTCCCCGGTGGAGGGATTCATGCTCTGGACGACCAAAAATAGGCTTCACAGTCTGTTACAAAGTTGATGGTCGTGCAGAGTATGGGCTATCCCTCTGTCCCCAAATATCAAACTGACATCCACAGTACTACCTGTCAGAATGAATGTTAGGACCAAAGATGGTAGTCCGTGGAGTCAGGACGCAGGAACAACCGGAAGAACCCCTGGAGAGCTGTAAGGGAAGGTATATGGTTATGTACTGTTACAGAATGCAGTATCTGAGTACAAACACCTGAACCACTGAAATACCTGTGAGTGTTGGAGCGTGGACCCAGGGAGGTTCTAAGGACAACAGGTCCGGGTGAAGCTTGATAAAGTCCTGGCAGGCAACAACCTAAGGCAGGACCGAGGTCCAAAACAAATAAGGGCTAGACACAAGGCAGTCCGTAGAGCAGCGTGGAGGTCGGCAACAGATGATCAAAGTTCCAAGGCAAGTAAGGGCAAGACACGAGGCAGTCCGTTATGGAAAAACAGTTCGGCAGCCAAATATATCCAAAGTTCCAAAGTTGACAGGGTTTAGACGAAGAATAATCCGTAGTACAAAAAGCCGTGGTCCAAAGTGAAAATAGTCCTGAACGAAGCGCGAGCAACACGTGATCCCAAAAGAACAGCTGTGAAGCAAGGCTGTTAGTAACTGGACTCCTTTTATCCGACGTAGGGAAACACGTGACAACGGTCACGTGACGCAAGTTACCAAAGCGTTGCAGTATTGCTAGGCAACTAGTCACGTGATCCGCGCCGTGTTGTGTCGGACAGTCCTCCGTGAACAGTGTGATTGTTTGTGATGAAGGAGCCTCCAATTAATCTGCCACAAACGTGAAGGGCGATATACTCCAGTTTTGTCAAGCGTGCCAGGTCGTGCCCTACAGTGTGGAACCTGTTGCGGCAGTAAGGTACCTCTGTTGGGATGTGTGGATTTGAGTGCTGCTTGGGAGGAGGACATAGAGGGGCGTGTCTTTCGTGCGGGGGGCGGTGTGACATCTAATTCGAAACATGGTTGAATTTACTGAATCCTAATTTGTGGTTCAGCCTGAATTCTCATGCTGAGAGAATAACATTTTGGGATATTTACATTAGCCATGAAGAAGGAGCCTCATATTCTACATTATATATGTTTTTAAAACACAGATAGGAACACCATACTACATTATAGCAGCCAGCATCCAAAACCACTGCGTGATAATTTTCCTTACAGTCAAATGCCGTGATAATTTTCCTTACAGTCAAATGCCTCGGATCCGTAGGAATTGTTCTTTCAAGGAGGATTACTTGGACAATGTCAACAGCTTGATAACAAACCTACAAAATCGTGGCAACACACCACGCCTGTTGAGATGTACTGCCAAAAGAGTGTCTCATATTAATAGAGATACTCTTCTAGCTCCTACTGGCAAAGGTTCCAGCACAGCAGACATTCTTCCACGGGCGACCATTTTTTCTAGATCCACTCCAGTATTAAAACAATTTATAAACAAGCTTTGGAATACGCTTGAAATTGGTGCATTTACTGGTGCGTAATGGCTTTTTGCACTCAAACGATGGAGGACCCTCAAAGACAAGGTGGCCCAGGCCTCACATTCAGTATCAACTGATCCTAGACAGATCAGAGAACAACTGACTTTACCACCACTCAATGTCCACCACCCTTGTGGCCACTGTTCCATCTGCAGGTTTACCAAAAAGTGTACAGTCTTTCAAACAAACAATTTTTCATTGCAATTTTCGAAAATTCACAACCTGCCAGACAAAGCATGACATTTATGCCATCTCATGCCCTTGTAATGTGTGGTACATAGGCATGATGAAGCAGGCAGCGGCAATGAGAATAATGGAGCATAGGTCGAAGATCCGAACCTCAAATATACAAGCCCGTTTAACAAAAGAAATTTTTCAGAACAACCCTAATGCAGATGAAATACAGTTTCTGATTATTGGTTTGCTCCTCCCAGACACTAACAACTTCAACATGACAAATAGACTTCGAAAACTTCAACAACATTGGATACTTAGACTGCAGACACATACCCATGGTCTCAATGACCAAGTGTACTGGCCGGTTGTGTTATAAAATCAATACACTTGTTGTAGCTGTTCTCTGTCTAGTACGCAACATATTCATGCGTCCAGCAGTCAGCAAGGCCCATAATGACTGACCATATTAGCTAGCACTTCTTTAAAATGTCCAATCCTCTGGCTATGTAAGTGTGTTTTGCGATATTAGCTGAGGGGTTGTTAAACATCAAAAGGGGCCCCCTCTGCAGATTTATCAATTGTTCCACTCCCTTTCAAGATGGCGCCTACGGACGCAGGTCAATACCCATGCAATTCCGTAGGACTGTCGTGTCATTTCAGCACCAAAATCACTGACATAGAAAACACCCCATCACTATTGGAACAGCTGCTTATAAGCAACTGAATCGCATTACGGTGAGCATGGTGGAAGTCGACTTGGGGTGGCGTGTCTGTCGCAGGGTATCATCTTTAACATAAGACCTGTCAATGATAACTGGTAAGCGCAGAATCTCGTGGGCATTTGTAGCCTGCTTGCAGCCTTCTATATGTGACACAATCTAGTGTCAGTAAGAAAGGCAACTTTGTATATGTTCCCAGCGGTCGGGTTGGAACACGTTTACAACACCAAGTGGTGGGCAGGAACAGACATAGAGTAACCCTATGGTAAGAAACATGTTATCTCTATTTTTTCACACAGGGATTTTTAACATGCACGTAATATTCTGACAGCAGCCAACAAGGGGGTTACACTAATAAGGCTCTGTACATTACTGCTCCCCAGAATATATACCAGAAGCAACACTCGTCTTTTAATACACATTGAATAAATAGACATGTGCATCTGTGTGCTGAACACCAACTCAGGCTAACATAAACATTTTTGATCTACTGATATAATTGCTGTCTTTTATAAATATGGGCAGATATTTAATTAACTTTCTTTGTCACAATTTCCTTACAGCACTTTCCGGAGCCAATGTGTGCCTTTTTTTTCTTTTGAAGGAATCCATCCAAGAGCACATGAATCTACACAAGTGTCCTGATGAAGGCTCGGCTTAAAAATGAGGGGTAATAGAGAGCCGAAACATAAGGTCTTAAGTAGACGCATAGATAAATACTCATCTTTTTTGAATTTTTGAATCATCAAGTCCCATAATGGAACAAATACCATTGTTCACAGGGTTAGATATTGGGTTAAATTGTGTAACGTACACTGCTAATGCCACCCTTTAAGGCCATGTTCTGCTAATCTCTTGAAGAATATATTTTCTGTTATTCATTGTTTGTTTTTATTAATTGTAAAATTACTGTTGGTGTCTAGATGTGATCTTGTTTGTTTGTGTACACATATTTTATTGTGTAATCATTTCTTCATCCATCAACAATTTAGGAGATTCGACTTTTTTCATAATTTTTTTGTGAACAGTCACCTTCAAATCAATTGGTAAATTGCTGTTTCATCATTGTGTATTTTTCAACATGTTTTAAATATAAATATTATTTCTGTATGATAAAAGAAAGGAATTATTTGTTTAAACAATTATGTATGATTTACACATAAAAACAAGGTGCTTGTAAGTTGCAACAGGGTTGTCCGTTGTGTTTGTAATAACAGATAGGTCTTTTTGTGTGCTACATTACTATTCTTTCTCCTTGTGCATTCTTCTGGTGTGAGGGTAGGTACAGGTGATGATGGGAGATTGTAGTATATGCCTCGGTGTGGTGTGTCTTGAGTTCCTGGTACGTGTATTACCTATATGCCTGAAGTGTCTTCGGATTCTTCTTTTTCAATTCTTCCTGCATGGGTGGTCTTGTAGTGAGAGGGCGAATTCAGACCTGAGCATGTTGCCTGACTGTGCCTGAGTGCCTGATCTTCTGAGAACACCTTGCGTTTCTCTTCCTTTTATTTCCCTTCCGGATAATTGGGGCCTGGATCTTAACCTTGGTCTGTGTCTTCCCTCGGCTTGCTCGAGAATACCTGGACTCTGTATTAGTGTGCTGTAATGTACTTGGACTGTTCAAGAGTAGATGTTTGTATGAGTGTTGCACTGCAGGCAGGCAGGTAGTCCTGCAATGGTGATGCCAGTGGTCCTGTATAGCTGAATGTCTTGTTTATGCCCTGTGAAATATACTTGAAATATACTTGTTGATCCTGTGCTTTTGTAATAAACGTACCCGAACTTATAAGAGACTGCAGAATCTTACCTGAATTATCCTGACTTTCATATCACAAGGCCGGCCTCCATTGGTTCACCTGCTCCAGTCGTGTGACAAGCAACTTTAGTCATCATTGGAGATCATAGGTAGTATGGCCCTGTGGGGCCACCAAAAAGTGGCCCGAGGATGTGGGAGGATAGGAGGACAAAGATCTAGGATCCTTCCTGGTGAAGGCAAAGCTTTCTCTACTGCTCTTTCCAGAAGGCCCAGATAAAGGCAACCTTTGGAATGTAACTAGGTAGCACTTGTCCAAGTATACGAATAGCTCCAGCCGCCGTATGTGCAAAGCATTATCTGAAGACATTAGGCACAAGAAGGGGTTAATTGACACATACATACTGACCTAGAAAGGCTGCCACTGCTGTCATGAACTTTGTGAAAAATCTCAGAGCAAAGCAATTGATGCAATTGGACATTGGATCCTCACTATAATCCAGCGATAGCACATAGGAGTTAGTGGCAGGATATTAAAATTGGCTTTCCTCCTCATTCATCTATTTCCAAGAGCTAAAGATAGAACACTACAGAGGGCATATTATAGAAAGTTTGACCCTACACAAATGACACATTGTGGAATTTGCCCTCCAGGGCCATGATCTCTGTGGTATTACAGAAGATGCAATTGGACCTCTTCTGTAAAACAATGTCTGGGCCGTTGGTTGTTGTAGGCATGCATACAAAAAGACGTTGCCTCTCTTGTGCATGGGGCATTTAAATAATCTCCAATGCCCACATGCATGTTTCCGATAACAAAGCTTGCGTCCAGGAGATCTCTCCGTAGGGGAGTGTGCTGCAGATGCATCAATGGTAGGTGTTGCAATTCGGGGTGCAGCCGCAAAGTGTACTTTGTGAAGATGAAGGCGGACACAAGGACTTCCAAGGAGAATGCGTTCACTGACCAAAGGAAGGGTGCAGCCCTGACTTACAGCCGGCCGGTGCAGGCCGAAATTGTCAGGACACAGAAAATTGGGTATGTCTCTTTTCATTTCAGTTCTCGAGTTTATTTCGGAAGCACGTTTCATAAAACCACACCCATCGAAACATGTTAAATAGAGTTACTGGTGGGTTTTGTGTAAGAACCCTATTCACCTGGGCACTGGATTACTAATAAAGTGGGTTTGTAGACTTGACTTTGATTGTCACGCAGTTAATCAGGAGTCTTGTCACTTCTTTCTAGGGTATAACCTTGATGTGCTACACACTTAGAGCTGACAGATGTTTCAACCCAAAGCAGGTCTTTTTCGAGGCGTGTGTGATATGCGTGATATTGCGGATTAAGGAACTTGCTTAAGGGATCTTGTTGAGTAACCTATCTGGCCTGGGGGTCCTCAGCACAAAGATGAGCGATCACGGCGAGTGTATAACTAATCACAGTTACACCCTAGAAAGAAGTGACAAGACTAGGGGTGAAAGGTTCTTACACAGAACCCACTAGTAACATTCTGAGACGGAAGAGCACGGTCTCTCAAGAACCTATCACCGGCACCAACTCCTGACCACCATGATCAGCACAGTGATCTGCATATTCTAATGCTCTGCCTTCATTCTGTAAAATCGAGCAACACAAAGCAATATACACACATACGTGAAGTACCTACCCCCTCGCTCCACCCAGTTCAACTCTAAAGGCCTCATTACGAGGAGGGCGATAAGGGGTTAACGGCGCCGGTAAAGGTGCCGGAGCCATTAACCCCTTACCGCCCTATTACGAGGTCTGCTCGGAGGACCCGCTCAGGACGCCTGGTTTTTCCAGACGTCCTTAGCGTTTTCCGCGAGCGGCGCAGCATGCTAACAACGGGCCCATCATTAACGGGCCTGTTAGCATGCTCCCCATTCCCATTGAGCCCCATAGGGGCTCAATGGGAATGGGGATGGACCGGGTCCGGGTTCCCTGAATGGGGAAATACCAGGCCCTCCAAGGTCAGACCCACCACCTCCAAGGTCTCGACCCACCACCTCTCTCCCACAATCTCCCCCCTCCCCCGTGGCCTCTCCCTTCCTGAAACCCCTCTCCCTCGATGTACAAAAATGCATAGACGGACCTGCCCACACGTAACAGCGTGACATACTTAATATGCTTTGGAATGAAGGAAACACTTGAAAACATACATCATACCACACCCCACGCTTACTCTCTCCCTTACACCACCACTCATCTAGAACACAGAGATACTATGACACCATTCGGTATAACTGTTCTCATATCTACATCTCCCGCTTACTCCACATCACTCTAAGTAAACATTGCTGATTTCACACCCCCAGCCAGGCGTTCTCCTCAGGCCTAACGCTGCCACACTCGCTCTGGATAAAGCCGACCAGAGCGAACATATACTCCTGATCTCTCAACCACCACACCTACAGCTAAGAAGCAGCTACCACTTGAATTCCGCACCAGCTGCACACATACCTGGTGTGCACACGCACTTTTGGACTCTCTCTACTCTCTCTACTGACCTGAACTTCGGTTCCCAAGGGCGTTCAACCTACCAGCGCCTTCAGACCATACCAATGGCATATAAGGCGCTATATAAATGCAAAATAACATAACATAACAGAATGGCCCGGTATTTCCCAATTCAGGGAACCTGGACCCGAGTTTGGGGTAGCCATGCCCTTATGAAGGGCATGGCTACCTCCAAACTCGTAATAAGGCCCTTAACCTTGGTCTGAGTGACCCCCCCCCCCACGCAAAAAATGACAGAGCAGCCAGAGCACCTCTGACAGCATGTGTGGAGGCACGCAGCAATCTGCTGCTCAGTCAAAGTGTGATGTTCAGAAAGCAGCAGCTGCACACTGGAATGCTTTTGTGGGATAATGACGGGGTGCATTGGCCAGGTGGGTGCCTGGCGCAGCATGCATGCTCTGCACCAGACAGATACCAAGGCCTTTTCCTGCTCCAGGCAAAGGTTTTTAGTGTTCCGATGCCACGTTAAATCAATCTGATAACCCATGGTTGTTAATTTCTACAAGGAAGTACAGTCATCAGCGCTTCCAGCCACCAGTATGCTGATGACTCACAGCTGGATCTTGCAGAGTGCAAAACGCCTACATTTCCCTATTTATGGAGGGCAATTCAACGCATCGAACTATCTGAACTACTTGACAATAAAAAAGTGATGCTAGCAGAACTTCATTTCTGGACTATAGGGTATTCAAAAGGACTAGGCACAGTATTCCCCCTGGTGACTGTTAGGTCTTTTGAATGGGCTTCCCAAGAAACAATGAGCCCTGCTTGGCCTTTACAGAGACAGCACTGCCCGAGGCATTTACAAGGCCAGTAAGTCCATCATGCAGGACTGCAGTGCTTTACACAGGCGTGGCTCTCCAAGGTATCTTATCATAGCCCTAAAATGTTCTTTACACTGAAGCAGGAGTTCTTTATGATATCACAGGCTTTCCGTCGGCAGGGACGGGATCTAGCGCCAACAAAACCACAATTTAAGGATAGCCACAGAGGGGGAGAACATTGCCTGCCTCTCCTCCATGATCCCAACACTGACCAATTCCTCGTATGTGCTTTGGGGGTTGGTGCCCCTTCATTTCTCTGTTGGACTGCACCGCAGCTATCTTCACCGCCGCCACCATGAGATTCTGCCTGCTGAGTCACCTTTTCCTTGGTGCCTGGGGCCTCGTAACTCGTACTCCTGGGTCAGCGCAGGTGGAAAGGTCGTACGTCACGGGAGCACCGCCGGGGGACCGTGATTACAGGGGCTTCAGGGTGCAGAGTACCAGCAGGACTCAGTCACTGGCTGGACCAGTGGCTGGGGCAGTGAGTGTGGTGCCTGCCCCTTTCAGGACACACATGCAGCGGAGTGACGCAACTCTGCCACGTGTGCACATAATAAACGGGGCGTGCCACGGATCTCTAGTGCGCCCGTCGAGCCTGGTCATAGTGCATTGTGTCTCGGGTGCTCTGTATGCTGGGGGGGGCTCACGGGGCCAGAGGGGCACACCCGCAACCGGCAACAGTGCAGAAGAGGTTGCATGGTCGATCCGACGTGAGGACGTCCGGGTCCTAAATACCTTCAACTCTCTCTTCCCAAATATCTTCCTCCCCGAGCCCTTAGCTCATCCGCCTCCAACTCCCTCATGGTCAGCCGCTTCTCGAAGCAACGAGCTGGGGGTAGATCTCTCTCCGCGGCAGGGGCCTCCCTCTGGAACAGCCTTCCTGCCTCCCTGAAACTTGAGGAGAACCACCTCCGGTTCCGGAAGCACCTCAAAACCTTCCTCTTTGCTTCTGCTTTCTCTCTCCCTCTCCCCTGCTGAACAGCTAATTAAATTCTTCACTAAACTGCACTGATCCTGCAACTTGACCACTCTAAACTGCCTTCGGTCCTGGTCCTAGTCACTGTTCCCCTGGAACCCCTCTGCACTACGGGACTGTCTCTGTATCCCTACAGCCCCCCCCCTTCCCCAGCACTTGCTCTGCACTTACCTTGCACTTGCCACTAGCTGGCCCTTTTTTATTTATTACTTACGCCACTTACCTTTACTGCACTTCCCCCCCTCCCCTTCCCCTTGCACTTTTCCCCCCTCCCCCACCCCTGCACTTGCGCGATCTGAATGACACCTGGCCTAGTAGGATCGTTTGTTTTGTCTCCCCTTGTTCCTCCCCTCCCTGCCTCGTCGCGCCTTGAAACACCTGTGTATAGGCGCGTTACAAATGCCATATCATATCATGACGTGAACCCGCAGGGCTAAGGCAGTGAGATCTCCAGGGGGCATTTTTCTCCGGATTTCCATGCTGCGGAGTCAGTGAATTTTATGCAGACGGCTGCCATTTTGTCTACACATGATGAATTGTGGACCCCCCCCTCATGCAGCTGGAACGGCCTGTTGCTGGAAACCATTTTTGGAGTGCTAGTGGACACTTTTCTCTTCGAGTTTGCCTAGGACATTTCTTTCCTCTTATTCCCTTTGTCCCACCCAACTAAATTTTTGGGAACTCTGGCCTGGGTGCTGGGGATGTTTATTCCATATTCTTGGCTGTTTGACAATGGTGGAGGGGCAATCCCTCCAGCAAGTCCGAGGGTGGAGTGGCAGCAAATATTTGCATGCTCAATTTTTGGACACTTTGGACTGTGCGCTGGGGAGGACATTTCTGGCTGTGTGCACATTAGTGGAGGTGCAATCACTACAAGCCCGAGGGTGGAGTGTTGGCTAACATTAGCACACTACATTTTTTTGATGCATTCTGCTTGGAGGAGTGCCATCGTGAGTTGCGGCCCCAGTTTCTAGTGGGGTGCTCGTGCGCTCACCACTATGGGTGACCAGGAAGATGGTGCAGGGCCCCAGGTGCCGGCAAGACCAGTGGCCCCAGTGGGTGCGTGTGTGCGCCAACACAGCAAGGAGTGATTACGTCAATGCCTGAATTTGATATTTGTTCGGCCCCGTCGAGCCTTGAGATAGATGAGGATAGGAAAGTGGCCCCCCTTCTATACTCGGCAGGACCAGCAGTGCACAAAGTCTTTCAGACATTACAGCCAGTCGATGCATCAAACACAGCAGCCAAGAATGTGTTGCGTGAGCACTTCATGCCATTAGCCAATGCGAACTATGAGTGTTTTGTCATGTGTAGCGCCAGGCAGAAAGATGATGAGTCTGTGGACACGTTCTATGGACGTCTGCGACGGATGTCAATGTTGTGTGCCTGGGAGAAGCCCCAGACCATGGTCAGGAACCAGCTCATACAGGGCTGTTCGTCTGGCAAGCTGAGGAGGCAGGTGCTGCGAGAACCAGGTCTCACGCTGCCCCACATACTGGAGATAGGCTGGTGCCATGAAGTGGCCGAGGTGCGGCCGTCAAAAATGGATGCGGCCATTCAGACAGGGAAGACTAAGGTGGTGTATGCCCTGGGCCGAGGTCAAGGAGGTAGAGGTGCCCGACGACCAAGTGGTGGCCAGCGTGACAGAGGAGACAGGTCCCTCGAGACATGCCTGAAGTGCGGGTAGGATCTTCTGCACCCCACAGAATGCCCTGCGCAGGGGAAGGCATGTGGACGCTGTGAGATGCTCGACCATTATGCCCGGATGTGCAGGACACCGTTGCCTGTTGTGGTGCAGAGGGGGCCAGTAACAGCCCACTTCTTTAGACAACAGCGCCCGCCCAATGCCTCCCAAGTAGATCAAGGGGAAGATGGCCTGACTCACGAAGAGGAGGAAGAGGATGAGGAGGAGAACATTTTCTTCATATCCAGTGTCAGTGCGCTGCGTACCACAACCAGAAAGCAGCCACAGTATCTTGTGCAGGTTAATGAGTCGACAGTGCCTGTGCTGGTGGACACAGAGGCGTCAAAGTAATGGCATGGGTGCACTATGATGCCAAGGTGGCGCTGCCCACATTGCAGAAGCCAAGGGCGCGGATATTCACATTTGGCAGTGAGCAGCCCATTCCATTGGCCGGAGCATTTGTGGTGAAAGTTTAACATGGAGGGGCCTCCATCAAGGCTCGTTTCTATGTGATGAGTGTAAGCAGCAACACTCTCCTGAGCTGTGCAGCGGTAGAAGCATTGGGCATCGTAAGCTTCGCCTATGCAGTGTTCGTGGAGGACGTACAGGGACTTCTCGCAAAGTACAGCCAGCTTTTTGAAGGGATACGCTGCATGGCCGGCAAACCTGTGAGGCTGCTTATTGATGAGTCCATACAGCCGATTGCGTCCATCAAGCACCGCAGAATCCCATTCCATCTGTAGGACCTGGTGGACAAAGAACTGGACAATTGGTAGCGCTGGACATCATCGAGAAGCTGGATGAACCTACCCCGTGGGTGTCAGCCATAGTCATCGCACAGAAGCCAAAGCAACCTGACTCGGTCAGGATCTGTCTGGATATGAGGCTCCAGCAAAGGCCATTAAGCGAGAGAGACACCTTACACCCACGATCAACAACAACATCGTAGAACTGCAAGGGGCTTGATTCTTTTCAAAGCTTGACCTGCAGACCTATCATCAGGTGGTATTACACCCGGACTCAAGATACATCACCACCTTTACCATGTACCGGAGCCTGTACCGGTACAAGCACCTAAGCTTTGGGGTGTCCTCAGCAGCAGAAGTGTTCCAAAATATCCGTGGGGCCCTGGCAGATCTCGAGGGTGTCCTCAACATCAAGAATGATATTCTGGTATTTGCAAAGACAGAGTCTGAACACATTGAACGACTAGTAAAGACTCTGGAACAGCTGCAGGCGTTGGGGCTGACCTTGCACAAAGAAAGTGCAAATTCCCCAAAAGAAAGATTGAGTCTTTTAAATTTCTGTTCAAGGAAGGGGTGTGTCACCCGACCCCCGGAAGATCAAGGACATTCTGGAGGCAAGGCCCCAGAGAATGAAACCAATGTACGAAGCTTCCTGGGGACGGTCACATATTGTGGCCATTTCATCCGGAACCTAGCCTCCAGGTTGGAGCCCCTGAGAAGTCTCACTAGGAAAGATGTGACGTGGCAGTGGGGCACGCTAAAACAGGTTGCATTTGAAGGTGTGAAAGGGGAGCTAACTGCCGAAGACACCATGGCGTTTTTCGATCCGTCATTAGCATCAGAGGTCATGGTGGATGCCAGCCCGCTTGGTCTGGGTGTGGTCCTCACTCAAACAGATGCACAAGGAGAGGTCAGACCGATCGCCTATGTGAGCAAGGCACTGTCAGAAACTGAACAGCACTACTCGCAGATTGAGCAGGAGGCTCTGGCAGTCTTGTGGGGGTGTCAGCAAATTCGACTGTATGTGCTGGGACGGCCGGCGATAGTGGTGAATGATCAAAAGCCTCTGCTGCCGATCATGGCCGACTCGTCATTCAAACAGCCGGCCCGGATTGAAAGGGTGATGCTGGCGCTCCTGGAGTATGGGGCACGCTGGTGTATCGGCTGGGCAATAACAATGCAACAGATTATCTGTCTAGGCATCCCAGAGGCAGGGTGGAAGGACGTGAAGACATCAGTGATGAGGAGGCCAACAAGCATGTACAGCTAATTGTGGAATCGGCAACCCCAAACTCAGTGCCGCTCCAAGAGTTTGAACAGGTGGCGTCCGAGGATGAGTGCTTCCTCATACTGAAGGCGGCCCTTCAGCAAGCATTGTGGAAGTCAGTAGTGGACACCCTAGTACAAAAGACCCAAGAGGTGCATTTGGTGCTGGAACAGCTGTGGAGAGTGAAGGAGGAGCTGACATTTGCCGAGTCAGGGCTCTTGCTCGGGGAGACCACATAGTGATACCAATGTGTAAGATCCCCCAGGTAATTGAACTGGCGCACCGGGGTCATCAAAGAACGGCGAAGACAAAAGCACAATTATGCCAGAAAGTATGGTTCCCTGACCTTGAGAAATGGGTGGAAGAGTTCGGGTCGGCCTGTGTGTGGTGCCAGGCGGCTGCCCTGGCACAGAGAGAGCCCCTCATTGAGACGATGCCCCGAGGAACAAGGCCCTGGGAGAATGTGCATACCGACTTTGGGTCCACGGCCAGAGACACTCACTTCTTGGTGGTGGTGGATGAGTGGTCACGGTACCCCAAGGTCGAATTTTCATCAAATCTGTGTTGTTTGGCAAGGTAACTGTTGCCCTGGAAAAGATCTTTGCCACGCATGGGTTGCCTCAGACCCTGTGCTCCCACAATGGACCGCCATTTCAAGGGCACAGCTTCACCCAGTTTATGGAAGCGTATGGCATACAACACAGGAAGACCACACCAGCCTGCCCCTGTACCAACGGCGAAGCCGAGAGGTTCACGAGGACCCTTAACAAGGTGTTCCGCATCGCTCATGCCCAGGGCCACTCCCTGCAATGGGCGCTATACCAGTTCCTGAGGGAGTTTAGAGCCACACCTCATACGTCATCTGGAGAGGCACCAGCCGCAGGAATATTTTGATGGTGTCCGAGGGGCCTAATACCTGAAGTGAGAGAGTAAGAACCAGCCATGGTTGATGATGCTCAGATGGAGTACGAAAGGAGACTGAGGACAGAAGGAGAAAACGTCAGAAGAGGACTGAGGCCACAGCAGCTGATTCCCAGTGATGAAGTGCTAGTGAAGAACCGGGATCCACAAGGCAAACTCTCACTGACTTCTGAGCCTAGCACCATGGACGTGGTATCGGTGTGCAGCTCGATGGTGACTGCGTCGGATGGGACTGCTACTGTCACTCGAAATGCCAGCTTTTTCAAGAAAGTGGGAGAGACCAGGCTAGAAGAAACCCTGAGAAGAGACTGTGTCGAGATACCGGACAAGGGCAGGTGCCAGGCCCATCCGCTGAGTCCCCTAGGTCGAGGACATGCAGGAGAGGAGGGCCCGATCTGGGTAGTGGGCAGGAGGTATCTCCAGAGGGTAGGGAGGGGGAAGCCTGCCCATCTAAGTGACTATGTGTTGAACCCCTGAACTGGTGTGCCCAGCCCACTGGCTGAGTGTAGACTTGTGGGCTTGGGAGGGAAGAAAAGGGGTGTTGTTAAGTGTGCAATGGAATGTTTTAAAGTATATATGTGTGCCTCCTATTGTATTTGTTTGTTATGAAAAATTCGGAGTGTGGTGCCTGCCCCTTTAAGGGCACGCACGCAGCAGAGTGACGCAACTCTGCCACATGTGCATGTAATAAATGGGGCGTGCCACAGATCGCTAGTGCGACCATGGAGCCTGGACAGAGAGCATTGTGTCTTGTGTCCTCTGTATGCTGGGGGGGGCTCAAAGGGTCAGAGGGGCACAACAGCAACCGTCAACAGTGAGCACGAGTGAAACACTTCACCAAGGGTGGCACAAGGGGGTCAGGCATGGAAGGTCTGGGTTAGTGGGCGCCTCCCCCAGGTCATCTCCATGGGGACAGTGGTCTCCTCAGCCTCCTGGTTGGGTTTCCCCATGGCCGGGGCCAAGCACCAGCTCAAGGTGCACTCAGAGGGTGCAGCTGCACAAGGGCACCCACACAGCACAGCAAATAAGGGTTCATTGCCTCCAGCTCAATTTCATGTAAACAGCGCCTACTTTTTTAACCTGGAGATTCGATCAATATACTTATTCTTCCAGATTTATTCTTTTACCTCTGGTGCTATGGGCCAGGTTAGCATACGTGCTTGCACCGGAACGAGGGAGGCCCAGCCTTCATGTCACAGGAACTCAAACTGTCTGTATGCGTTGCAATGTCCCTCTGCTCGTTGGCCTTCCAGCTACATTGGTGGGCCGGGCAGAGAGGGTGCCACATCGGGCCAGAGGAAGTTACGAAGGCAGCGAAGCCAGGAAGGTCTCCCTCTACCGAGGCATCAATGTAGCTGGAGGGCGAACGCGGGGAGGGACATTGCAACGCATGAAGACAGTTTCAGTTCCTGTGAAATGAAGACTGGGCCTCCCTCCGTTCTGGTGCAAGCACGTATGCTAACCTGGCCCATAGCACCAGAG
Source organism: Ambystoma mexicanum (assembly GCF_040938575.1). Classification (NCBI taxonomy): domain Eukaryota; kingdom Metazoa; phylum Chordata; class Amphibia; order Caudata; family Ambystomatidae; genus Ambystoma; species Ambystoma mexicanum. The sequence goes on along the minus strand of NC_090924.1, from coordinate 89,133,364 downwards.
GTAAAATAACACCCAAAACCACTCTCAAACAATGGTGCTGGGCGACTTTAACATCGGCTACAACGAGCTTGACAACAAAAATGCCCATGCTATAACTGCCCTACTTAATGACCACGGACTTACCCAAAAAGTCCACGCCCCCACACATGTTAAAGGAAGGACCCTTGATTGGTTCTCCGAAATTAACTGCAACTTAATCATTACTGACATCATGCCTCAACCTTGGACTGACCACAATCTAATAAACTTCACTGCCTCACTTGATCTCATCAGCCCCAAAACTATCAAAATGATTCCACCTCTCCCCACTAGAAGTAAAAAAAATATTACCACAGAAAAACATATCCCCCTACTCCTGCCTATGATTAACAACCTGGAGAACAACACTGACCCAACTGTCCAAGTGGACACCTTCAACAGGGCCATGACTTATACACTAGATACCATTGCACCACCCAAACTATGCAAAGGCAAACAAGAAGCCCATCTAAATGCCTGGTTCACGCCCCAACTTAAGGACCTCAGAAAACAGAAAAGAAAGCTCCAAACTATCTGGCGTAATGCGCCTACTGACAAAAATAAAGCAAACCTAACCCAATTCTCCAAAAATCTCTTCAATGACAGAATTACCAATGCTAAATCTAACACGAAGGAACTCTTCGCCATCCTCCGGGAAATGGAATCCCCCATTCACCCAACTGACACTGTCACCAAGGACAAGCAATGGTGCACTAATATACAAAACGCCCTATCTAATAAAAATCTCCACTCTCCAACACAAAATAACCAACAAAAAGGACTCCCTTCCCCTTACTGATCAACTAACACCAGTGACCACTGAACCTAATGCTATTCCACCTTTTAGCTTTAAAACTATCTCTATTATCGATACAGAAAAGGTTATCCTCTCTCTGAAGCCATCTAACTGCAAGGGCGACAGCTGCCGAGCACAAAAAATAAAAGATGCAGCTAGAGACCTAGCCCCGTTCATCTCGAATCTCATCAATGCCTCCTTCAAGTCTAATACAGTACCAGTCAACTTGAAAGAATCTTGGGTTCTCCCATTACTAAAAAAACAAACCCTTGATCCATCTATCCCAACCAACTACAGGCCCATCACCACTGTACACTTCCTACTTAAAATCATCGATAAAGTAGCCTATCTCCAAATTCAAGACTATCTGGACACCAACCAGTTACTAGGCTCGCGTCAATTGGGATTCCGCACCCTCCATGGCACGGAAACCGCCCTGTTAGACCTCAAAACTAAAATCGAGGAACTACAGGACAATGGAAAAACAGCATTGCTACTCTTACTGAACTTGTCAGCAGCTTTTGACCTGGTGGATCACAGAGTTTTTTGCAACCACCTCAAGCTCGCTGCCAACTGCACTGGGGAAGCCATAGCCTGGGTCCAATCATTCCCTGCCAACCGGACCTTGAGAGTCTTCTCTACTTCTACATGCGCTGATCCCATCCAAATAACATGTGGAGTCCCACAGGGCTCCTGTGTCTCACCCACCATGTATAACATTTTCAGCAAGCCACTGTTCGACAAGTTGGACAGACTGGGTGTCACCTACACAAATTAAGCAGATGACACCCAGATCTTCATACCCCTTCCGGGCAACTACGAAATAGACCTGGCCTTGGTGAACAAGATATACATCCTCATTCAGGCATGAATTGCCACACATGGCCTCTGCCTGAATGACGACAAAACCGAAATCCTACTCCTCGGATCTGACCACAATTTAAAAAAACTCACCCCGGATTATGCATCATTCAATATTGACAACAATATTATTAAGGTCATGCCAGAGGTCAAAACGCTAGGTTTCTACCTCGACTCTGCTCTAACTGTCAAAAAGCAAGTGAATTCCCTCGCCTCTACAACAACCTATAGCTGCAAACTCATCCGAGCGGCCAGACCATTCCTATCTAGCTCCAGCTGCCTCACCCTGGCTAATGCTCTCATCATGTCTAGACTAGACTATTGTAACGCCCTATACTCAGGAGCTAATAAGTCAGTCACCGACAAACTTCAGAGACTGCAAAACAACACATTAAGAGCTGCGTTGAATATCCCATGCAGAGAGCATATCTCTAAATGCCGGACTGAGGCCCACTGGCTAAAAAGTAAGGACAGAATCCTCCTAAAAACTATCTCTCTCACAGCCAAATGCTTAAATAATCTGGCACCATCGTACCTAGTTGAAAAAATTAACAGGAGACGCACACTCCGGCCCACAAGAACTGCCAACACCTTCTTACTCGAAATCCCTAGATTCAAACTAACCACGGCGGGAGGATCCAGCTTTCCAGTCAAAGCTGCACAATTATGGAATACTCTCCCAACTGACATTAGACGCCCATCACCCTACACTAGATTCAGAAGCAATGCACTCAACTGGCTTCACACCAATGACTTGTAATATCTACCCCAGATTGTTCTGACCACGCAGATATCCAGCCTCTCCATGACTGCTATCTTAGACATTTGCTTTGTTCTGTACCGCCTCTTACTTTTGTACCTATCTATGTATGTATGTATTAGCCTGTGTCAGGCACTGTAACTAAGCTTTGAATCTACTTATACCGTTGCGCCCAGCTGCCCAAGGGCTTGGTGCGCATTATCAAATAAACAAACAAACAAACAAATAAATCTGGAAGAATAAGTATATTGATCGATTCTCCAGGTTAGAAAAGTAAGCATCTGAATGCCATAAAGAGAATGGGGTAGAGAACAAGGATAAAAAGCATCCCATTGAGAGATCGATTGTTAATTGGACTGTGGACTTTTCAATATTCTCTGCTGTGATGGTAGAAAAGTACCCTGAGTTGCACCCAAAATTATTGCAGCTTATCATATCAATGTATCGCGATTGTTTGCATGGGGCATGGTTGACGCACAATGGGAATCAAAAGGGCACTCGGACCGTCAACTGAGGAAAAATGCTATTCATTTATGGGTAAATTGCACTGCTCCAAAACCCGCGACAAAAGTGGAACAAGTGTTTCCCAAGTCAGGCCAGTCCTTGGTTCACAATCGCTTAATAGGAGAGGTACATGTTCGGATTTCAACAAGAAAACATGCACAAGGTCCACTTGCAAATTCAAGCACCTGTGTTCCTGTGTTCCTTCCAAAGCCTCAGTGGCCACCCGGATGTCCACTGCCACAAACGGGCAGAGGGGAAAGAGCATAAGTACAGGGGGGCTAGTCCTTGGGCGTGGATGGGGCCCTAAACAGATGGGAACAGGATTTCCTACACCAGCCAGTTCAGGTTGCTCTTTTGTGGTTATGATTGACTGAGTATCCAAATGTCGACCATGCTTGTCGGATTTTCCATGGGGTTTTCGTATTCTGGTTATGGAGATGCGTTAGACAAGAATTGATGTAGTAACCCTGCGGGAGAATACACAACACTTGTCCTCTTGGTATTAGGTAACCCACCTATTGGAATGGGCCTGTACTTCACAAGTTGGTAGTGTGACTGAGCAGCCAGGCTTATCTCAAGAATGGAAAATGTGAGCTGTAGAGCTGTAGCAGTGAAATCCACAAATATAAGTAGCCAAGTAACACTTACACTCAAGGTTTTTAGTTAAAATAATTATTTATTTATTTATTTAATGGTCATTTTTAAATAAGCATTCTTTAAAAAGGGCAATAGATGTAGCAATCAAGTACACTTGCACTCGACTACGGATTTCTCGACCCCTGGCACTCGGTTCCTGCAGCAACAAAGAAGTACAGCCAGTTGGGGAATATGGTCCAGTGGAGTTCGTCTCGTGGTTAGTTGGTCCCACTAACCTAAGGGAAGAAGTCGTTCCTTCTGGAGCTTCTCTTGTCGATTAGAACAAGGAGTTTCAGCACAGCAGCACGGCTTCACCGGGCAGTTCAACCGTCTAGGAGTATTCAGCAAGCTTCGTTCACGGTTTCTTCATCGGGTTGTTCTTCCCAGTGGTCGACTCTGTCTTCAGTCCCTAAACCCTCGCCTTTTAAGCAGGTTTCTTCCATTCGTGCACAGCCTAGCTGTCACTCAAACAGCAGGGTGTAGCCAGCCAATCAGGACTAGGTGCATTCAGGCATTCCAAAAAGGACAGGGGGGTTCGGGAACCTCCCTCACTGCCTGCCCTTCCAGACACACTGAAGCCAGAGGCGGGTTTAAGTACTGAATCCCGCCACAAACAAAATGAACAAAGGGCTCAAACCTGGTTTGCCGCACAGAGTAAAACCCAAGAAAGACCTCACAAACAGAAAATGGTGAAAAAAGAAGACCGGGCAATTTTGACAAAATGGTCGCCCATGGGTGTTATACTTCAGCTGAGGATTCAGCCTGTGGTAGAAAAGCACAATGGTATGAACATTAAACCACTGCCATCAGCCATTTAAAGTAGTGAGGGTAACATAAAAAATGTTACATGAGTAAGTAGGAAAAGGGGCTACTAAGTAACCTCCCAGCACTCCACACAAGATGCGGTGTGCTGGAACCTACATAGAGAAAAGGTAAGTAAAGTCAATTTCACTTTACTATTCTTGGGAACAGTAGTTCAGACAAGAAAAGGTATTTAAACCTTATGAAAAATCTAAAGGATTTCTCTGGGACACTGCACTGAAGGTGCTGTGTGTCAGCATACAAAAAGTAGATGCCTATGGAGTTTGTCAAACTCCAAAAACAAAGGAAACACATAACCCAAATCAAGAAAAAACACATGAGAGAGTGGGGAAAAGGGCTCTCTCACTCAAGGGTAAAAATTAAAAAGTCCTAAACTCCAACAAAAGAGCTGGGGGTCTCTAAAGTTGAAGGGAATTAGCACATAGATGAGAATGCTCCCTAACAGGATGTTTATTCGGGGCATCCCTAAGAACCAGGTTTCGGCTCTCAGGAAGCCAGGTGTGGTCAGAGCAAAAGTTGAAAAAGAAAAAAGTTCAGGCAGTAGAGAAGGCCCTTTCTCGAGCCCTCCATTGAATGAATTTCTTTGTTACACCTTGGGCGTGGTAACCAAGAAAGAGGAAGGAAAATTCACAATTTATCCTTCCATGGAGGGCGGGGGGCTTCTGTTAACAATGCCATAGATAACATCGCATGCATGGTGCAATATGCTTCCTTCCATAGGGAGCTCTCTCAGCTGCAGCAGCTGGGAAAGAGAGCCCTGTTGGCCAACGCAGATATCAAATCCAGCTTTACTCTCCTACTGGTGCATACTGAGGACTACCACCTTCTGCGTTTTCAAGTGAATGCGTTCTTCTATTATGACAAATGCATGCCTATGGGATGTTCGTTATCATGTAGCTATTTTGAAAAGTTCAGCATATTTTTGGAATAGATCATGGCGTCGGTGGTTATAGGGGGTTAAAGAAAGGGTTACCTGTGCTACCAGAGTCCTCCAGGTAAGGGATACATAAAAGAATATAGAAAATGGACTCTGGTGACGGGGCTAGAAAAATTCAATATCTGGTGACTGAACAGGATGTTACTCTGCCTGTTTTGCGCAGACATCGTGGTTTAGTGGAGCCAACAACAGCAAGCATGCTGTAAATCAATTTGGACGCTGCCAGAAGTAATAGACATGGGGCGATACTACACATCACAGTGTACAGGTGCTGAAGACACCCATGTGGTTGGGACATCAATGCAATCTACTACGATTAGTGAGAAGGCAGTAATATAAACTGGTTTTTGCACCTATTAAAGAAGAAACATTCGTGACATAATGTCACAGACATAAAGAAGCAGTCCACAATATTTGGCATTGGAAGGCACGCTGGAATAATTCCATGGTTGAAACTACCCCCATTATTTTGAAGTGGGAGATATGCGCCGAAAGACACTGTTCACCCATATATTGTTTAGACCAGACCAGAGTTGAAGTCTGTGGTGCTCCTGAAGAAGGTTGTGGAACAATGGGTCCAGTATGCAAGGACCGACAAGACAACTGAAACATATGTAGATCTAACGAATAAGCTGTTGAGCTATTTGTTGTATACACACGCATAAAGATTGACCACAAGTGTATTTGTAATTGTATATTAGAGTTCGATGTTGATAAGGAAAAAAATCTTTCTTTGATATATTTTGTGAGTATGAATCAGTAATGGTATGGAATGAATGAGTTGAGATGGGTGAAAAGCCTGAAAAAGTGCCCAATAGTTTAGAAGATTAATGTGTAAACAATAATATGAATGACATTTTGAATTGAATAAAATATATATTTTTTGATAGAATTGAGTGTTCAGTCACCAGATATTGAATTTTTCTAGCCCTGTCACCAGAGTCCATTTTCTATATTATTTCAGGTGGTTATAGGAAACATATGCTCCATTTGGATGATTTTCTGTTCTTGGGGCGGCCAGGGACACGTCAGTAAAAGGCTGCACTACAGGCTTTTCAAGAGGTGGCCAGTAGGTTGGGGGTGCCCTTGGACACAGACAAAATGGAGGTTCCAGTGACCACTCAGCATTTCGAGGTACTTAGACCAATTCGGTGCAAGGTGAGTGTTGTTTGCTGATTGGAAAGGAGCAGGACTTCCGTGAGATGGTGGAGTGATGTATTTGTGTCAAGAAGGTGACCCTGGGGCAGCTTCAAATGTTGGTAGGACAATTGAACTTTGCCCGCGTCAAATTCCTGTGTGTAGGCCCTTCTCCAGATCTATTGTGGGGTAGGCCGTTGGTGTAGGTTGGCTGCCACTCACTGGGGGACTTTAGGCCAGTAGAGTGCAGGGGGGCCGGTAGGGGTCTCGGAGGTGGGGGTCGAGATCAGTAGCCAGTCAGTATGGTATAACGTCCTTTCATCGCAGGATGGTTTTTCGCTAGGTTTTTTCGCAAATTTTTTTACGAAATAAAACTCATCTAATTTTTTAGGAGGGTTGGAATAATATATATTTGGGGTGTGGGTGTTCGGGATCATTTAAAAAATAAAAGTGGATGGGTGGTTTGGGGGGGGAATCCCCCCAAAAGTAAAAAATAAAACATTTGATGAGTTTTTTTCATTGAAAAATCTGCTGTAAAAAACCGAGCGAAAAAAGATCCTGCGATGAAATGACATAGAACCGTCAGTATAGGTGCAGGGTCTGGGGCCTCCTAGTTCCGCTCCCATAAGGGCATGGCGGGGAGGTCATGGCGGCACCTCACCATCATGCACCGCAATGGGGGTGGAGTGGACCACCTATCATCAAGGGAAATTCATGCCAATTGTTGTGATGACATTTTGTGGGGCATGTGCAGGCCCGTTTCCTGGCCCGGCAAAGGCGGGCAGCTGTCTGGGGTGCAATAGCCCCGGGGGACGCAATTGTCCCGGTCCCTGGAGCCTCAGGAGGGGATCAAATTCCCCAGTTTGTGGACCGGCGCATTTCCGTGGGAAAAGTTCTGCATGTCAGGTGCTGGCGCTGCCCTGACATTACATGAGTCAGAGGCTCACTCTGACCACTTTCGCGTGGGGGGGGTGGCGGTATATGCACAACAATGAAAACACCTGAGGTCCCCCTGCAGCTAAGAGCCCCTCCCATCACAATGCAGGCAGGAGACTGCTAATAATGGGCCATTTATCGCTGAATGGTTTCTTGCTGGCATCGTGATGGGAGGGGAGGTGCAGTGGGCTGTGGGGAGTTGGCGTGCCTTGCAGGGACATACCGTGGCCCCCGACATAGTACAAATGGAGACCCGTTTCGGCCCATAGTGCGTCCCTGCAAGCTCAGAAAATAATAGTTTAAAGCGGCGCTATTTCTTTCATGCTGCTTCTTTGTCAAACTTAATATCAATTACACTTTAAACCACTTCCAAGGCACTGGTGATGAGTTACTTCATTATGCTGATAATAGTTTTGACCAGTGTTGCTGAGTAAATTTTCTTTAAGCCACGGCCCGGTTAATTTATTTATTTATGCAATGTTTGTCGGGTACATGGACACGGATAATTTATTTATTTATGCAATGTTTGTGTGATATATGCATCCGACAAACATTGCATACATAAATATACAGGTACCCAACAAACATTGCATGAATAAATAAATAATCCGGGTCCATGTATCCTTGTAACAAGTAAAAGTTTACTGTTTACTGTATCAAAGCATACACTTGATTCCCATTGAAAGAATTTTAAAGTGATTGTTTATTGGGTTCAGGTGTCTCCTTGTCATTGCCCTTTTGGCTTAGGTTGCCTCCAAACCCCCTTCAGCATCTTATGTTCTTTCTTGGTTGTATATATTGCATCATGTGCCATATTCATGGTCTCTTGGTGTGGCCAGTCCTCATTATCTGCAGCCTAAGTGGGACTGGGCATCCAATTGTCTTGGGTACCAATGGAAAAAGTGGCCCACCGTTGCAAATGGCAATGCATTCTTTGTGTGACGGACTGTTTGACTTTGAGTAGGAGTTGCTGAACGATGTTGTTTGGGAGTGGCACGTGGGGTGCGGTAGGATTTGTGCACGGGGTGCAGTGGGAGTGGCGTGCGGGGTGTGGTGGGAGTGGAATGCGGGATGGGGTTTGGGTGGCGGCGCACCTAGTGTTTCGCCCTGTGCACCAAATGGACTAGAAACTGCCCTGGGCATGTGTAATATTTTCTTCTAGTTGAGAATCCTATTTTTTCCATGCCCCATTTAAGTGGTACAATGTTTAATAAATGTGCACAGTTGTTCTTCCAGAAGTTGGACTGTGTGTGTTTCCTGCCCGTGCATGCTGCCCCCTGATCAGCCCAATCCAAAGGACGGAAGCAAAGGATCTCTATCGATCTGGAAGGTAAAATAACACACAATCACCTGATCATATTTTGCAACCATTCCCGGCTCTGCTGTTGTCATATATTTTACAGGATACAATTAGGTTTGTTGCTAGAAGACTGTGTTTTTGGCACACGTCACGTTGACAAAACACCAGCGCAAGAGGCCCTTCAATTTCACGCTCTGCCGCCTCTTCGCGCTTCCACATATCTTCGAAGCCATTGTGTTCGATTAGGCAGTAGCTGTATTTTCCCAACCTCTGTCGGGAATGAGGACATACAACGAATGATGTCACCTGTAAGTGTGCTCTCAAACTGCTGGGCCTATTGGAATGTCATTGTTGTGCAAAGAAACTTATGGATAGCAGGCACGCTATGCCATTGAGCTAATCTGGCTTCAGACCCCTCCCCCTGCCCCAAATGTAAACTGAGGGGTGGGGCATCCGCACTTGCTTTTTCTCAGTCAGAGAGAGGAGAGAAGCTTTTCCTGAAACCGGAAGCTTTAAAGTGTTACTGTGTTTGTACAGAAACTTTTTTATTTGCACAAACGCAGCACTTTAAAGTTGCTAGTTTCAAGAACGGCTTCCCCCACCTCTGTGCCTAACAAAAATCAAATGCACACACCAGCCCCCTCCACAGGGACGCGAGTGAACATATAAGAACGTTATATGTTCTTTCACATTTGAGGGAAAGGAGTTGATGTGTGTTGGGGGTTGCCTGCCGTGGACATCCGGACGGCATCCCTGGTGCTATTCTTGTCAGCACACGACAGGCCCAGTGCATGTAGGGGTTGGAGCCTGGACATCCGGCAGGCCCCCCTGGTGCTATGGGGCATCAGCACCAATCGGGGTGGAGCACAGCCTGCCAGGACCCTGACCATGCGGACCTCTGCCACCGTCCTGGCACGAGGGTCCCACGGCATCAGGGCCTGCAGGCCGGGCCTCCACGTGTAGGCCTGCAGCCTACATCATGAAATGAGACAGACTCAGGAGCTCCTCTTCTGGAGTCTGCAGCCGTTCTGTTTCACGTGTCTGCAGGGGCTCCCTTTATTAACTAGGGCCATAACAGGGTCATGGCCCATCTTAAAGGGGCAATACACGTGTGAGGGACACATCCCTTTAAATGGCCAATACACATGGGAGGGTCACACCTAACAATGTGTACACTTGCGTTTTGTTAGGCAGATGACAAGGGAAGCCTTTTCTAAAACCAGCAGTGTTAAAGTGTGTTGGATGCTAGCTCATTATGTATGTATGCATTTGTGCAAGGAGTGTGAATGTAAATGTATGTGTAAATGTGGCTGGGTGTACATGTAAATGTGTGAGTGTATGGTGAATGGGATGTTTAAATGAGTGAGTGAAAGTGTCATTGTGTCTGCACGCTTATGTGTAATGCTCGTCTGCTACCATTTGATACTTGGGCTCTACTCCAGACAACCCTTGGGCAAGAACAGAGGGGGGCAGAGCATCCAATTTTGCCCAGCCCAGTTTCTGAAGTGGCCCCTCCCATCACCAGTTAGCCCCCCCCCTGACCCGAAATGCAGGTTTTGTTGCGCCTCTGATTTACAGTAGTAATGATTAAGTCAGCCTTTTCTTTAGCCCTGGCTACCTCCATCTTGCGCTTTCTGGCACTGTGAATAACAGGTCTCCCTATTACTCATCTCATTTCTATCTAATTTGATCTACCTGGGAACGTTAAAAGACTCTGGTAGGGGAGTCCTCATGTGTGGAAGGTCTGCAATGTTTGTAGCGTGTTGATTCACAGACAATCAATACTTCAGTGTCTAAGAAACACCAGGACAGATGGTCAGGGATTGGAGCTTGGCTTGGGCCCAGATATACATGGGTTTGCAGGCCCCTCAGAATTCAAGAACGATGGAGACTGACTCACAAACACGCTCATGAGCACAACTGTCTCTTCTGCATGACAGCTCACAGTCGTGACTTCACAAAGCCCATCCTCACCAGCCTTCCTAGTCCAATCAGCCAAGGATTATGGGAGATTGCCAGATCGCACTCATTCGGGCTGGTCTCGCTGCACCTCTTAGCATGCAATCGGAACGATACTCTCTCGAGCGTGCCACAGGCCGGTACACAACACTTTGGCCAAGGAACATGGGCACTCTGGCCCATTCTGGACAGTCTACCAGTGCCCTTTAAATGAAACCGCAAAAGCAAGAAACCATCATCAGAGACAACAACCAAATAGTTCAAACACACTGAATCAATAGTCATGAACCAAACGGTTTTCTTTCCCTAAACCATGCCCTCCCACGCCCCTCTAACTGACTCATGTCTTACTTTCACACCACCTTACACTACTCACCAAAGCAGCCCTCACACAAGGCATCAAGCTGCTTCCAAACACACTAGCTCAGAGACAACGTGCTCGTGTTGGAAGCAAGACGACCTGGAGCAACGCAGTGCGCTTAGAAACCTCTGGGTATTAAGAACGTTATAAATAACCAATTACAATTACAATGACTGCATTAATAGAACAGTGGCACTGGTGACTTCTCTAGTATCACACAACAGCAGCTAACCAGGTCCTCGCAGTGTGGACACCTCACCCAAGGCACCTTCTACCATCACTGATGATACCAATCACACCCTTGACAAAGTTACCACTATGAAGGGTGCCCTAATCAATGCGAGGCCCTCACAGCACATGCCTTGGGCATTGCAGACTACATCACAGTTCATGATATAGATTTCTTAGCCACTACTGAGACCTGGCTACACGCAGCTGCAGATCCATCACTTTCACTTGCCATCCCTAATGGTTACTCCATCACAAGATGCGATAGAGACACTAACCAATGCAAAGGTGGGGGTGTTGCTTTTATTGCCAAAAGCTCTGTAGGTCTCAGACCCATTCCTAATCAGCACATTCCGTTAGCTGAGCTATTATCTGTCAAGATGCTCGTCTCAGCCACCCAAACCATCACCATGCATCTTATTTATGGGCCACCTGGACCAGTTTCCACATTCGCAGAGGACATGACAGCCCTCCTATCAGCTAATACAAAGCCCAACTCACAAATCATCCTATTAGGTGATTTCAAGCTTGGCTTCCAAGACGCCAATGACCATAAAGCCCTAGACATCGCTAACACGATAACTGAACTAGACGTCTCCCATCGCATCCAGGAACCTACCCACATCAAAGGGAGAAACCTTGATTGGCTGGTAGATCGTAATTGCAGCATCAACATAGTGTCTAATACACCCTGCGCCTGGTCAGACCACCACATGATAACCTTCAATATCATATGTTCTAATCAGAACATCGCACCACCTATCAGCACGAGAAACAAAAGGGATATAACGAGTGAGAAACTGCTCCTGCTAACACTACCCATACTAAATAATGCCACTGAGTCGTGCACTGGCTCCAGTTGATACCTATAATCAAACCATACTCAAAGCCATTAATACCATAGCCCCACTGAAATTACGGCAATCCAAACCACGTGCTCACCTGAACTCTTGGTTCACGCTGCACCTTAGAACATTATATAAGGAAAAAAGAAATGCAGAAGGCCGTTGCAAAAGCCTACCCTTAGCTGTGAATAAGGACAGCCTTATACTAGCATCCCTCAACTATAAAGGGGCAATCTACCAAGCCAAAATAAAACACATACAACAATCGTATCTCGCAAGCTAAATCGAGTACTAAAGAGCTCTTTAAGATCCTTAAAGAACTAGAATCTCCTTCAACGCCCCCTGATACCTGCATCAAAGACAGTGCATGGTGCTCTAATATTCAAAAAGCACTCCTATATAAAATCACCATGCTACAAACCAAAATCAATGCCAAATATAACAGCCTGTCCACTGACTCACAGAATAGGACCCCTACCAGAGCCTCTGACCTTCCTCAACACACCCACAAACCGTTTAACTTCTCACCACTCTCCATCAAAGAGGTAAAAAATATCATCCTCAAACTGAAACCATCTAATTGCCAGGGTGACACATGCCCAGCCCCAATCATAAAGGAGGCTACTAATGAATTAGCACCATTCATCACCGCCCTAATAAATGCCTCATTCAACACAGGAATCGTGCTTAACAACCTCAAAGATGCTTGGGTCCTTCTACTTAAAAAAACGTCATTAGACCGAGCACCCCCACTAATCATAGGCCCATTACCACCATCCCCTTCTTACTCAAAATCCTGGACAGAGCAGCTTACCTGCAGATCCAGGACTACCTTGAATCCAACAACCTCCTTGGCCTTAGGCAATCTGGCTACCGACCTAGGCATGGAACCGAAACAGCCCTTATCGATTTAAAAACCCTAATCGAAGACCTCAAAGATAACGGCAAGTTGGCCCTCCTCTTACTGCTCGATTTATCGATGGCATTTGATCTGGTCAACCATCAAATACTTTGCCAACATCTCAAATCCGCAGCCCTCTTCTCTGACAAAGCCACCACCTGGATCACATCCTTCCTGGAGAATCGATCTGAGGGTCTTCTCCCCACTGGCCTCCGCTGAACCATCACCAGCTCTCTACGGGGTCCCCCAAGGATCATGTGTATCCCCTACTCTCTATAATGTGTTCTACGAAGCCCCTCTTCAATATTCCTGACTATGTGGGAGTCACCTACACTAATTATGCAGATGACACCCAAATCCTCATCCCTATCACTGGAGACCACAAAGCTGACTCCAAAACACTAAACAACGTCTGTTTGGTCATCCAGGCCTGAATGGCACAACACGGGCTATGTCTTAACGACGATAAAACAGAGCTGCTACTCCTTGGATCCCAACCAAGACTCAACAAATTAGACACAGCCTTCAACACGTTCATCATTGACGGTAACACCATTAAGGTATCCAATGATACGAAAACCTGTGCATATACCTAAACTCAACATTATCTTTAACAAGACAAACTAACACCATAATCTCATCAACGGCCCACACTTGTAAATGTATCACGGCGTGTCGACCATGTCTCACTACTGCCAACTGCACTACCCTTGCTAGAACCCTAATTATGTCAAAACTCGACTATTGCAACATGCTCTATCTAGGGACTAGCCAACAGACCTTAAGAAAACTATAAGTAACCCAAAACAACGCCATCAGGGCAGCACTAAATATCCCTAGGTGTCATCATATTTACGATACCAGACGTAGCCTACATTGGCTTTCGGTCACCCAAAGAATCACCCTCAAATCACTATCACTTACGCATAAATGCTTTGCCAATCAGGCACCGAAATAGTTGTCTAATCGATTCACATCTAACACTTCTGACCGCCCTCAGAGAGCAGCCCAAGTTCATTGCCTCCTATAACCCAGGTTCAAGCTTCAGAAAGCAGGGGGCAGCAGTTTCCCGGTGCTCGCTGCCAGGCTTTGGAACTCGTTGCCCAACCCACTCAGATCAAAATCCTCATTCCTCTCCTTCAAATGCAAAGCTAAAACCTGGCTTTTAGCGCAGGACCACTAGAGCCAACACCAGACAACGTGCTTAGTTGGATTTGTTGAGTGCTATGCTTTCCTGCTGGACACCTTTGTAAATATCTTGGATGGATTTGTTATGTAAAGTGTAAAATGTTATGTATATGCTTCATTTTGTAAATATTATGTAATCATTTATAAAGTTATGTAACTGTAACCCTTAAGAAATGCGCCCAGATGCCTTTGGCGAGGCGCGCTATATAAACAAACTAAATACAACCTGATCAATCTTGGGCTCCTCATCTGGATGAAATGTGCAACCAAGTGTCTTGGGTCACTCCTTGCCAAAAATTGACCGACATCCAGGACTTCGGTTATTCCATCCTGCAAGCATCAACACTAGAGAATTCACATCTGCCTTACGCTCTATCACATCACCAACCCCCTTCCCTTGCTTCTTGCAGGGCAACGTGAAGGAAGCTGTGATCATGGCACAAGTGTGCTATACACGACCACTCTAGAGTACATTAGAGAAAGGGGTCTAAAACCTGCAGCTCTCCAGATGTTTTGGACTACGACTCCCATAATCCCTCACTGTTGACTAAGCTGTTCAGGAATGATGGCACTCGTAGTCCAATATAAACTTTGCAGACCCCTGCATTGTGGAGAGTCCAGTCACCTGCAGTGTCACAGAGTGGCCCTAGATCGCCTTCATCTCTGCATGCCAGTGTAGCTCAGCTGCACGCATCATAAATACACAGGGACAGAGTCACGTCACGAGTCACTGCTTGAATGAAAGCTGCCTTAAGGCACTGATGGACTCAACTCCCCCTCCTGTGAACTCTTTCCATAGTTTAATAAATGTGTACAGCACCTCTCTAAAAGTGATTGAAAACCTGCAACCAATTCTAACTAGCTGCAGGCACAACACAAAAATTGCAAACATAAAGATAATTTAAAAAGTGTTGAAAAAACTACTCCAAAATCCATCAGTAAATGACACAGTTTATGTTCTTTATATTCTGAGAGTGACTACTCATTTATAATTTGCTACCCGCAAATAGGTACAGACAAAAAAGCCTGCTTATTGAAAATTAAATAAATGGGAACGTCTTAGACAATTCCCACAACAATGTTTAAAGGTTTCTGTAATCTTTGATTTGTTGCACTCATCAGGACAAGGGAAACCTATTATGGACCATCAAATGGAGCCATTTCAGTGTCCTTTCATTGTCTTGATCATTGCTACAAATCAAACCTTGCAGGAACTGGTCAATATTTTGGGGGGTCAGGTGATCATTAATTTTCTAAGACGTTACCATTTAATTTATATTCAAGATTTTTTAATCTATATATATTGGAGGGTAGCAGAATTAAAATAAGTAGTTGCCCTCAGAATGTAAACCACAAAATGTGGCATTTTGTGAATGTTGTGGAGTGAATGTAACAATTATTTTAAAACAATAATTGCATTCACATTTTCTTCTGTCAGGCCTGTAGCTAGCTAAGATTGGTTGAGGTATCCCTTTAATAGAGGCGCAGCTCATATTCGTTACTCAATTAGTGCTTTATGGTAGCATAGTTGTTGTGAAGTGGCCTTTCCTTGTGATAGAACAATAGTTCTGAGGTGGGTTGGGAACCATGTGCTTGGAAGGGTTATGTGATTAATTTAGGGTATTCGTCCCTTCTCCACGGGGATGGGCACCCCTATTAAACTTGGGAGGGGAGATGCTAAGTGGGAAAGTGGAACCTCACTGGGAGTGACTCCCCTCTTGGGGACATGGACTCCCATTCCAGTAAGGAACTCCCGGTACAACGTATGTTATCTGCTATATGGATACTGGAAATACTGTTGTTACTTCTGTTTTGAAACCACCAAACAGTGACATGTCTCCTATTTCTTTGACTTCAGGTTATGCTGGTACTCTTCTGAATGCCACAGTCAAGAAAGAAGGACACACCCTTTTGTTTTTAATGACTTATGCAAAAGATCAGGAACTTTGCATTAAGAATAGAAACTCCTACGCCACGGAGAGAGAACCTTATGCAGGGGAGAATCTCTGACTTAAGTACATCCAAGAGGGGCAGAGCACTGTGGAACCACAGAGCCAACGGCAGCCTGAGGGTGAGATAACGCAAATAGAGAATCCTGGAAGCATGGCAGACCGAGCAGTGGAACAACCACTGCTGGGACAGAGTCACAGCGACTGTCCTGCTTGGTGGCAGGACCACGAGGAAACCGTGTTGGGCTCGGGGCCCACTAAACAATGCCGAGACCAGTCGAACCTGGAGGAATGAAACCTTTCATCTGCCGACGTGCGCAGAGCCTACCGAAGCGAACAGGCTCTGTGAGCAGGTCAGCGCTAGACTCGAGAAAACAGAGAATGAGAGAAGGCGAAGCCACCATAGCCTGAAGCCAAGTCCTGTGAACCAGCCCAAGTCAAGAAAAGGTACCTGGTTGGTTCAGGAAAGGGGGAGGCAAGTGGGACTGAGCAAACTGTATGAAGCAAATTGCCAGATCGTTTACTGGAGCCTGAGAAACCCAAGTTATCGGCCTTGGGAGAGATCATGATAGTTGTTTGAGATAAACACTGAAGAGGGCCAGCAGTGCCCTCCGAGAGACATTGAAAATAGATCTTGGGGAAGCACGTGAACGTTGTATGATTTAAAGATTGAGGAGGGATGGCAATGCCCTATGAGAAACCTTTGGAGGGATGCCGGTTATAGAAACCTGAGAAACCCAAAACATAGGTCTTGGGGTGAGACCACAAGAGTTGTCTGATATAAAGCTTGGGAAGGGCCATCCATGACCCATGGGAGATACTGAGAGACTGATTGACACGCATGTGAAAGCTGCTTGTGACTGTCATACGCAGCCGGGCCGATTGGCGGATACTTCCGCATTGGAGGCTCCGGCGCAGACCGTAGTTCCAGCACGTTGTGTTTGCTTACGTGCAGTCTCGGTCTAGTTCTCCTGCAACATGGTGGTCGCTGGGAGGTACTTCAGCCTCTCTCTCCCAGCGATCGCTGCGTTGCAACCCCCGTAGTTTCTGCTTACTGCCTTTGGGTGAGAACGCTAGTTTTTCCGGCTCGCGGCTTGTCCGCTCTATTCCTTTAGCCTCTCCTCGCTCCTGGCGAGGCTCTTTTCCCTCTCTCTCGCTCTCTCTCTCTTACCTCTCTTTGGTTTTGCTTTGGCTTCCCTCTGTTCCCCCGGCTCGCTCCGGCCCGCCGGCACAAGTCTCTCTCGCTACTCCTTCTTGCTGAGTGAGGGCTTCTTGGTCTCAGGCCTTATCAGCTCCTGTCTGCTTCCTCCAATCCTCAGTAGCCGACCACCCACTCTTCCGCTACCGCTGGATCCTACGTACCATCAATATCCTTGGAAGACTCCTGCTTGGCCTCCTTCCTTACAAGGGTTTTTTCTGCCGTCAAGGCTTTTTCCCTTGTCGCCTGCTATGGGAGAGGAGTCCCAGGGCTGCTTGTTTCAAGCATTCACTGTGGCTTCCTCTCGTGGTAGACAAGTGTCTTCGGCTACGAAGAGAGACTTCTGCTCACGTCGGCATCTTAATACGGAGGAGTTGGAGGATTACCGATCAGGTGAGGAGAGTGGGGAGGAGAGGGAGACACATTTGGACAGTGACTGCCTGAGAAATGCCTAAGTACAAATGTTGTGAGAAAGTACAACATTTTTCGATTTATTGGTCCAAGAAGGCTGGGAGTACTCTATCAGAAAAACAGGGCTCGAAATTAAGTTTGGCTATGAAGGAGCTAAAAGCAGCTCATGTGTCTCACCCATTAACCAGTGACCAGGAGCTACTACTGGGAAACGAGGAGTTAGTACATAGTGTTCCACAATTCTAACTTCCACATAAGATGGAAACATATACTGTTGTCCATTATTTATGAACCCTTATGCTTTAAATGTTGTACAGATACATCCTAATGTTTATTTATAGATTGTCCCAAATGCAAAGAGTTACATTCACATAGTTGTGTTTCTTTGGCATCAGTTGGCCTGGAGAGCCATACGTAGCTCCTGTTAGCTGTTGGTGTCAAGCTAACCAGGCCCTTCTAGGCTACAAGCAGGAGGTAAATAGCTCCTAGCTCCCCTCAATTTTGGTAGAATGAATTGTATGAAACAAGTTCTAAACTTTAGAAATGAAAAATATATCTCTTTGGTGGAGACATCAAAAGAAATGTTGAATATAATGATTGATGAGACCTGGCAGTACTCTATGAGAGACACAGAGAAACCAATTGAATTTAGTGTGAATACCAGTTACGAGAGGCTGAGAAACCCACAGTGCAAGCCTTTGGAGAGTTTACAGGGATTGTTGTATCAATCGGATGAAAAATGCCAAGAACACCCTATCAGAGACAGAGTGAAACTGTAACGCTCACCTGGTTCCCCCGGAGGCGCAGGTCTTGATCTGGCGAGGATACTGTCTTCAGTGTTAGGCGCAGGGTTCGTTTTGCTCCCGGACTGGGCCCCCTTCACACCGACAGTTTAAGCTGAAGAGTGAGATGTCTGCAAGGGTAAACCAAGGTATTAGTGTTTGGAAGGTTCGGAAAGTTCCTAGCCCCTCTCGCCCTTTCTTTCCCCGTGGAACTGGGTTGATATTGCGCTTACCTTATATAGGTAAATGCCGGGCTCTCCATCCTGCGTCTTGTGCAGGGGCGCTGGATCCAGTTGCTTCACTGGATGCGAGCTCTGCCTCTTGATAGCAGAGGATTTGCTGAGAGCGAAGACGCCGTTAATGCACGAGCGTGCCTTGTAAGTATTAAAGTTCCTTTTGCATTGTTCTCTTCTCTTTCAAAAGTCTTAAGTCTGTAAAGTCTATGTCTTTCCCTTTTCAGATGCTGTGACGATGAAGATTATCCTTCTAATGGCACGTAAGTAGAAAGACTGCACTAGCGCTGGAGAATGCTCCGTAATGTCTCTTTTGTCTTTGCAGGTGCTGAGGTGCAGCGCGAACAGATTGAAAGCGACGGGTAAGCAGTCTTGTAACTAAGCGTTCCTAACCGATGTATCTTGCCTTGCAGGTGCCGGAATGCAGCGCGAGCTGAGTTGGAACGGGCGTAACACAGGTAAGCAGAACTTGTAGTTGAATATTACTGACCGATGTTCTCTCTCTTTGCAGATGTCGGATGCCGGAAGAGAAAGGCAGAAAAAGGCGCCTTGGATGCTGCCGTTGGATTAGGTAAGTAGATTCACTGCCTTTACTTTAGCCTAACCTGTGCCTTTGTTTTGCAGGAGCTGCAGAAGACTGAAGAAGACTGAAGATTGGATTCCAACAGGTTATTTCGTGTTCACAGGATCTGGAGCTGGAGGTTTCCTGGAGCTGACACGGTGAGCGTCCTGCTGCAGATGCAGAATAACGCGAAGCACGTGAAACCAATCGGGTGTGGTTTAAATAGCCTTCTGTAGTGCTTAGGCGTCTCCTTCCACGGCCCCACCCAGGTAAGAAAAGAGTTCCAGATTTCTAGAAGAGTTCCTGTGTTCTGCTTCCAGGGAGTGGCTCCTGCTCCACCCAGACAGAAAAAGTAGTTCCAGGCAGAGAAGGATCAGGAGACCAGTTAGCTGGTAAGTAAGCAGCATGGTCTGCTACAGGTAGGTCTCCCAAGCACTCTTATCTAATATGAGCCCGGCGCTTCCTGTGCCGGGACCAGTCACCATCATGGGCCTGGCGCCACTGGCGCCAGGACAAGGTCCAGAGGGTCCCTATAGGGACTGGCTGGTTCCTGGGATCAGAGTCATGGGCCTGCTTCCAAGGTCGTGGGGCAAGTCCTGACCCCTTGGAAGCAGGGATCATGACAGCACCCCCCCTCAAGGCCCCTCCCAAGGTTGACTTCTCCGGAGGTCTTGGTTTGTTAGGAAATGTCCGATGAAATTTCTTGATTAGTCGGGGTGCGTGTACATGTTCTGCAGGTTCCCAAGATCTTTCTTGGGGGCCGTAGCCTTTCCAGTCAATCAGGTAGTGTAGTTTTGATTTGGAGATCTTGGAATCCAGGATATTTTTTATTTCAAACTCAAGTTCTCCGTCAACTAGGATAGGTTCAGGAGATTTAGTCAATCGGGTTTCTGGTTGAACTGGTTTTAGTAGTGAAACATGGAAGACTGGGTGCATTTTCATGCGAGGGGGTAAATCCAACTTGACCGCTACTGGATTTATTATGGCAGTAACAGAGTAGGGTCCCAGGTATCTTGGGTTAAAGGTGTGTGGTCCCTTTAGGGGTAAATATTTGGTGGATAACCAGACTTGATCTCCTATTTGGTATTGAGGGGCTTCCTTTCGATGTTGATCTGCTCCTTTCTTGTATTGTTCCTTGGCCCTTTGAAGGTGGGTAGTAGCTTCCTTGAAGGCTTGGGTGATGGTTGAATGTAGGTGGTCAACTGCTGGTGTTCCAAGATCCTGAGGTGGATCCAGGTTAGAGGTTCGAGGATGATTACCATACAAAAGAAAAAACGGGGTCTTTCCGGTTCCAGAGTGGACTGAGTTATTGTAAGCGTACTCGGCTATCCAAAGGATGTCCTTCCAAGTTCCTCCTGTCTGTTGCAGCATGCAGCGTAGGTACTGTTCCAAAGTCTGATTGGTCCTTTCGGTCTGACCATCGGTTTGTGGGTGGTGACTGGTGGAAAGCCTCACATCAATTTGAGCTAACCGACAGCAACTCCACCAGAAGTGGGAGATGAATTGACTTCCTCTGTCTGAGATTAAAACTGAAGGAAAGCCGTGCAACCGAACGATGTTTTCAAGAAATTCTCGAGCCAGGATTGCTGCTGACGGTAACCCCTTTAGTGGGATGAAATGGGCCATTTTTGAAAATAAGTCTACGATTACCAGGATTGTATTGTATCCGGAACAGGGAGGAAAGTCGGTGATAAAGTCCATGGAAAGGGTATGCCAGGGATGAGCTGGGATTTCAAGTGGTTGTAAGAGGTCTGCTGGTTTTTCCTTAGAACTCTTGTTCTGGGCGCACACTCCACAGGACATGACAAAGTTTCTGATGTCTTTTCTCCAAGATGGCCACCAAAAGTGACGCTTGACCTTTTCCGAGGTCTTGGCCATACCCGGGTGTCCTTCCATTAAGGAGTCGTGATAACAAGAGATGACTTGATTTTGTAAGCTGGTACAGGGTAGATAAAGTCGTTCCTTGAAGTATAATAATTCGTTCTTTACTGTGAAGTCTTCCCCCTGAAGCTGCCATTTTTGTATGTCCGTTGGAGTTACAAGTTGTTTAACCTGGGTTTCAATTTCTTCAATGGATTGCATGCTGATCAAACCCAGGATTCTTTGTTCAGGAATAATAGGTACGAGCTCAGGGTTAACCATGTGTTCCTCTACTCCGATTCGAGAGAGGGCATCCGCTTTACCATTCTTATTGCCTGGTCGGTAGGTGATTATAAAATCAAATTCGGCAAAAAATAATGCCCAGCGAAGTTGTCTGGAGGATTGAGCTTTGGCTGATTTAAGATACTGTAGATTACGATGGTCAGTAATGACAGTGACTGTGTGTCGGGCTCCTAAGAGATAATGCCGCCAGGCCTTAAAGGCGGACTTAATAGCCAACAGTTCCTTATCGGTAATGGTGTAATTGATTTCTGGGGCTGATAATTTACGAGACCAAAACGCCACGGGGTGCAACTGGTTGGTTTCTGGATCTCTTTGTGAAAGCACTGCTCCCATAGCAAGGCTGGAGGCATCGGTCTCGACGATGTAAGGTAGTTCCGGGCGGGGATGTTTTAAAATCGGGGCGGAGGTAAATTTAGTCTTTAGCTCCTGAAAGGCTTGTTCTGCCTCGGTAGACAATTCAAAACGTTTGTTTTTTCTGAGGAGAGCTGTAATGGGTTGGACTACCCGAGAAAAGTCTGGAATAAACCTGCGATAGAAGTTGGCGAAGCCCAACATACTTTGAACCCCTTTTACAGATGATGGTGAGGGCCACTTGATTATTGCATCTACTTTCCTCGAGTCCATGTGAACTCCGTTAGGTGACAAAATAAATCCCAGAAATTCGACCTCAGTAACATGAAAGACGCACTTCTCTAATTTTGCAAAAAGTTTGTGCTTGCGGAGCCTCTCCAGTACTGCGGTTACATGTTTTTGGTGTTCTGCCTCAGAGGACGAATAAACCAGAATGTCGTCAATGTATACAACTACACACACATCAATGAGTTCACGGAGCACGTCATTCATAAAGAACTGGAATGCGGCCGGTGCGTTACACAACCCGAAGGGCATCACTTGATACTCGAACAGTCCATACTTGGTACGAAAGGCCGTCTTCCATTCATCGCCCTCCTTTATTCGCACCAAATGGTAGGCTCCTCTGAGGTCTAACTTAGTATATATGCAGGCGTTTTTGACTTGGTCAAGTAGTTCTGGGATCAATGGCAATGGATACCTGTTCTTAATTGTAATCTGGTTCAGGGCACGGTAGTCTATACACGTTCTTAAGTCTCCCTCCTTTTTTGGCACGAAGAACAGAGCTGAGGAGGCCGGGGACTTCGAAGGACGGATGAATCCGTTAGCCAGGTACTGGTCCAAATATTGCCTTAGGTGGAGATTTTCAGGTTCAGTAAGGGCATAAATCCGACTGCACGGAGGAGTGGATCCGGGAATCAGGTCTATCTGACAGTCGTATGATCTGTGAGGAGGCAAAGAATTAGCTTGGTCTTTCCGAAAGACATCTTGGAATTCCTGGTATTCAGGAGGCAGTTGCGGACTCTCAGAAACAGTTGCAGCTAGTTTGGTGGAGAGCTGAGGGTAGCAGGTAGAAGCGCATTCTGGAAACCGGATTGTCTTTGCTCGCCAATCAATTTGAGGATTGTGTTTCTCCAACCAGGGAACTCCCAAGATGACTTGAAACTGAGGGGCCTTGATCACATCAAACACGATCTTCTCTTGATGCCCATCTTGGCTTACTAACGTTACTTCCATGGTGGTGTGAGTTACGGGTCCGGAAGCTATTTCCGTCCCATCCACGGTGGTAATGACGTCTTTCACCGTCTTTGGACAAAGAGACAGATTCATCCTGGCGGCCAGCTCACAGTCCAAGTAATTCCCGATTGCGCCACAATCAATGTATGCTTTAATGGCATGCATACGATTAGGTTGTTCAGGACTCACGAGGACCATGGGCATGATGAAATGCGAGGTCAAAGAACTGGTTTTAACGCTCGGCAAGCGGACCTCTACACTTGCCGGGCGAGGTCGTTTCCCGGCTCAGAATTCTCGGTACCTTTATCAGACGCCCCTACTATCTTCTTCTTGGGCTTCACTGGACAATCTCGAAGAAAGTGCCCTGAGTTTCCGCAATAGGGGCATAATTGCAGTTGTCTCCTCCTTTCCCTCTCCTTTTGGGTTAAAGGTCCTTTTACACCCCCTATTTGAATGGGTTCCACGGAATCAGTTCCTTTCGTAGAACTTTGTGGCCTTGAAAAAAGTCGGGTTTCAAATCTGGATCGATCGGCTTTCCGATTCTGTAGTCGATGATCCAATTGCACTACCAGATCGATATATTCGGAACAGTCTTGTGGAGGATTTACCACTTGAGCCAGAACGTCTTTTAATTCCCCACGCAGACCTCTGTAAAACAGTGTGATCCTCTTATCCTCCGGCCATCCGGTTTCCACCACTAGTCTGTTAAATGATGCAATATAAGTCAGAAGATCTTGATTGCCCTGTCGTAGTGAAAGAAGTTCATTGTCCAAGGCCTGTCCCTGATAGTGCCTTGCGAACAGTTTCTCCATACTGGCTTGGAAGTCCTGGAAGTTATGGAGAATGGGGTCATCTTGAGACACTAAAGGAACAGACCAATCTGCGGCACTGCCACTGAGATAAGAGAGCACGAAGGCCACTTTAGCCTGGTCCGTTGGAAAAGCGGCGGGTCTGCACAAAAAGTGCAAGCGACATTGATTGAAGAACACAGCAAACCTTTTTGAATCACCTGAAAAGCGTTCGGGCGGAGCCAAAGGTATATTTCCTGGTAGATTGATTTGTACCGGATTCGAGGAAGCTGGAGGAGCGTGGCCCCCACTTGGGGTTGGTAGAGGAGTTTGTCCAGCTTGGGCTTGCAGCAATTGTCTAGCCAAATCGTCTGTTCGCTCTTTGGAGACCACTAACTCCCTCCTTAGGGCATTTGTTTCCTGACGTGCAGCGTGTACTTCCGCCCTCAACTCCCCGAGTAATTGGGCCAACTGGTCTGTGTCTGAGGTTTCCATTGCGCCTGGGCGGGAATTTTGTGGTATGGCTTCGCGTTCTGTAACGCTCACCTGGTTCCCCCGGAGGCGCAGGTCTTGATCTGGCGAGGATACTGTCTTCAGTGTTAGGCGCAAGGTTCGTTTTGCTCCCGGACTGGGCCCCCTTCCCACCGACAGTTTAAGCTGAAGAGTGAGATGTCTGCAAGGGTAAACCAAGGTATTAGTGTTTGGAAGGTTCGGAAAGTTCCCAGCCCCTCTCGCCCTTTCTTTCCCCGTGGAACTGGCTTACCTTATATAGGTAAATGCCGGGCTCTCCATCCTGCGTCTTGTGCAGGGGCGCTGGATCCAGTTGCTTCACTGGATGCGAGCTCTGCCTCTTGATAGCAGAGGATTTGCTGAGAGCGAAGACGCCGTTAATGCACGAGCGTGCCTTGTAAGTATTAAAGTTCCTTTTGCATTGTTCTCTTCTCTTTCAAAAGTCTTAAGTCTGTAAAGTCTATGTCTTTCCCTTTTCAGATGCTGTGACGATGAAGATTATCCTTCTAATGGCACGTAAGTAGAAAGACTGCACTAGCGCTGGAGAATGCTCCGTAATGTCTCTTTTGTCTTTGCAGGTGCTGAGGTGCAGCGCGAACAGATTGAAAGCGACGGGTAAGCAGTCTTGTAACTAAGCGTTACTAACCGATGTATCTTGCCTTGCAGGTGCCGGAATGCAGCGCGAGCTGAGTTGGAACGGGCGTAACATAGGTAAGCAGAACTTGTAGTTGAATATTACTGACCGATGTTCTCTCTCTTTGCAGATGTCGGATGCCGGAAGAGAAAGGCAGAAAAAGGCGCCTTGGATGCTGCCGTTGGATTAGGTAAGTAGATTCACTGCCTTTACTTTAGCCTAACCTGTGCCTTTGTTTTGCAGGAGCTGCAGAAGACTGAAGAAGACTGAAGATTGGATTCCAACAGGTTATTTCGTGTTCACAGGATCTGGAGCTGGAGGTTTCCTGGAGCTGACACGGTGAGCGTCCTGCTGCAGATGCAGAATAACGCGAAGCACGTGAAACCAATCGGGTGTGGTTTAAATAGCCTTCTGTAGTGCTTAGGCGTCTCCTTCCACGGCCCCACCCAGGTAAGAAAAGAGTTCCAGATTTCTAGAAGAGTTCCTGTGTTCTGCTTCCAGGGAGTGGCTCCTGCTCCACCCAGACAGAAAAAGTAGTTCCAGGCAGAGAAGGATCAGGAGACCAGTTAGCTGGTAAGTAAGCAGCATGGTCTGCTACAGGTAGGTCCACCAAGCACTCTTATCTAATATGAGCCCGGCGCTTCCTGTGCCGGGACCAGTCACCATCATGGGCCTGGCGCCACTGGCGCCAGGACAAGGTCCAGAGGGTCCCTATAGGGACTGGCTAGTTCCTGGGATCAGAGTCATGGGCCTGCTTCCAAGGTCGTGGGGCAAGTCCTGACCCCTTGGAAGCAGGGATCATGACAGAAACTTGGAGAATCTAAAGGATATAAAATAAGAAAGAGAAGATTAAGAGATAAGCGCCAAAAGGGGTATGAGCAGGATGCAGGAAGGTTCCAAGACCCCAGCGAGACCAAATCTGCAAATCTATATCAAGAGCTACAGAAGCTTATAGAAGACAAAGAAACTTGAGGAACTTTCCTTATTGACTTTTGAACATTTGTCTGAGCTAACAAAAACTTTGTTTTTGGGGTATAACCCTGAGAAGAAGCCTAGTGGAGCCAGCTAAAGGGAAGTTACCAGAAGCTGAACTTCTGCTGCTGTTTAGTTGTTAGTTATAGTGGTAGGGCTAATTAGAAGTAGGTTTTAGACAGAGGACATTTCCTTTGGACTTTTGACGATGGACAAGCACCCTTAGTTTTGTTAGGCAGAGAACATCCCCTTAGCAACAGGGATAGGTAGGCCTTTTTACATTATTATTTAATTAAAACCCTTGAAAATGTCTGCAGTGCATCCAAATCCTTCTTCCGGTCTGCCACAGTTACCAATAAAAGTTGTGCCTGCCTCTGCCCTCATGCTACAATTGAGGTTCAGAGAAGGATACCCAAGCTAGCTCCTCTCTTTATTTTGTGTGTATCAAACAATTGGCTACTTATATTACCCCTGCCACTCCCATCAGCACAAGGTTGACAATCTTTTACACCTGCCAATGCAACAGTGTTTCCTAGAGCTGGCCTATTTATTTATTTTTATTTATTTATAAAAATCACAGGTAAAGAATACATTTTTGGCACACAAATACTTACAATATTTACCATTGATAAAGGAGTAGAGAAGACATGGGTCCTTTACAATGGGGTGCGAGAATGTGACTTGAAGACAAGATGTTTCAGGGGAAGGTGGAAACATAATACAGGGGCGAGGAGAGGACCAAATAACATAGGAACGGGATTGTGAAGGAAGTGCTAAATTAAGGATGGGCAGGTGACAGAAAATTGCTGTAGGGTTGTCTGTTAAAGATAGAGAGAGAGCAAAACAGGAAAAAAGAAGAGCTTTGAGGTGGGATTTAAATAGTGGTACAGTTGGAGTAGCACGGAGAAGGAGAGGAAGAGCATTCCAGAGTAGGGGAGCAAGGAAAGTGAGTGGAAAAAAGAGGGAGAACACAGGGCTTTGTGGTGGTAAGCAGGTGAGCCAGGGATGATCGTAACGAGCGACGAGAGTAGGGACTGAGATGAGCAGATAGGTCGGGTGAGGCGAGTCCCTGGATAGTTTTGAAGATGATGAGAAGAGGTTTATACTTAGCCTTTTGTTTCATAGATAGCCATCCACACTGGTGATAGGCAGAGGAGGTAGAGGTAAAACGAGAACGGTTGAAAAGGATGCGGAATGCAAAGTTGAGGAATTTGTCCAGAGGTGAAAAAGCATAGCTGGGAAGGCCATAGAGGAGACTAGCAGAGTAGTCCATTCTAGAAAACTAAGGAGATTAGCAGTTTAGCAGTAGCAGAAGGATGAAGATGATAGATTTTTCTGATGTGAGGCGTCTGAGTCTGAGTCTGGCTGCAGGGACAGATTTTAAGACAAAGAGAGAGAAGTTGTAAATTGGTCGAAGATGACACCAAGGTTACGAGCAGAAGCAGAATAAGGAACATAGTCAAGAGAGAAGAGAAGAAGGGCGGGAGAGGAAGAGATAACCTGTTTCACTGGGAAGTAGAGAACTTCAGTCTTAGTGGAGTTGAGCATGAGCGAGTGAGATGCCATCCAATATTTGATTGCAGAGAGACAGTTTGAAACTTTTGACAACAGCTTGTCGGACAAGGAGTGAAAGGAGAAGAAGATCTGAGTGGTGTCAGCAAAGAGTTGAAAGGTGAAGTAGCAAGAGTAGATCAGGGCACCAAGAGCCGAAGTATAAAGAGTGTAGAGAAGTGGACCAAGGACAGATCTTTTGGGAAATCCAACAGTAAGGGGGTGAGTGGGGAGGTAAGGCTGTTCCAGAACCCCTGAAATTGTCTGGTAGCAAGGTTTGAAGCAAACCAAGTGAGGGCCTTACCTCTGATGCCAAAAAGAGATAATGTAGAGAAAGGTCAATATGGTTGACAGTATCGAAGGCAGCAGAGAGGTCGAGAAGAATAAGAATAGACGAAAGGTGTGCATGCCGAGAGGAAGAGATGAAGTTGCTACTGTGAGGAGAGCTGTCTCGGTAGAATGCAGAGGTCAGAATCCAGATTGCAGAGAGTCCTGGAGGTTGTGAGTATCAAGGAACTCAGTGAGTCGATTGAATACTACTCGCTCTAGGATTTTGGAATAGTGTGTTAGAAGAGAGACAGGGTGAAAGTTGGCAGGACAGTTAGGATCCGGACCAGCTTTCTTAAGGAGAGGGATGCCAGAAGCTGTCTTCTAAGATGTGGAAAATTTGGCATTGTCAAGAGAGGAGTTGAAGAAGGAAGAGGCATGTGGAGAAACCCTGGGAGCTTTGTGCTTCACAATGTGTGGGGACAGTGGGTTATTGGTGGCACAGGAAGGGTTAACCTTGAGGGGCAGGGCAAGAATCTCATCAGGGGGCAAAGGAAGACAGACTAGCAGGAGAAGAGGGTAGGCGTGATGAAGAAAAGTGAGCAGGAAGTGTAGATAGACGGTTAAGTAGAGAGTGTATTGTGTACGGTGAAAATTCTAGAAGCAAATTAGAGAGCAAGATCATTTGCAGAAAGAGTAGAGGAGATGGAGGTGGGTTTACTAGGTGAGAGATTTTTGATGGCACCTAGCTTGGGAGGTTTGAGACGACATTAGAGAGAGACAGAAGTTCCGTTTGGCAGAGTCAAGAGTAGAGGAGTAGTTTTGAAGACCAAGTGAGATAGAGTTGGAAATCAAAGAAGTGTCTTGACCTTTGCCAAGTGCAAAGCTTTTTTCACATTGTTGATTTCAGGATGAGGGGCAGGGCAAGAATCTCCTCAGGGTTGGTGGGGGCAAAGGAGGACAGAGTTGCAGGAGAGGAGGGTAGGCGTGGTGGAGAAATGTGAGCAGGAGGAGGGGATAGACAGTAAGTAGTGAGTGTATTGTGAATAGTGCAAATTCTAGAAGCAAATCAGAGAGCAAGATAATGTACAGAAAGAGTAGAGAAGATGGAGGTGGGTTTACTAGGTGGGAAAATTGAGTTGAGAGATTTTTGGTGGCACCTAGGTTGGGAGGTTTGAGACGACATGAGAGAAAGATAGAAGTCACGTTTGGCAGAGTCAACAGTAGAGGAATAGTTTTGAAGAGCAACAAGATAGAGTTGGAGATCTAAGAAGTGTCTCGACCTTTGCCAAGTGCAAAGCTTTTTCCGCATTGTTGTTTTCAGGATGTGGATGAGAGATGTAATCCAGGGCCGTGGAGGGGAGGATTTAGGAGTGAGTGTAAGAGGGTAGTGAGAGGAGAAGGAAGCACAAAGAGCAATTTTAAAGTTAGTGAAGGCTTCTTCAGTGGAAGGAAAGGTGGGTTCAGCATAGGAGGAGAGAGTGTGGTGTGAGTCAGAAAAGGTAGTTAGGGAGTTTGGTGGTGCAAAACGTGCACTTAGAGTGAGGGTGAAGCAGTAGCGGAGATTGAGGCAAAGACAACAGAGTGATCGGAGGGAGAAAGAGCAGTGGAAATATTAGAGGTAGAGAGTTAACAGGAGATGAGAATAAAGTCAAGGGAATTTACATTTGAATGAGTGGTATGGTGAGTCAGAAGAAGGAAACCGGCTCTCAAATGGCATGATGTACAATATTTTATTAAAGTAATACTATATGGCCTAACTTTCCCTATCGCTATCGGTGGTCCCTACCTATGTTACTAGCTAAGGTGCTTGTTTGTCAGTCGTGAGTGTCCCAAAGAATTAAATCAGCTGTCCAAAATCTATACTAACTGATCCTACCACTTGTGAAAACTAACTTAGGTCAGGAGAATGACTCCCTTCTCCTGAGGGTACCTCTAATACAAGTCTTTAATATCCAATCCGCAAATACTCTCTTGTGACTTCTCTGATCCGTCTCTGAAGTTCCTCAATTAAGTTATTTAGTTTTCCCTGGCCTCTGGAGTTCCCTTTAAGGGTTTCCTTATTAGCTCCATGTACTTGGCCCTGGGCCTCAGCATATTCTTGGCAAGCAATCTTACTCTGACATGCTTTCCCTCTTGGGTAATAACAGTTCCACCTATCTTGGTCAATTTGGTATTGTATCTGACTCAATTGCCTAGTTCCCCTCAACTCTGGTTCATCTCTTCCTTTCTATTATTATCTTTGTCTTTTACGGAATGACGAGTTATCTCCCCCATTTCCAAGGGTGTTTGTATTCATTGGTTTTCCCTCACACTGTTCAGCTATTCAACAATTTCATCTCCTCCTTTCTATTATTACCTTTGTCTTGTACAGTATGATGAGTTATCTCCCCCTTTTCCCAGGGTATTTGTATGCATTGGTTTTCTTTCAAACTGTTTAACTTTACAACAATCATTTTTCTGGATTCACATCCTTTTTAGCTATTTTGTTTCAAAATCAACTTTGTTTCATAGCTTCTACTGTGACGAATAAACTGTGTGCTAAAACGATCATCTTGAATCCTTCCGGGCTTCCCGCTCTCCCTGGTACCTTCGTTCTTGATGGGAACTGCACTTTGAAGCCTTCTTCCTCAGTAGCTCTCTCTCACTGCTCGTGAGTCGCCCACGCCTTCTCTTCTCCTGCATCTGCCTCCTCTCGTTCTTCCATTTCATTGTCAGGTTGTCCGGCTACTCGCCTGCACACACTTTGGCCTTCTCCTGCCGGTGGTATCAGTGACATTATGCGGTATGCAGACCACCACGTACTTCCCTCTGTGGTCGCACCACAACCCCTTCCTGGGCTTCTGCTTTGTCAGATTCTTGTGCTGTGGGTCCGCCGCAAGTCTGACATTCGATTCTGTAGTCTCCAGCGAGTTTGAAACTCACACTTCCTGGTTCCTGTCGTCTCCAGGTGTTACGCGGCTTGGGGCCTCCCCACTTGCATATGTGATCGCCTCTCTCTTCGTTCTCTTCTCGTTCTCCTTTCTGTGTATTCACACTCTTTGACGCCCTAGTCCCAGTGAATGGGGCATTCGGAATTACAGGGGCATGATCCTTTTGCATGAGATAACCATATCCATTAGAAATGTCTTCATCCCCGTTCTGATACTTTATAGTTTCTGGCATTTTGAAACAAGGATATAGTATGTATAGCTTGAGGGAGTTCCTTGTGGGAATGGGAGTCCTTGTCCCCAGAGGGGGGAGTGTTTCCCAGTGAGGTCCCACTTGCCTCTATCCTTAAGGCGGGTATTGTGGATTGAGCTCACCTCCCTAGCCTCACAGGAGGGGCTCCCCCTTTGGGAGAGGGATGAATTCCCTTGATTCATCACAGTGGGCAGATAGTGGACAGAAGAGAGTGAGTAGTTAAGTAGTCACCAGTGATAATGAGGTGGTGATGGAGAGAGTCAATTTGTTGGGAGATGTGGTCGAAGAAATGACCTACCGAAGCAAGTGGCCGGTAGAGATGGATAATATGCATGCCATAGGGGACAGTGATTGTGGAGTTATTGTATTTGAATGAGGGAGAATTAGCAGGAGATTGGGGAGTAGGAGAGATAGGAAGTTTGGAGAATGAAAACAGTCTAACACCACGCCAGTGGGATGGGCAGAGTGAGTGAAGGTGTAGGCAAGCTTGACAAGGAAGACAGCTTGAAAAGGGTGGGTGGGCCCGTGGGTGGGCCCTCATGCACCCTGGGTGTCGCAAATCATTGTGGCTTGCAAGCCAAAGCAGTCTGATGAACCACGAACGGTGTTGGCATGTGGGTAGCCAACAGAGCTAGGCTCTGAAAGTTTGAAACTGAAAACGAGACAGTGCATCAGCAGCGTCATTCTCCTTGCCGGCAATGTGCTGTGCTTTTTTTACAATGTTGCATTTCAGGGTAATCTTGGTTATTTCCCTTAGTACCTTTACAACTAGCTTGCAGGATATGGACCCCTTCTTTAGGACGTGCATCACTACCAGGTTGCCGGACCAGGTGACTAGCTCAGTGTTGTTCAGGGTGTCACCCCATATGTAGAATACCATCCATATGGGGAATATTTCATGCAAAGTGATATTTTTGGTCCAACCCCGTTCTCGCCAATGGGTCGGCCAGTAGCCTGAGCACCATTTATCACCAAAACATATTCCAAACCCCTTACCCCCTGAAGCGTCCATAAACAGTACTCTTTAGTTGCTGTCATTCGCTAGTGTGCGCCATATGACTTTACCATTACAGTTTTTAAGGAGGTCCTCCCATATTTCTAAATCCTTCCGGTTTGTGTCGCTTAGCCTTATGTGGTGGTGCTTCTTAGTTGCCTCTTTCATTTTCATTTCTAGACTTCTATGGAAGACCCGCTCCTGCGGCATCACCTTTGTTGCAAAGTTTAGTTTCCCTGCAAGCGACTATTTCTTTTAGTGTCGCTTTGTTTCGACCTGAGATTTTTTGGATTGTTTCCAGCAAGTCAGACACCTTTTCTTGTGGTGTGCGACATTCTCCTTTGTGAGAATCAATTTCTATTCCTAGGAAGGACAGAACTTGTGTAGGACCTACTGTTTTTTTGCTAGCCAATGGCATCCCTAACCCTGCCATAATCTCCCTGAATTTATTGAGCGCTGTTGTGCACAGCTTGGAACCCTCTGGTCCTGTGAAGATGAAATCGTCTAGGCAATGTACGATTAGTAACCCTGGCAGTGCCTTTCGTAGGGTCCGCTGTAGGAAGGAACTTACTTGTACAAAATATGCACATGAAATTGCACAATCCATAGGAAGGCATTTGTCAAAATAAAACGTTTGGTCCAATTGGAAACAGAGCCACGGGCTTTAGCCATCAATGCATTCCTACCCGCTAACCTTACTATGTCAACCGCATCGTAGAAGCAGCTGTAAGAGACTGCTGCTTCTGTGGCTGAGATTCCATCATTCACTGAAATGCCCAGGGTGTAGGATAAGTGGTGGATCATTCTGAATTCCCCTACTTCTTTCTTGGGGACTAGCCCTAATACCGAGCATATGAATTCTCTGAAAGGGGGTTTGTCAAATGGACCCTCGATCCTGCCTAGTACTGTTGGGGAGAAGTTGGACCCCCACCAGGGCTTCTGGGGGTCCCAGCTATGGGAGGCCCCAACACCTCCCATTTTGCCCAAAGAAATGCAGCAGAGTTCCAAGCAAGCAGTAACATATTCCAAACTGCGTTTATTTCTGGGCAGAAAAAAAACAAACAAACAGAGGGCTTCATGCACAGCAAAAATCCAGGCACCGTCTACCCCGGGGCTGGCTTGCAAGCCAGCTTTGTAACACACTGCAGGATGACATCACAGAATTGGACCGGCTCCCAGAAACCTATCTCATCCTGAGATTGGCTGCTAAGCTGATAGGTAGCCTATAGTGACCTTATAGGAGGCCTGGTCATTGGACCTCTGAACTTTGGTGTCAGTGGACTGGTTTAACTGTGCCTCCCCCATTACCTAATTCTAAAATTGTTGCATTGTGAATTTGTTCCCATTAGTTTTAGCTTGAACAGGCTTTTCGCCCCTGGGCCCTCGGCGTTCATTGGCCAGAGCTGAGCCATTCTTGTTACAATTATGTTTCAAATGGTGTGTGGGTCTTGCGAAAATGTCTTTTGTTCCCATAGAAAAAACACTGGGCCCTGGATGTTTTGCTCTGACTTACTCGTATTTGTGAAGAATTAAAAATGCTTGTCTGCCAGAGTTCACTGTCATTCAGGGAAAGGAATCTTATCTTACTTTAGGACCTTGGGCTGCTGCTGGGTTTGTGAGGCGCATTGCTGAAGTCAGCACGAATCCCCACTGCGGCTGGTGTTCAGTGAGACAAGTGTACGTGGCTGTAATTTTCCTAAAACATGGCTTTACACTGTGCCATTAGATTAGGTTAATTCATATGAGCATCTGCAAGCCTTTAAACAGGAATTCTTGTGTTTTGTAGATTCCGGTATTGCTGCATTGAGGCTAATATAGCATGTAGGTTGCAATGTTGGTGAAGTGGGTGTCTTTGAGCATATTTGTCACCCATGGGCGCACTGGATCCTGGTGCAATGATGAGTGCGCTCCTTATTCTTCCAGCTGTTCTATCTGTTGATGTGCCTGGAGTGAGGGGACAGGAGTTTGATCTCGATTTTCCCTCTTCAGTCCCCCCTCTGGTCGACTTGTCGACCACACCACCAAGCAACATTCACCTTCTTCCGGTCGGCATATCTTTGTCAATTCTCTGAAGTGTCCATAATTGTTCACATGATTATCGATGAACAGTACTAGTGCTTCAGCTATCATCTTCAATCCACCAGCCAGTCATGATGGCATCCATGACCATGGAATGCTAGCCAGTTCTTGTCTTTCTCTGTTCACATGTGTTTTCTGCTGAACATTCTTTCGTGTGCTGGTACTTCATCCAATGTTGCTTCTGTCTCGCTCGAGAAGTAATTCCCCCCTCTTTTCACGCCTCTGTCTGTTTCTCTTCTTCCGTTGTTTGTGCTTTTGGTGCTTTGTTCAGTCACCTCTTCTTCCGTTATTTTCCATCTTGGGGAATATGTCATGATTCACACCTTCCTTGGGCATCAACAACAAGGGCATGCTGATGTGCACCAACAAACAGTCTCCTCCCCAAGTCAATGGTAGATTCTCTTGAGCTTTAGATGCATATGCTCAATAGTAGTCCATAAGCACTGATGTTCCTGCTCACATCTCCCTACTTGTCTCAACCTTATTGCATCCAGCATGTTCGTCCACTTCTTTTCACTGTTGTGCTGGTAACATAAGGCTGGTGCCTTCACAGTATTTATTGGCATAGGTCCTTCTTCATTCTCCACCCAAGTCACAAACTTGGCACTCTTGTCCCACTCAGTTAGGCAGTTGACATTTTTAAATTTCTAAAAAATGTTTTTCTTTTCTCTTGCAGCTTGCTCAATGGTGCATTTGTTAGTTGTTTCTTCTCTCTCTCTCTCTGGCCCCTTTGCTACATACAGGTGTTCTTCAATGAGCTGACAGTAGTTTTTCAGCATGGGTAGTGTCTTGGTGTAATCTTCTTTCATAGGGGATTGCCTCTTTTTACATCAATCTCGATGTTGCTGTCTTCCCTTGCAATCTCCTTCACGTTTGGAACACTTTGAGATACATGGGCGTCGTGCTTTGCTGTAGGTATTTCTGTTGCAATCAATTCTCTGAAGGCACTCAAGGCATAGGTGATTAAAGAGCAGTCAGGACAACTCTCCCCAGTGGTGTCCCTACCAATTTTATACATTTGTGCATGTTGTTGGTTACTTCTGCTATGTGTGTGATGTGTATGTTTTACTCCCTTTGTGTCTGCAGTTACACTGCGCTTACCTCTCCTTATTTTGGCAGCAGTCTTTTCCTCACCCTCTGACACCGTAAATCTTCCTGCTTGGGTTAGGGGATCTTAGTAGGGGGTACAGCGGTAATGCTCACTATTACATATGATTTTTAAATGACCACCCCCCATTATTCCGCTCATCATTAACAGTCCCATCATGAGGATAAGAGTCCTTATTGGCTTGCCCATAACCACTTACGCTGCTGGGTCCTTGCAGATGATGAGATGATAAAGTTGCCCGCCTGAAAATCGCAAGAAAGACGTTAATACGTTAGTACTTGTTAGTAACCTCAAGCTCCGCAAACTAAACAATCCCTAAGGGCAAAAATGAAACCTCCCCCCGGACATTTCTTGATGAGGGTTTCTCAATGTGTCGGACAGTATATGCACTGTATTCAAGTTGAGGTAAAGTTTGGGCTTTGTATTCAATGGAAGCGAGGAAATGTACTTCAGGGAAACGTGCTCTAAGGGGTCTGAGTTTTCTGACAGAGTGGGCAAATTGAGTGGGAAAAGGCTTCAGAATGGTTGAATGAGTAGGCCTCAGGGTTACTAATGGGAGATAACATTAAGGACATTTCCTACACAATTCTAACAGCATACATATGCAACAACCTGCATGTGCGAGGAAAAGAGAAAGAACAAAACAGTGTTACAGCTGTCGTTTTCACAAAATATAATTTGAATCCTGTTTCAGCATGCTATGCACACTGGGTTGTTGGTCCCTATTCTAGCTGCTTGTGTGCATTGGACCATAGGATGGCCATGTTTCCCTAACTCGAGAGTGTTTGTGCTGTCTTGCAGTTCATTAAAATCTGTTGCGTTGGCCCTGTTGATCGTTGCTCCCTCGTTGCCAGGGTGGCCACCGCTTTGTAGGGCTTGACGCCTTACACATCTAACAAAGTCTGTCAGGAGGGCAAAATGTCCCACTCTAGTCCCTAGCCATTGGAATTTAGTTGTCAGTTGTCTTCAGGCCTGCCCTGGGTCCTTTGTATCTGGCAAGAAATGAAAAAGAAGCGCTTGAGACCTGGGAATTGACATATTCTTTAATTTCTTGATCTCACCTCTCTGCACTACTCTTACACTATCCAGTGTCCTAGTGGGAGGAGCCAAGGGTACATTTATGCACCATCCTGTCACCACCTGGTGGCATTCAATGGCGGTCTGACCGTAACTTGTTGCACAATTCAAAATGTACCTGGAAAATGGGTAGACAACCACTGTCCTGTAGCTATATCCTTAACACATCTGGATCATCTGCACTTAATTTAGGTGAAGATACCCATGACACACTTGGATCATATACACGTAATTTAGGTGGTGGTGTACAAATGGGCCTTTGAGTCTTTGTATTTACTGTACTTTACTATAAGCTATTTATAATGCGCGCCTTTGTCCCGGGGGCATTAGGTGCTGACAAGCTAAACAGGGAAACATCAGGGTGGTATATATGGTGGCTGTGTCTCTAAATTAAGAGGATCATGTTCCTTAATTAAGATAATCGCAGGGTTTTTAGATCTTTCTTTTATGGCTCCTCTCACAACTTCTCAGGGCGTTGCCCGCAGTGAACCGCAGGCACTTTAAGCTGATACTAATGAAATTTGCTACCAAGTATTCGCTACCTTCCCCCCTCTTTTTATCTCTTTTTTTCCTTTTGTTTTTGTTGTCTATCAATACTAACCATCACAATTTACTCCCATGCTCTGTATCCCACCCCATGCCCACTTGTTAAACCCTACTCTGTTAATTGCTCATTTAAGTCTAGTATTGTATTAGTCCACTACTTTCATTGCTGTTGCAGTTAAACAATATATTTCTCCCCTCATGATCTACTCCCACATTTTAATACCAACATTATTCTCTATTTCGTGCAGCAATGACCTCTTCCACTATGTGTGTTGGCTAATGCATTTGTGCCAGTGCTGTGTTCAAAAGCGATAGTGGCATTACTACTTGCACTGTGTTATTTTGTCGCTAAAGTGTGTCTGTTGGGAACATGGATCATTCACCCCTTACCCAAAGTTCTCTCCTCCCAGGGTGCAGCTCCCCGCAATTCCATGATGTGTGTCTCTTGTGCATTGTTGTACCCCACTCACATCACCATGTTCCTCACTCCTCTCAGGGCAATATATCTCTCCTTCAGTTTTCTGCGCTGTGTTCTAGTGCCAGTGTGAGAGCAACTCATTTTGCTGTGTGTGTTTAATAATTAGTTGGCAATCGTGCGCCCCTAACCTTCTCACTTGTCCTTCCCTCAGTCTCACTACAGCATTTCCTAACCTCTTGACCCCATCAGTCTCATCGATAGTTAGGTAACCGTCAATGAAATGCACGCCTCCCCCCTCAAGTGCACCTTTCTACTACTTGTGTGTCTCATTTAATTGGTCTGTGTTATTTGTGTATGCATGAGCCAAGTCTCCTTGCTGAAATATGTGCACTCAGAATGTAGCTGAATTTACTCTCTTTCAATACACTATCTTTACGCACCCCCCCTTTTTACCGTGCACTCCCACTATGCCTAAACAATCTTCCTTACTTTCAGCATGTGTATGCCTGGTGTTGAACAAGTTATGGCTTTGCCTGTGAATAAAATGGTCATATCCAGTCTACTCATGATGTCACAAATGTCCCTTCCCTAATGGATGGCCTAGTCGCCCCACTGTCACCCAGAAAGGAAAATGTTTTGTTACCTATCACCACCACTATGCAATTGTCCTCTGCATGATTGAGTGTGTGTGGGTGTGTGTGGCATAGTGAGACAAATCAAGTTTGTCTGGGGCTGTCTTATTAAGAGTATAATGTCAATCCATTTCCTTTGAAAGGGTTGTTCCCCACCAAGATGACCCCTCCCAGTCATGTAACCGGTACTGTTGCTATTGTGTCAGTGTTCTGTATGGGTGCTGACTGCTGTGCCATGCCCCTGGGTTGTGATGCTTGTAAGTCCTGGGGTAGTGGTGCTGTCATTGGTGGTGTCTGTGTCTGTACCTGTAGTGGTGACAGTGTCTGTGTTGGTGCTTGTGGTGTCTGCTGAAATTATCCCTGTATCTGTCCTTGCTGCTGCTTTCAGTTCTCTGTCTGTGTCATCAAATATTACACTCCCTGATGTGCAGAAGGGTGAGACCCCTCTTCCCTCTGCTCGTGGTGGTTCAGCATCTGCTGACGCCTTACCACTTTCGTTTCCATCATGCGCCACAGTTCAATTGTAGCGAGGCACTTTTTCAGCTTATTTCCTGTGTAAGTGCTATGTATGTGTGTCATTAGCAATTGCTGCACGATTCTGGAGAAGCTGCCTGTGGGCGGTTATGGTCTTATTTATTTGTCTTCAGTACTTTTGAACCGTTGTACACTATGTTTTACTAATTTATCTTGGCATGGGGGCTGTGTCCTACATAACAGTTGAAGAGGAGTCATTTCTCTATCAAGTGATACCTTTTACCTCACCTCAAGTTGAGAATTTCGATAGTCCACTGTTCAGGGAGCAAAAGTTAGAAGATAATTAACATTTTAAAATTTCTATGAGCCTCCTTGGCTCTGCACCTTAGCCAGTGTACTCCATGTACAGCCCATTTTCACCAAACCATTGCCTTCTCCGGCACACTCCCTCAATCTTGCGCATGTGCCTTACGCTCTCCAGATCCACACCACTAGCTCCTCACCATCAAAACTCTGTATCCTATGCATCAATCTAAAGGTGATGTCACCAAACTAAAAACACAGTACAAATCAACACACAAATGTGCATACACATAACAACAACCCATTGCTTCCAACCCCACACGTAACCCCACAAAGATCCCAACATAAAACCCCACAATCCCCACAGCTGTCTTCCCACTTCGTCTGGAGTGGAGTAATCAGCAATCAATTACTTATTATAACCGTACTGCAGACACTGCGTCACCTCGCATGTGATACGCCCCCTCTCCAGGAGAGTTTAACCAACCAATTATCTTCCGCACTCAGGAACAATCCAGCTACCTCCTGCGGGAAAACATCATCCACCCATCGAGCTAAAACACTCAACCAGTAGGGATCCTCATCTACTCATTGATCTACAATGTCAATTTGTAGGAAAGCCACACCCCCGTACATGTAATCGCCATCCAGACCAACCAGCGCGGCACTCCGTCCGATACGTGGGGAGTCACTACCCCACCCAATAGCCTCATAAACACAAGAAGGGACCCCTACCACCGCTCCAGTCCCAACTACAATTCACGTGCCGATCACCACCAATATGCTGAATTTTGCGACAATGTACAATCACCCACCACCCTATTTACAATACCTCCCCCCAAAGCTGTCTTCCCACACACCAGGGTGGGGCATTCTCTTTATTCCCTTGTGTTTGTTTTAAACTGCACCCGTGGCGTCGACTCACGGATGACATGCCTCTCTCCAGGAAACTTAACCAGTCAAACACCTTCCGCAATCTAGGATAGCTCCAGCTAACCAATCATTACGGGAATACATCATCCATGATCCAGACTACAACGCCCGACTCACAGGTATACCTCTATATACATACTTCTACAGTCCAAGCCTGTCAAGTCTATAGTCCTAGTTATTCACCAGAACCTTTTACCTCAAAGACCGAACACTCCCTACACACAAAAGCTCCAGTCCCTATC
This sequence comes from Ambystoma mexicanum, assembly GCF_040938575.1. Taxonomy (NCBI): domain Eukaryota; kingdom Metazoa; phylum Chordata; class Amphibia; order Caudata; family Ambystomatidae; genus Ambystoma; species Ambystoma mexicanum. The sequence goes on along the minus strand of NC_090924.1, from coordinate 89,093,579 downwards.
CAGACAATACAATTTAACATTTATACAACATACTGTTCAACAATACTTCCTAATACTTAAAACATTTGACCATCGTTACCCCACACAATCACACCCTCCCCTCAAAGCCCATGTTGCTGGTTGCTTGGACTTGTACTTACATTTCCTATGTTGCACTGACACTTGCTCCACTACCGTACTCCCCATCAAGGCGCTTGACCGGACCCCTTCTTCTGCAGGGCTCTCACCTGCCCCTAAGCGGGGTATTTCCAAGTGGCCCCTGAGGCCTTTACCCGGTGAATGCGTCTTCCGGTGGTCTTCAGGTGCAGGCGAGACTCCCACAGCTTCTTTGGGTTGGCGGCAGGGGGGCGGGAAGTTCAATGCAGGTCTTGTGCAAGGGCCTTAGAATGAGCAATGAGCCTCACAGAGGGCACCAACTTGTTGGGGAGATGTTGGACCCCCACCAGGGCTTCTGGGGGTCCCAGCTGTGGGATGCCCCAACACTTCCCATTTTGCCCAAAGAAATGCAGCAGAGTTCCAAGCAAGCAGCAACATGTTCCAAACTGCGTTTATTTCTGGGCAGCAAAAAAAAATACACAGAGGGCTTCGTGCACAGCGAGAAAATCCAGGCACCGTCTCCCCCCGGGCTGGCTTGCAAGCCAGCTTTGTAACACACTGCAGGATGACATCACAGAATTGGACCGGCTCCCAGAAACCTATCTCATCCTGAGATTGGCTGCTAAGCTGATAGGGAGCCTATAGTGCCCTTATAGGACGCCTGGTCATTGGACCTCTGAACTTTGGTGTCAGTGGGCTGGTTTAACTGCGCCTCCCCCATTACCTAATTCTAAAATTGTTGCATTGTGAATTTGTTCCCATTAGTTTTAGCTTGAACAGGCTTTTCGCCCCCGGCCCCCGGCGTTCATTGGCCAGAGCTGAGCCATTCTTGTTACAATTATGTTTCAAATGGTGTGTGGGTCTTGCGAAAATGTCTTTTGTTCCCATAGAAAAAACACTGGGCCCTGGATGTTCTGCTCTGACTTAATCATATTCGTGAAGAATTAAAAATGCTTGTCTGCCAGAGTTCACTGTCGTTCAGGGAAAGGAATCTTATCTTACTTTAAGACCTTGGGCTGCTGTTGGGTTTGCAAGGCGCATTGCTGAAGTCAGCACGAATCCCCACTGCGGCTGGTGTTCAGTGAGACAAGTGTACGTGGCTGTAATTTTCCTAAAATATGGCTTTACACTGTGCCATTAGATTAGGCTAATTCATATGAGCATCTGCAAGCCTTTAAACAGGAATTCTTGTGTTTTGTAGATTCTGGTATTGCTGCATTGAGGCTAATGTAGCATGTAGGTTGCAATGTTGGTGAAGTGGGTGTCTTTCAGCATATTTGTCACCCATGGGCGCACTGGATCCTGGTGCAATGATGAGTGGGCTCCTTATTCTTCCTGCTGTTCTGTCTGTTGATGTGCTTAGGGTGAGGGGGCAGGAGTTTGATCTCGATTTTCCCACTTCAGTACTAATTCTTTCTTTATTTTTTCTCTGGGCCATGCAGATTTCAGATTGCTGGGGGTATGTTGTGAGCCATGCCCCTTAAATGGGATTTTAAAGTCTTCCATGAAACCATTCTCTTTTGTTGTGTCATCTGGGAAGTGTTGCAACCATGGCTTCAACTTACCCAGCTTTACCGGGGAAGCCCCCAGTTTAATTTAATGGGTGTTTTTCCCCCTCTGTATTTTTGGGACCTGAACGGGCGGCCGTGTTCTTAGTGCATTTCCTACTGCCATGCTCTCCCCCACATGTGCTGCATTGGTGTTTGAATTTACACTCCTTGTCCCAAATGCAGAAACTTTTCTCAAAGTTTCAACAGTACGCTGTGGTGTTACCCCTTGGTACCCCTGGGTTATGAGATGCTGCATAACTGTAGTTCTGTTGGCCAGATCTCTGACCCCTTGGGGCAGATTTCCGAAAGGGGTGCCTGGACCTGTTCGGAGGTGAAGTACCTCTTTGGTTTCTTTGGGTATTGCTATTTCTTGAGACCCATCCCTTCTGGCCCTGTAACTCATTCCCCTGTGTGTTGCTATGTATACTTTGCAGGGAATTTTCTTTCAACACGTAAAACAGGTATAACTTTGAATCCTCCTCTTCCGATCCAAAATCTGGAAATTTCTGCATTTCTTTCCTAAGTTCCCTGTCTTAATTTAGCCAGGCGTCCCCCTATATGTATTATATATTTGCAGGATCCTATGGTGGTAGGCGATTAGCGCCGTGCCTTCCACAGGATATTTTTCTAGAATTATTGTGGCCTCTCTCTCTCCCCCTTTTCCTATCTCCTCCCCTCCTCCACTTACTTTCTTCTATGCGCTTACTCTATCAGAATTGTACCTGGACCTGGTATGATAGCAACCTCGTCTGTCTCCTCCCCCCTCCACTTACTTGTTTCCCCCCCAGCACTATCTGAAATGTCATCAGCCCTAGTACAATAGTCACTTGTTTTGTTCCTCCCCTCCCTTTCTGCACCCCTCTCCCTCACCTTTTATTTTTCTCCGGCTCTACCAGAAATGCCGTCAGGCCTAGTACGGTAGTTGCCTGTCTCTTTCCATTTCCTTCCCACTCTACCCCACCCAGGGGCGCCCCAAGGGGTGGCCAGGGGGGCCATGGCCACCCTTATACAAATTCTGGCCCCCCCATTGGCCACCCCACGAAAAAGCAAAAAAATATATACTTATTACTGAACTGTGCATGGACAACAATAACATGCCCAGTTCAGTGTGAAAAAAAGGGGGTTTTTGTTGCCGCGGCCCGAAAATGTGTAGGGTAGTGCAAAGAAAAACTGTCCCACTATTGCTTGTAGCACTAAAGGTTGGAGATAGTCAAAGTCCAGTAGATCCCAAGGGCGAGTGTCACTGCTGTCTGAAGTGCAGCACTGGGTGTGAACAGTCTTGGAGGCTTCAGTGAGTGCAAGAAGAACGAAAAGACACGCAGCTTGGAAGTACAAATGTTGATATTTAGGAGACCCAGAACATATGCTTAGGGATGCATTACCTTCAAGAATGCATGCTAAACTCCACTCATAGGTTATTAATAACCAGGATAAGAACGGCTCCAAATTCGGGTGGCCTGGTACATCATGTGCACCCATGTGTAAGGCTAAGTTAATCATTTGTAGATACGGTTTCATGCAGGCCTGTAAAGAGTCTGTGATTACGTGTGTCTTTGTATTTACACGCATCGTTGTGCTATGCTGCACGCAACTGTTTGATCGCCCTCTGCCCACCCTCCAATAACTGAGACAGCACTCTACATTTAAATGTAGTTAACGTACAAGTGATTTTGTGTCCTTTATATATTAATGTCACAAGGCCCGCTTAATTTTGTATCCCCTCTTTCCTTGCTCTTGGAGTGTTGAGCAGGTCCGGTGCACATCCTCCACTGAGCACCCCACACGCTGGCTCTCTATGGGGCTCTGATCTCTACCCCACAACATCAGCCCCCTTTAGGCAGCAGCCATCCCTTCTCCTTGTGCTTCACTTGCTATTACCTTAAGAAAGGTCGCCACTTATTCAGTTTCCCCCTTTATATATCCTCCCACTCCTCTTTGCCAGGATTGGGCTCAACATGAAATTAACCCCAGACACCAAAGAAAAAGTGGCCCACCTTTGCATATTGCAATTTGTTCCTTTCTTTGACAGATTTTTCAATACTTTTCATGGCAGCCAGTTATGGCACAACACATTGGGTAGTGTTCGGTAATATTAGTTACAGATAGTGATTATTTTTAAAGCATTTTTTACTCTGTAGCATTGGTCAAAACTATCAGCTGCAAGCTACAGTAACCCATCAAACTGACCCACTTGGCCTAAGAAATGTGTCACTTTGACCAAAAAAAGTGTCCCACACTAGCATGTTAGGCTGGACTTACATGTATTGCCCTGTTGCCATGTGGGCCAGTGTATGCCTGCCCTTTGCCTCATAGACTAGACAGCTCTTTGGACAGTACTCCAAATTCACCCTTGCTCAAATTGTCTACTCATTGCTTTGAAAGGATGCAGGGATCCCCTCCTCTTTTCATTCTCATCTTCCTCTCCTTTCTCTGGGGCTATGCCATGTCAGCTCTCTAATTCCTCCTTCTGGCCGCGGAAACATTCTTGCCTTTGCATGGATCAAACCTGGCTCTTTGTATACTACAGTGGGGCTGGCCTGGCTGTGTCTTACTGTGGCATGGAATGTTGTACTCGCATTAAGGTCAAAGGCAACATGATGAGTGTTCTTACATGGGGAGCACCTGTTTCCTTATTTTGACTTGGGTCTTTATTTTACTGGTGTTTAAGCTCAAAGGCAACATACATATTCTTACATGGGGGAATATAACTTGATGCGTGCAACATAAGTGTTCTTATATGGGGTATTTGTATAATGATATGCTATTTATATAGCGCTTTCTCCAAAGTGGTGTACAGAGAACATATTTACATCAAATGTATTACCCAGCCGGAATTTGCACTCATTTAATGAGTTTTATTTATTTATTATATTTATTGACATCGCCCAAACCCGTAAGTATCACTGCGGTGGTGCAACTTGGTGAGCAGGGAAAACAGTACAGTACAGAGTAACAGAGAGGCAACAAGGTGCAAAAGCAACATAATAGAACAAGTTCCATAGAGTAGGGTAGAGATCACAGAGGTCACTTTGAAGTATGAAAGGCAGAGTTGGCCTTGCCAGGATTCGAACCTGCGAATCACTGTCAGATTACAAAAGTATGCACTCAGCACGCTGAGCTATCTTACCAGCTAACCAGCAAGGGCATGTTTTCTTTCTGTGGCATTGCAGTTTATTACTGGTGTTAAAGCCAAAGGCAACATAAGTATTCTTACATTGGGGTGGGGGAATTTGTGCTGCCTACAAGGCTATGCTTTTTTTTTACTGTGGCATGACATTTTTTACTGCCATTAGGGAGCAAATACAACAAGATGTGTGTTCTTATATGTGGAGTTGGGGATTTGTGTAGCCAGCAAGGCTATATGTTCTTACTGTGGCATGGCTTTTTTTTCACTGGCATTAAGGCAAAGCCAACAGGAGCATGTTCTTAAATGGGGATACTAGCATGTATTAGGAGAGCTAGCATAAACATGCTTTGTTATAGTATAGTTACTGGCATTATGGACAAAGCAAACATGAGTTTTTTCCTATGTGGGAATATTGGCATATATAGGTGCCCCAATATGAAAATGCATTTTTACACTTGCAGAGTACTGACATATAGTGGGCAAAGGCATTATGAAATGTGTTTGAAATTGCTCCTGTGCATTGTTCGTGGCTTGGCATCTAACGTACGTTTTATGTCTTACCCTACAAAACCGATTGTAAACTGTGTGGCTTTTTACCTAAATTATCTCAAAGTGTACTGTAAAATGCACAATTTTAACCCATTATTTGAAACCTTTTCTCAAGGGGACACACCACCTTGATTGGTTTGCCCGCCCTCACTACTCTCTCTCACTCCAATGCATTTGGCTGGGGGCAGAACAAGTACCCTTCCTTCCGCAGGCTCTTCTTAATGTGGGCCCTACTACATGAGCTCCAGGCCCCACTTGTTACAGAATAATGGCTGTGCCCCTGGTGAGTTGGGGTGAAAGATGGATCTAATGGACCAAAGGAAGGCGTGATATCAACTCAGCCTCCTGGGCTTGGGGAAGAGGTGTTAGGATGATGGGGGTTCAGTAGCGCAATAGGTTTAATGTCCCGTCTTACTAATAGTTTTCAAAACTGCCATCCAGCCCTGCCAAAATGTTGAGGATGGATCCGGCTATCTGAAATGTCGACAGGCCGAGTACAATAGTTCATTTCACATCCTTACTGTTCATTGCCTGTAAGAATGTCATTGTATTTTCCCTTTTCCCCTCCCTTGCCTTGAAGTGCTTTTCTCCATCGTCCCCTTCTGCCCTGTTGTTTGCCTCTGCCGTTCCGCTGCCCACGGTGATCTCTGCCATCTTCTTTCTGACCGCATTCATGCCTTGGGCCACCTCTGCCTCCTTAGCCCATTCCAGGAGTAGCTTCTCCTTTGGGCTGACCATGTCAGTCATCTTGTTGCGTTTCGACTGCTTCCTTTTTTAAATTTGGTGCTGTCGGTGCCTGTTTCCAACTGGAAGCTTTATGGCGGCATGCCTCTGCCTAGCCCTAGGCACTGATGACGCTGCAGGCGATCCTTTAATATCAGCTGTTTGAAAACAGTTGCACTTGTGTGTTCGCCGGTGTTCTGGTTACCAACAACGTTCCAGGGACGTCGTTTCACCAAAATGCCAGGGGTAGCGGAAGTGACATCACATGACCCTTGACCCCTGATGACATGACAGGAAGTGACCTTGCATGGTAGAAATGGGCCACCTCGCTAATGCTCCCCAAGCCGCAAGGTGGAAATAAACAGATGGCAGGACGCTGTGCCTTGCCTTGGTGCAGCGTTTAGCCGCGCTGAGAGGAAACAAATGTGGAGGGCTTTATTCGCCTTATCCAGACATAGGCCTAGAATGGCCTGAGGGCAGAAAGACACCTAGTTTTTGCATGCTGAATGACCGGTGGCTCCACCCCGTCCACTTGTTGACCGTCCTGTGGTCTATTGTTGTCAGGGGCTGGGACCCCAGCTTGTCAGGTGATGTTACCTGCCCCAGCCACCTCCTCTGGGACTGGGCGCCCGGTAGTCTGGTGTTGCCTTTGTTTCCTTGTTGTTCGCCTGCCTGCACACCTTGGTGGAAGAGGAAACGTGCCTTTTGGTTGTCCCCGTTTCGTTTCATGATGAAAAGAGTCCCTTCCTCCCTTTATTCCCACCTCCCAGTTTATACTTCTGGGCCTTCTACCTCAGTGTAAGAACAAACGATTGACAAGAACTGATGTGTTTAGGTCCAGTATGGCACCCCCTGGTGCTTGTATATGGTAGCGTCCTAGGCCGTCACCTAGAATAGAGTCTGTTTGAGTCTGGTGATAAATCCACTGTTTACTATAGTGCTTAGAAACGGTAGGGATCAGGAATGAACACTTAAAACACTCACCAACACGGCATTACTGTTTAATGTAAAGCTCTAAAACAAGAAGAGATGCTGCTCTTAACCATGTAGGGGGAATTGTGTAATTAAACTTCCAAGGGTAAAAAAGCCTAATATTCGCTTCAGTGATTCGCAGCGGAGACCTTCGTGTTACACGGGGGTTTCCTCAGCAACTGCTTTGCTCACTGAGCTAACTTTCAGGCTGGTGTCGGTGGAGGCTGGATTTGAGTGGTGGCCCGGGCCGCTTTAGCTAGGCTCATTAGCAGGATCGTTTGTGAAAAGTCCACGGCTAGTAGGTATCCAGGTCAAGCGCTGGCTTTTTAACAGAAGCAACACTGAAGATCTGGTGAGCTGGCTCTTCTACAGCAGAGCAGAGAGACTTGACGCCGGCGTAATCACTGCAGCAGGACGGAAGGCACATTCCTTAATCAGTTGCGGGGGCAGCGCGCCTGCGTGGGTGCAGGCCAAGTTCACGTCTATAACGTGCCATTTCTTGGAGGTGATGCGACTTTTTTCCACTCGGTCGTTTTTCATCTGTCTCCTCCAGCAGCGCTCAGGTAAAAGCCCTTGCTGCGCCTCTGCGGGGGTTGAGTTGCGGGGAGCCATGGGGGTGTCTGTGGATGACACATTTATTTAGATTTGGGAATCTACTGTCGACCGAATCAACCAGAAGTAAACACTAAAGTGAAATTCGTCACTCGGGGAAAAACCCACGCAACAACGTGCGCAGCCCAAAACGACTCTTAAAAAATAATGCATCAAATTGAATTCTGTGTATTAGAGGTGGCGTTCAATGGCTGGTAACGTGTGCGTGCCCGGGGACATGAACGCTTTGGTGTGCCTCTGTGCGGCTGATAGTAATGAACGCCTGTCTGCCTGGAGTCACAGTCTTGACAGCTTGTGGAAATCTGCTTCGCAAGATGGTTTCCTCTTGGGATGCCCTGAGTACACACGTCATTAAAGGCAGCTTTGAGATGGATGTGCCGCGCAATCTTCCCCCCCTCCCGGGTTATTTTCTCACAGCTGCTGCAATTATCCATCCCATTCATTTCCCAACAAGCTACCCTGGGCCTGCGCTCACTAGATGATAGCGATAGCTTCCGCCCGCCATTGCACATGGCTGTGCTGCCATCTCGTGGCGGCATGCTTGTACTGCTAGCTCCCAACCACAGCTAATGTTGAAGAAAACGCAACACGACGGTGGCAAAGCTGTGAGCCAGGGTGCAGCATATTATTGCAATCTTCAATGTCACGTTTATAGGGGGCGGTCTAATATCTTTCCCACCAGATGGGGCACCTTTAAAGCAATACAAGTTTATAAGAAAGCTCAACGATTAAGCGCTAGAAAATCTCCCACAAGGTTCAGGAGGCCACTAAAGAAAAAAAAGGTCCATGAACCTGCAACTCCCAAAGACAGGACCAATTATATTCTCACAGCAGTCCAAGCATCCCGCACTGGGGCCCAATGACCTACCAGAAGTGCAGAGACAATGGCCAGCCCCCACCACTGGCACAAGTGGGGGTTTATATGCTATTAAGATACACAGAGGCGAGCATTATGCATTACACCTTCTTTACTCAAAACCAGAATCATATATTAAAATGCTTTAACATTCAGAAGAAGACACATTTTAAAGAAAACATTCTGCAAACATAGACATGCACACCCAATCCAAGATGGAGACCAAGTGGGTATCACATAGCCAATCAGCTTCCACGTCCCAGTATAACTCCTCTCTAGCTGGTCTCTTATCCTCTTCTGTAGCTTCGAGAAAGCGCAACATCAAAAGTCCAGTCCAGTCTAGAAACACAATCCACCCAGAAAGCAATCTCCAAGAGAAACCTTGACCACTCTTCGCCAGCTCTGAATGCATCTACAGTTTCTCTTCCTTAAATGAAAACTGCAATGAAGGGAGAGAGGCATAGGGGGAGGTTGGGAGGGATATACTCACCTACGTGTCTCTTAATATAATCTAAAGCCCCACTCACGCTAGTGAGAGGGGTTGGTCATTCTATGTCGACACCAGAGACTTCGTATTATGCAAGTTTAAAGCTCTTGCAAAACAACCTTTGCCACATGCTGAATCTTTTTCATGATACAAAAAAGTTAAAAGTAGATTCCTAACGCTACTGAGCTGCCAGATTATTTTCCCCAGACCCCAACATACCCTCCAGTAGAACTGACTTAGAAGCCATGCCCCCCCCCCCCAGCAGAATGGGCCCTGTCAGGTTTTTCTATATCTTATCATCAGCCTCCACACTGCACCATACGTATGAAAAGAGGCGCAGAAACTACACTTGGTTGTACACCTCTTTATCCCTGCATATCCAACTTGCCACAGAACTTCCCTCCGCCCCTTCCGCCCACCCCGCTCACCATGCCTTCCGGCGCCCTGCCATGTCAGCTGATCACACACGTGATCAGAAGGACATTGCAGCCTCCCACCTTTTTAAACACAAAGTCACAATTTATTCAATTTCTTCGATCAGTCTTTTTGGCTTGTTTCTGGCTCGCTCTGGTCGTCCTACCGGAGCGTCCGGAACTGTACCAGGGCTGGAATGTTCTGGGGGGTCTCCAAAACTCGCTGTCAGATGCTTCACCATCATAGGGTTCTCCTGACTCCCTTGTGTCTGGTTCACCTCTCCATATTTCTCCTTCCAGGTTCTCTGGAACCCTCTGGAAGTGCAATGAGTTCCTTGTTATTTGCCACTGACCATTCCCGGCCATTTTCGGTGACCCTTTGGCTCTGGTGACAGTGAGCGGGGCACTGTTGAATGCTGCAGTGTGTTTGTGAGTGCAAGGTTGCCTTACCATGACTATCTCCCTCGTGGAGGTTTGCTTCCTGTGCTCTGAGTCTGGTGCCAGCATAGTTCTTCATACCTGCCTAAGGCGCAGCATCTTGCCCTCTCCTCTACTGATTTTCAGAGTATCTTTCCTCAGGCAGTGTGATGCGCGGTAGTCGAGTTTCGACGTTTCACCTGAACATAATCTCTGATGGAGTCTTCCCTGTGGTACTAAGAGGGGTATTTCTGTAGTCTCTCAAGAGTTTATACAGTATCTTCTCTGCTGATTCTCCAGTCAAATGGGTGATCTGGACGGTCCTTTTCACATTACAGATGAAGCGCTCTACTGTCCCATTGGTCTGAGGCCACAGTGGAGTAACCTTTCTGTGTCTGGAACCCATGTACTCTGCAAATGGCTTGAAGTCCTGTCCGGAGAATGGGGGACCATTATCAGAATTTACTACACATGGTACTCCGTATGCCGTGAGCATCCTATCTAAGGCTGGGATGGTGTGATAGGCCGCTGTGGAAGCCACTATCTGTTGTCTTGGTAACAGGAATACTCCTTCATGGCCACCAGTATGTGTTTGCCACCAGTATGTGTTTGCCTCCCACAATGGGCTCAAAGAAATCAATGGCAACTACATCCCACACATGCTCGGGCAGCTCCGTCATGTGTAACAGTGCCAGTCTGTTGTGGGGATTTAGTCCGCATGTGGGACACTCTTTGAGCAGAGCTTCGACCTGGCCATCCAGCTGTGAAAACCAAATCTTTTGGTGCATGAGTCTCTTTGTGGACACAATGCCTCGGTGCCCCTCATGTGCCAATTCAAGCATCTTCTTCCTCAGAGTCCAAGGTATGACTATTTCTGTTCCCTTCTAAAGTACACCTTCTTCAGCCCACATCAGTTCTTCCTTTACTACGAGTAGTGCCTGGATGTCTTTTTCTGTCTCAGGTAACACTATAGGGGATGATCCCTCTTTTTTGTTTTCGGGGGGTTCATCTAATATAGGGACGATATAGTATAAACTAGAAGAGGTCAGATCAACTACCCCTTTCTCGATCAGCCCACTGTCGAGGTGCAGGTGTGGTATTAAGTCTATTTCTTGTGGATCACAGAAATTCACAAGACAGGCATGGTAGCAGTGATACTCAATACAACATTTTATTTAAATCATGAATCTAAAAGAAATTTAAGAACACAGGTGAAAAGCCTACATTAATTTTGGCATTTCAATTTTATTCCATATAAGCAACAAGTCCTCAAGTATGAGGTTAGTATATCACAGATAAAACTGTTCTTCATCAACAGATATTTTTCTAGTTTATATATTTGTTTCAGTATAAACCTTCCAGATATGTCTACATATGGTCATATGTTTCAGCCTTGTTCAAAAATAGTTTAGATGCCATCACTGGCCATTGATGTTTTTTGGCCACCTTCAGGACAGCGATTGATTTGGCTTTCAAACTGTCATCTCACATTAACTGTAACCTCCAAATAAAAGGGTCAGATCAGAATTTCAATTATTTGTTCAACTGGAGCATATCGTCCTATTGTGTTGAAACTTCTCTTTTCCAAATAGCGGTCTGGGTTTTCTTATTTCACCATCTGTCTTTCTCTTTCTTCCAAATTCATTTCATAATAAATTCAGGTAGATATTTATTTCCGGACTGTGTTAAAAAGGATTGGATGTTTCCCAAAGTGTTTTTTTGAGCTTGTATAGCTTGTGGTAGCGCACAAATACCGCCAGGTTTTCTGCGACTGAGTACTAGTGCATTGTACTTGGTGGCCACGCGATTTTGGCACATCTCCAATGGTCCTAAATAGTTTCCACACCCACGTCTCACACTGGCTGTGGGCAATGGGGATTCCCTCTACTTTATCCTTGTTTCCTTTCTGATGTCCCTCCACATTATGATACCTGTTCCCTTGCTCAGGGCCTTCAGAAGGAGGGGTTGGTGGTGAGGGTGTAGCTGCTGCTGAGTTAGAGGTAGTAGCAGAAGCTCTGGTGGCCATTACTTGGAGAAGTACTTTGCAGACACAAAATTGGTGAGAAAGCAATTTCTGCACAAACTGATATGCACCGCTGCTCTTCTCTAAAGCCAAACAGGGATTGCAGTGCACTTGTGGGGTGTGCCCTTTTATAGGACTGTTGTGGAGCACGTTCCACCACAAAGTAGCCCTAAGTCTTTCCCTGCAATACCTATATGCAGAAGGAAGAGTGGAGGATCTCTGTAAGGGTGTACTCTCACTGTAACACTCCATACATTGCAGGAATGTGTCCTTTTTCGATGTGCACGGATCTGGCTCATGTCCACCAAATAAGGGCCCAGGTGCACCGTTGTTCCATTACCATGGTGAGGTCGCCATTGCTCTCCATTTGGACGCCTATCTGTAGAAGGTATATTGGCCGTAATACTTTGCGGTCACGTGCATAGCTCTTCTACGGACACCATTGCCATCCCCAGACTACTTAAATGTACGGCACACGTGCATTGAACATTTCTACATAAGGTTGGTGTGCGCACAATACAATAGGTGGAATGTTTACGTCCAAAGGAACTCACAGGAATTGGGTGCGCACTTCCACCTACTACAACGGCATCACACGTTTCTTTGCATATCTTGCCCACGAACAGTGTTACCAGGCATCACAGGACGAGATACGCATGTGCACAGTTGTGCAACCGACAAACGTACGGTCCTGCAACTACTTGCAGACGGTTCTGTGTATGCAAACATGCGGCCCGTAGTGGCGTCCTACAAATGCTTCATTGTGATTGCGCATAGGACTGCCAGGTGCAGCGGTCGTACGACTCTTCCATTTTCCTCACTTGCAATCATCCCCACCAGTGCTGTGCCCTTCACACTTACAATGGCCTTGTGAAAGCAAAGGAAAAGGCACCTATACAATCAGTAAAAATTAAAATATCAATCTTTAATAGCACACATTCATAGCCACAATTCGGAAAGGGAAGAGGGACCAGAAACAGATACATATACTGTGAATTTTGGCATTTCTACAACCTGCTGGTGAGGGGAAGAAGGGATTGATATCTCATCAAAGCGTCGCTCATGACACGCAATTTTCAGGGTTGGGGGGCTGGGAAATGGGGAAGGCGGGCATGTGCAAGTCGAGCAGTGATATCTTATTTTCTCCATAATATGTTCTTCTACAAAAAATGTCAAGGTGGCAAATTTGAGGAGCAATTAATCTATTTTGGCATCCAGGCGGTCCACTTTTATATGTACAGCATTTCCTTACATTTCAGTGGCCGTATGTTGCTGTGCAAAAGGTGCTGCTTCTGGTGTACTCCTTTGTACTCACATATGTTCTGTTAAAGAACATAAATGTGGTTAATTTACATGAAGCACTATATTCTAATTTTCTTAATCTTGACACCACGTTCCCTACCTATGGGGTTACTATGCTCACTCATTTCGTCATGCGGGAAATTCTCCTCCAGCCATTCTAGAGTACTTGTCCTTGCACTAACTCTTTCCCTTTTCACAGTGTGGTGAGTACCAATGCGGCTATCGTCCTCACTCATTTCTTGATGCAGAATATTTTCTTACAGGCATTCTAGGGTGGTAGCCATTGCTGCGCATAAACAGAAAACATCATACGTTCCTACTATTGTACACTACCGGACCTGTGCAATTACAACATAAACTGTCGTGTACTTACCACGTTGCAGTGACGTTCTGCTCGCGTTAGTGGACGTCTCTACCTCTGCCTCTTTGTCCTTTGTTGGATTGTGAATCAGGTGTGCGTTACTTGTCTTGTTGGTGCTTTCAATTATGCTGCATACCCCATGCCTTTGCACTCTTTGTTGCAAAAGTACAGACTTTGTACAGCTACTGCATTTTCCCTTCCCATTCACGCACTTGCTGCTGTTTCTATATGTTTTTTGTCTTTGCTGCATGTTACCCCTTTTTATGACCACCCCTCCCTTTCTCGGCGCTTTGGACTCCACCCGATGTCTGTGAACAGACGCACTGTTCCCAACCACTGTGGCTATTAGTATAGAGCCGCCGGCTTCAGTATGCTGTACAGTACATCTATACAAACTAAGTGTATCCTGTTTCAAACTAATGGAATTCAGTGAAAGAAACATTATTAAAGGGACGCTATGGTTCCATTTGCGCTACTAAAACCCTATCACCTTTACTGAAAAAACTATGATAAAGCAACGTTATGGTTAAAGTGACCTAATAAAAACCTATGAAATTCACTAACAAAAAACATTGTTAAAGGGACGTTATTGTTAAGTTGTGCTACTAAAGGGTGCAGAATACACCCAAACTAAATTTCCCTGCAACGTGCCGTTCCGTCCTTTGCACGCTCAGTCTGCTCTTCTGATTTTCATTCCTCAAGTCAGACTCTCTCCTATTGGCGGCGTGCTTTCTCTGTTATTGCCGGTAATACCTGAACAGTCTCCCACTGCCACCTCGAATGGTTGATAACCATCTGTCCTTTCGTCACGCCTTAAAGACGCATCTTTATTAGGTTCCTCTAAACTACTGCTGTTCTGTGTCACTTAGCGCCAAAATACCTACGGGTGTATGTGCGCTTTAGAAATGCATATAACATAACATAACTAAAAACATTTCCCCTTTACTGAAAAAACAAGCCTACAGCAACATTATAGTTAAAGTGCCCTACTAAAAACCTATGAAATTCACTAACAAAAAATGTTGTTAAAGGGATATTATGGTTAAGTTGCACTACTAAAAAACCTATGAAATTCAATGGAAAAACATTGTTACAGGGACGTTATGGTTACAGGTAAAACCGAAAAACGCCAGAAATTCACCAGTTATAGTAAGGTACTCAACCATAACTTGCACTACCACTGTGCACTGCAAGGACTAACACCCATGACCTCAAAGATGGCATCACAAATGTCATTGATGACATCACTGATGCCATCACATGTCCCTTTAGTTTTCATAACAAGCCTCCACAAGGGATTGTCAATACAATGTTGCCACAAAACTATCAGAGGTCATTGGGAGAACTATCATGAGATACATAATTGATTATACAATCCATTGCTATAAACATCATTGCACTAGACTTCTTTCCAGCACAGCAGCCAACTCATGCAGAAACTTAGGCGTTGTCTGCAGCATGCACCAGAGGTCCAATATTCAAGTTTTTTGACATGTTAGATAGTATAATAATGAATGTTTTATTTTCAGAGTTTTGCGTACTGTGAAATATGTAATAAGTAGCTAACACCCCCTCACTACATATTTGTACTACTACACACAAACCATAAAGAGACCACAACGCACACAAATATGCCCATATACCGGGAAAGTAACATAAGCAAAACAGCAGCAGTATTACCAGAAAGTGTTCATAACCTAACTGCTTATCTTCATGCACAGAAATGATTGCTGTGTTTCAGGCCTGCTTCTTCCCCTATGCATATGTTTCATATGATGTGACTGAACCCTTTGGAAAGGATTGTAAGGACATATGAGAAGGGTAAGGTCTACAAATATAGTACCTTTTGAATGTTTACTTCCTGACTGTCAGTGAAGAAAACCACCGGCACTACATATGTCTCTGAACAAAAAAAAGAGGGAGTCAGACATGTGATGGCATCAGTGATGTCATGTGATGTCATCTTTGAGGTCACGGGTGTTAGTCCTTGCAGTGCACAGTGATAGCTAGAGTTATGGTTGCGCACCTTACCATAACTGGCAAATTTCTGGGGGGTTTTGGTTTTACCTGTAATCATAACGTCCATGTAACAAAGTTTTTACATTGAATTTCATTGTTTTCTTTAGTAGTGCAACTTAACCATAACATCCCTTTAACAACGTTTTTTTGTTAGTGATAGGATTATATGTAAAGTTTGTTTAAAACTGTACTATTAAAACAACAATGACAAATAACAGAAACGCAGATCGAAGTGTACATGAACACCACTAGACAACACCACATCTCAGTCTGCCACACAATCAAATATAGAACGAAACTAGAAGGAGGTAGAGCAACAGAAGGAAACGTTCAAACCAAGTGTATATCGACAGCCACAGAATGGACTGAAGGAAGGCATTCTGAACTGGACTCGCCCACCCTTCAAGTACGTCTTTGAGACAAACATGGACGCTGTCCTATGCTACAGTACGTTTTCACTGGCACATAGCTCCCATTTATCAGTGAAAAAAGCACGGCGTGGGGAAGTGTTAAAAGCCAACTTTAATTTAAATTGGCAGAGTATATAAATGGAACTATCAGTTCTGAGAATCATGCATGGGAAGAGTGATTGTACATTCATATGGGCAAAATGCGTGTTAATCAGGACGATAATATTCTCCATTTACAAAAACCGGCTCATATCAGACTACAGATTTTTACAAGAAACGTTAGGTGAAAGACATTCGAGAGGCGTCACAACCCACGTCCCCGGCAGAAGTCCGCAGCTTTTTAGGGATGGTGAACTATTGTGGGCGTTTTATTCGAGATTTAGCATCCCTTTCTGAACCCCTGAGAGCGCTCACCAGGAATGAAGTGGCATGGACGTGGACTGGAAAGGAACAGAGAGCATTCACGGCCATCAAGGATGCTCTGTCTGAACAAGATACCATGGCATATTTCAACCCAGCCCGGGAGTCTGAGATTATAGTGGATGCCAGTCCAATGGGACTTGGGGCGGTTCTCATGCAGGCGGATCAACAGGGATCCATGCGACCCGTTGCATACGCCAGCAAGGCACTCACTGACACAGAGAGAAGATACTCTCAAATTGAACGCAAAGCCCTCGCAATACTATGGGGCTGTAAACATTTTAGACTATATATCCTGGGGAAACCTGTTGTAGTGGTGATGGACCACAAGCCCCTAATTCCCATTCTGGCAGGCGCTTCTTCCAAACCGCCACCTCGAATAGAAAGGTGGATGCTATCCCTCATGGAGTACGGGGTGAAGCTGGTATACCGGCCAGGTACGCACAACCCTGCGGACTATTTGTCTCGTCACCCCGGCGCAGGACGATCCAGAGATACTACGGAGGTTGCAAATTGTGTGGATACCATTCACATGGTCGTCGAGTCCGCACTTCCCATTGCCTTGAGAAGACAAGAAATTGCCAACGAATCTAACTCAGATGAAGCATTTCTGAGAGTGAAAGGTGCGGTAGCCACAGGAGCATGGCGAGAGCTCCTCATGAACAATGCCCGGAGAAATGCAGAAACGCAAAGGGATTTGCAATTGCTCTGGAGTGCACGAAACAAACTGTCAGTAACTGCCGATGGTCTCCTGGTGAGAGGACACCGGATTGTGATCCCCAGGTCACTAGTGCCGAAGGTCCTTCAGCTGGCACACAACGGACACCAAGGGATGACCAGAATGAAGGCACGTCTCAGACTCAAGGTCTGGTTCCCCGAATTGGAAAAGAGAGTGGAAGACTTTGTGAGGGCATGCATCCCGTGCCAAGCCACTAGCCCAGCGGAGAGAGGACCACCGATTCAGACCATAGCAAGGAGTGATTTACCCTGGGGTACAGTACATGCCGACTTTGGACTACACTTCCTACTAGTAACTGACCAGTGGTCCCGATATCCAGAGGTGGAACTGGTCGAGTCACAGGCCACCGACCACACCACCCTAGCCATGGACAAGATATTTGCTACCCATGGTTTTCCCATCGAGTTATGTTCTGACAATGGGGCGCCTTTTCAAGGGCAATCGTTACTGTGAAGAGAGAGGGATAAAACACCGAAAAGTCACCCCACTATGGCCAAGAGCCAATGGGGAAGTAGAGAGTTTCATGCGCACACTAAACAAGGTGTTTCGCATATCCGAAAATGGAGGAGAACACCTCCGACAGAATTTATTAGAATTTCTCCGGGAGTATCGCACAACTCCACATCGATCAACTGGAATAGCCCCTGCGGAAGCACTTTTCAAGAGGATACCAAGGGGACTCATACCTGAATCAGAAGGGAGACAACCAGGAGTGATCGACAATGACCAAGTACAGTCAGAAAGGTCATGGAGAAACGATAAAAAACAGCGCGGAGAAGACTGCTGGAAAAAAAGATTGCAGTTGGAGATACCGTGTTGGTACGAAACAGAAGATCAGAAGGAAAGTTGTCGACAATTTACGAGACCCAACCACTGGGTGTAACACACGTGAAAGGTACAATGGTCTCCGCAGCCAATGCCAGAGGGACCATCACCAGAAATGTGTCATTCTTTAAGCGCATCAAGCCCGCAGGTGGCGAGACAACAGCGGAACAGGTCCCGGAACAAGAGGCAGAGACAGGGACAGAGGAAGCCACTCCACCTGCAGATCCCGAGACATCGGAGGCCCCCAGTGACGCGGCACCACGATACCCGAGCAGGGCCGGACGACGACTTCCACAGAGGTTCCGAGACTTTATCATGGACCCTGCACCATAGGCGGGGAAATCTGTCGTTGTAGATCCGAAGAAGGAACCAGGTTGTTTTCTGCAGTTAATTGTTAATTGTTTGTTTCTGGGGGAAAAGGAGGGATGTTGTGTACTGAGTACACAAGGTACGCATGCGCGAGCCTCTACGGGGTTCGCGCATGCGCGTTTAGATAATAAAGGCGGTGCTCGCCAGTTCGCGCCGGAGACCGGAGCCATCACACGTCTCCGGCGTGTGTTCTGTGCATGCATGGGTGCGTGTGGACGTATGCTTGTGTAACGGCCGACGGCCGGCCCCCGAACACACAAAACTAGTCAACCTCATGTGTAAATCCAATCTAGAAACGTGACAGTTGAAGCAACATTTTTTTATCAAGTTTCTGCATTGAGAGACGTCTAATCAGTGTGCAAACCAAGACATTCGACGGTCTCAGAAGACTCAAGCCTGTCAGTTTCTCATGCAAGCCCCTCACTGCCGAGAAAATAAGTAATAAAAAAAGGTAACAAAGCGTGCCATCACCAACAAGGTCAACTGTGTTCTTACAGCAGCAATCAAGGTAGAGGGACTCTCCAGGAACAAATCTGAAAAGATACATGAATATTTTCTTTGGAAAAGGGCATATTCTGAAAGTGAGGGATTACAGTTAACATTAGTCTTCCACTTCAATGCATACACCTGTGTCAGTCATCGCTCTCAGTTTATTCTTTGAGTTTGCTCCTACAGGGTAACGGACTGTAGCTGCCCCTGCTCCTTGAGTGAGCACCGGACTTCTAAGGGCAGTGTCTGTGTTTCTTAGGTTCATCTTCTTCAAGGACGTCATTTAGGAGTCGCCAGGGGTCGCAACTGTGACCCCTGAGGTCTCCCTTGCTACCCCTAAAAAAAATAAAAAGAAATTCTCTTTATATCTCATTTTTTTAATTTGTTTTCTTTCTTTTTCTTTCAGCAGTGACCCTACATAAGAAAGAATAGGAATAACAAATACTGTGTCTTTCTGGAATTCTATACAATAATTGCTAGACTAATTGAAGGTTTATTTCAAGCACACTTCAGGGGGTGAGTCATTGATTTAGTCTGTTCTTAAATACCTCAACTCAGCCTTTCATCCTTTTGCGGTCGATAAATGAGTACCAACAAAGGTTGGGTGATATTGTAAGTATATTTTTTCTATATAAAGCGGTTAAGCGTAAGCGCTATATAATAACACATCCTTATCATTCGGCCATGGACGTCTGCTTGCATTCATAGTAATTTGGTAATATGGGCCTATACACACTGATCTTAATGATACGTATGGCGACCCATTCTTGTATGAAATTTATATCACGTTATAGTGATATCGTAACCATATTTTTCCTAGTGTACTTAGTAACAATGCTATGTGATGCCACTTCCTGCTTTGTCAAGGGATTAAAGGTTGTGTTCCATCACTTCCCTCGATATCACTTCGGGTTGGGGTCAAATGACATCACTTCCTGTGATGTCATCAGAGGTCAAGGGTCTTGTGATTTCACTTCCGCTACCCCTGGCATTTTGGTGAAATGACGTCCATGATCTTCTTTGTGACTGTGTGAGGAATTGCCATCTGGCAAAGGTGCCTGAAGCCTGGCTTTAAAAAAAAATATGATTAACTAACAAAATGATCCTCCCAAGCTTGTGCTAAAATGGCATTACCCGATGGCAAGTAGCTTTCGTGGAGTTTAGTTGGAAGAGTGAAACCTCTCAAATGTGCATCGCTGTCAAGGAAGCAATTCCAATGCACTGTCTGTTAGGGAATAAAAAGCCTGATTCATTCATTCTTTCATTAATTTTGTCATTTGTATAGCGCCTTTCACCTTAATTATGGTCACAAAGCGCTGGTGTCTGAATGCCCTTGGAGGGATCAAAGTCCAAAGTATGGGAACATTGGGAGGTGCTATTATGCGTGTGCGCATTTCGGCCATTAAAGTTATGAGAGGGTGGTGAAGACCCTGCTAGCCACCCATGTCTTAATGTCATGTGGATGGGTTGAAGGTGGCATACTAGGTGCTAAGCAGGAGGGGTTGTGCAAGAGAATAGACAGGTATGTGAGTAGCTTTAGTTCTAATTTTTTGTTGTGAAAGACAGCTGCATTCTTATGGCAGGGATGTTGTGCAACAATGTTTGAGTGATATGTGAGAGCAGGTGTGTGTGGGAGTGAGACTGTGCCTTCAGCAAAATTCTGAAGGTGCGGAGTGCGAAAGGAATAAATGGTTTAGCTATAGTTTCGACATTGTCTACCCATGAGTCCCATATAGGTACAAAGAGCAGTGCTTAATCTCACATACAATCTAAGAGCAATAAATACCAATCTCCTGTGTGGATCTTAGAATGATACATTGCCCGTCCCCAGGTCCTTCGAGTGTGATAAAATTCCCACCTTAAACGTCTAGTTGCAGCAGTTATGTCGCCCTCATATGCGTTAGAGTTGCATACACTGGCAAACTCCAAATAATGATTCAAATGCAACTAATTATCCTCCTCCAAAATGAGTCCATTGCTTGACCTAACGGTGCATTTAAGTGCAATACGTTGCCCACCCTCAGAATCCGTTGGAGCGCAATACCCATCACACTACTTCTCAACAAAGTGCAAGTTACTGGACGCCCTCGTCACTCCTCCGCACGTCGAGCCATGGCTGCATTGATAGGGGGTACAGCGGGGGTTAGGGGGCACAGAGCTCAGAAAATAAATGAGAGATGAGGCAAGGTAAATGAATGCTAGACAGCCGGAGGGGGTGGGGAAGGGAAGGGGTCTGACTGCTAGTCGGTGCTGGTGTCTGTGGGGTAAGTGGGTGGGGGTTTAGGATTCAGGGAAACAGCCAGGATTTGAGGGCCTTTCTGAAAGCCAGGTGATCATGGAGAGTGAGGGGGAGGGAGTACCAGAAAGTGGGTGCAAGGATGGAGAAACAGGCTCCTCCTAGTCTGGAGAACTTGAAAGGGCAGACTGGTGTGCTGAACCTGATCTGAGGATGTGGTTGGGGTGGTAGCGTGTGAGTTTGGTTTGGGGAAATTTAGGACCTTTCTTATGGATGGCACGGTGAATAATGCACATGGCTTTGAAGGAGGCTCATCGCCTGATGGACAACCAATGGGGTGCCTTGAGTGCCGGGGATATGTGTTTTCTAGGGGAGAGTGCAGAGAGAAGCCTTTCTGCAGAGTTTTGGATCCGTTGGAACTTTTTGAGTCAAGATGCAGACATTCCTGGATAGAGGGAATTAGAGTAGTCTAGGCAAGAGGATGATGGCCATGATTGCAGAGACTCGAATGCCAAAATCATTGCAGCAATGACAAGATCTAGGGTCAAGGAAGTAGTGCGGGTAGCGACCCTTGCGCCCATGGGTCCATGGGGTGCTACCAGCTGAAGATGACAAATGAATGGTGCAGCTGGTGCTGCCTACTCTAGATCCTGAGTCCACAGAGGGGCCTGCTCCTCCAGGAGAGGACCCAGTGGCTACTGAGGTGCCCACTGTGGTGGCAACAGATTCGGTGACCCTGGGTTTCCCACGGGCATAGAACCTATAGAACCACAACCTGGGGTGGAGGACAGTGTAGTCTCAGGTCTGAAAGGCCTGCCCAAGCTTAGTGACTAAGAGCCCCCAGCCAGGCTGACTTTTGCCAAGTGCAGTGTAACTGTGGAAGATCTGAGTGAGCGGGCAGAGAAACAGGCTCAGGGGAAGTCTCTGTGGTGTTCAGTTTATACTGGGAAAACTGGGCTTAGTTCACAACATTCCTCTGCCAAGTCACTTAGGACACTGGCAGGTTGTCCGTCCATTTTTACTGTCCCCAGATTGGTGTAAAAATCAAGGAGTCAGTAAGGTCTTGTCAGACTTGCTAAGCATCCAGTAAGTATGGTGGGGCAACAAAGGCCCCCTTAATTACCACTACTAGTGGTTGGGCAGCCTTTTGAGAAAATAGACATGGACGCTGTGGGTCCATGGAATCTTCAGTACATATTGTTTGTGGTAGACCATGCCACCAGGTACCCAAAGGCTGTATCCTTGAGAAGCATCAATGCCCCAGAGGTGGTGAAGGCTTTGATAGGGATATTCTCTTGGAAGGAATCTCTGATAGGGGATCCAACTTCTTTTTTTAATTATTTTTTTAATGGTATGTTTGGCATCCAAACTTTTCATGATCTTCTCGGTTTTGCAGCTGTCGTTTGCATTGCAGTGCTGTTTTTATTCCATAATGCCTATCCAAAATTTAATGATTGTGAAGATTAGAGCTTTGTGCCACTGAGAATTTGGAACCATCTTTCATGCGTATCCAACTGTTTCTTCCATATGCCAAAAAAGTATCTGAACAGATTTCTTTTCTCTGTCAAAGCAGGACATATCATCACTAAATGGAAGAGAGATTCAGTGGTGTTTTCCTGCTTGCAAAATCTAATCTGCAGTATACATTCTTTGTGTCTATTTGTTTAGTTTGTGCTAAATACTCTCGTGTTCGGAGTATATTCAGATGAAAAAGCAGGTAGAGATCTCAGATCTTTTGATTTGGAAATCGAACTAGATAGTCTGGAAGTTTATTTAGGGCTCTGGTTTCTGTTTCGCATCTGAGAAATCTTTTGTAGTGTGTTTGCTGTGCTTGTGTTTTAATCCAGTCATTGCGTTGTAATTTGCATTTAGCGTATTGTGGTCTTTGGATCAACATCTCTTTCTTCCCGTTGCACCAATTTCTCAAGCTGTGTTGACCATTGGGATAGTGCAGTCACATGCACTGCGTTCTTTTTTTTCCCGAAGAATCTCGATTGCGGGTATTTGTTCGTTTGCTATGATATTTCTGTATAGATCGATTTGTTTCCACACGATTATTGAATCGAGTGATTGTAACACAAGTTTGTGTCGAATTCTTGGCATCGGAAAGTTAGATGGTAATGCTAGTGTTTTCCTCCAAAAAGTTGCTTCGTACGATTGCCACTTGATATGATGTTGAATGATTAGAGTTTGTCCGGTGTAGGTAAGTATTGGAACTACTTTTTGTTTGAATAGAGCTACAGCCGGTTTGATTGAAAATTTGCCAAATTTGCTGTGAAAAAAACGACCTTGGCACGCGAGTGATTGAGCTTTGGTTTCTAGGTGGTCTTTCCATTCCTGTTCATTGTAAGATGGATTGATCATTGCACCTAGATATTTAATGTGCTTTACTATTTCGATAGGCTCGCCTCTGAGTGTGACTACTGGAGATTTCAGTTTCTTCATTTTTTGGTTTGACGGCGTCATCAGTTTTGTTTTCGCCATATTGATTTGGAACTCTGTGTCAATCATGTATTGATCTAGTTTGTCAAAGCTGATTTGGAGGCTGGTCACTGTTTTGTCTAGAATTATGAAGTCATCTGGGTAGATCAATTTGTCGTTTGTCTTCGGGGGATTCATTGCTCCGTCTTGAATTTGATCGACAAAATCTGAGGTGTAGAGATTGTATAGGGTCACTGCCAGTGGGCATTCTTGTTTTAAACCGTTCCAAGTGTATATTGGGCTAGTCACCGTTCCCTCTTTAGTTAATCTGACTCGTATCGTGGTGTTCGAGTACAGCTGTTTGATCGGGTTGAGGATTGCTTCAGGGCATTTCCACAATGTTAATTATCCCCATAGTTTTTTCGGTTAACTGTATCGAATGCTAGTTTTAGGTCTATGAAGACGGTGTATACCTGTTGTTTTTTAGTTCTGGCTTCTTGCTTGATCATGTTTAGGATTAATAGGTTGATGTTGGTTCCTACCTTGCGGACGAATCTGGTTTGTCGTTTAACCAGTCTTTTATTAGCAGTTGCCCATTGATTCAAATTTTTCAGTAGGAAGGAAGCAAATAACTTTCTCAGAGGATCTAAGAGAGTGATGGGTCTATAGTTTCCCGGCTTTTTCCGGTCGCCTTGTTTGAAGATTGGGATAAGTGTTGCAGCTTTCCAGCTGTTTGGTATTTGTTGTGTGCGATTGATCAATATGAGCAGCTGTGCAAACAGTGCCTTAAGTGGCACTACAAAATGAGCCGGGGCTCATCAAGGGGACGTGGCCTAACGGCGAGGGTCCCGCTGACCCATTAGGCCACCCCCCCCACGAGCCTTGGCTCAATGGGCTACTGGCACCCCTGCCAGGCAGCCTTATGTAGAGATCAGCACCCTCTCCTTGGGAGAGGGTGCTGATCTCTGCATTTATTTTGAATAGGCTTGCCTGGCAGGGGATAGTGCCTTGCCTATTCAGCCTTAATGGTGGCACAGCCCCTCACCAGCTGGGGAGGGGCAGCCTCACCATTAAGGCTGAAATGGTGAGGCTGCTGGAAGCTGAGGCCTTTTTCCTAAAGACTGAAACTCCCGCGAATCCGCGGGAGTTTCAGTATTTAGAAAACAAGTCCTCTGCTTTCAGCGGCCTCACGTTTTCTCCATAATGGTGGCACCGGCACACGGGCGTCACTTGCTTAAAGGGATGCCTCGTAGGTGCGGCGCCACCATTATGGCTGAAAGGCATTTTTTTCTGAAGCCTGAAGCTCTCGCACGAGCGAGAGCTTCAGGGTGTAGAAAAAAAAGCCTTTTCGTGTAGTGGTCGGGACTGCCAGGGGAGATTAGTCGGCCCCGGCAGGGCCCCCTCTCAAAACGAAATTTCGGAGCCTGCCAGGGCCCCTCCCCGGCAAGCCCGCCCACTTAAAGCCCTGTGTGCAAATAATGCTGCCCACGCTTCTGGGGCGGATTTTAAGTCTGCGTTCGAAAGGACATCAAGCCCCGGCATATGTGATGTTTTTAGGGCCTTAATTGTCGTTTCGATGTCTTTCGATATCCCATTTGAGATCCCATGGGTTGACCGAGTTGGATGTGTCTGTTGTGGTAATGTCGGTCCTTTTCTTGTACATATTTGTAAAGTCCTGTACCCAATCCTGTTCCTCGACTTCTTGGGTCATCAAGTCTGACGATTTGTTGCTGTGGTTCAGGAGCTCCCATAGTTGTCTCGTGTTTCTTTGGTTCAGGGCTGCCAAGATTGCTTTTGCATCTGTTTGATGTAGTACGGCTTTTACTTCTTTTATCCTGTTCGTATATTTTTCTTTCTCTTTTTTAATATTTCTTGCCTGGAAGTTAGTGTGTTCTGTTTTTTTAAATTGCATAATCTTTTCTGTAAGCTTTTTTTTCATCTGGTTAATCTTGTGGTTGAAATTAAGTTTGTGAAGTTTCTCTGGTGTCGCCTGTTTTGTAGTTCACTGTTGGTATTCTTGTAGTATCCATTCATAGTTTAGTTTGTCGTTGTCTGATTTCGATGTGGAATCAAATTTCTTTAGGAGGGCAGGCATGTGATGTTGTTTTATACATAATTTATTCGTGCCATTATTTAATTCTAATTCAGGGAGTTTCAATCGCACCAAATGGACGTGTGCGTTCCCCCAAGCGATTGCTATTAAATGGTGATCGCTGTTCTCTTGCAGGTGATTAGTTGCAGTTCTCAGAGTTTGAGATATTCCCTCTGAAATAAATATATAATCTATTGCTCTTGCATTTCTCCTTGGTCGTCTACAGGTTTCCCTGTCAGAGTTAGTTGACAAACTGCGATTTCTTTGACCCATTTTCTCGCTCTCAGGGTTAGGTCAATCAAGTCCTTTGGTGTTCCGTTCGCGTTGAATAAGTGGATGTTAAAGTTTCCAGCGATTATAAATTCAATCTGGGCGAACTTATTTGACAAAATGTCTATTTTGTCGCATATTGACTCGATGAACTGGATGTCGTTCATAGCAGTCGGGTTCCAATAAATGTTGAATATTCCCAAATGTTTCTGTGCAGGATCTCTAGCAGATTTGTTCATCTCTGTTAGCTTCATCAGTAAAATCAGGTATTGGGTCCAGGGATGTAGGTTCTCATTTGTTGCTATTGACCAGTTGGAATCTCTTTGGTTAATATCAGCATTCCCGATGATGGCCTACCCTGTTGCGGTTGTATTGCTGGG